>NW_022196911.1:55916-91419 GCF_008632895.1 Mastomys coucha | reverse complement strand
TGGCTTGTCCTTCCTTCAGTCTCTGCTCCATAGTTAATCTCTGCAACTCCTTCCCTGGGTATTTGGTTTTCCCTTTTAAAAAGGAATGAAATGTCCACCTTTTGGTCTTCCTTCTTCTTGAGTTTCTTGTGGTTTGTGGGTTGTTCTTCCTGTATTCCAAACTTCTGGGCTAATAACCACTTATCAGAGAGTGCATACCATGTGTGTTCTTTTGTGATTGGGTTACCTCACTCAGGATGATATTCTCCAGATCCATCCATTTCCCCAAGAATTTCATAAATTCATTGTTTTTAATAGCTGAGTAGTGCTCCATTGTGTAGATGTACCACAATTTCTGTATCCACTCCTCTGTTGAGGGACATCTGGGTTGTTTCCAGTTTCTGGCTATTATAAATAAGGCTGCTATGAACATGGTGGAGCATGTGTCCTTATTACATGTTGGAGCATCTTTTGGGTATATGCCCAGGAGTAGTATAGCTGGGTCCTCCGGTAGAACTATGTCCAATTTCTGGAGGAGCCGCCAAACTGATTTCCAGAGTGATTGTACCAGTTTGCAATCCCACCAGCAATGAAATAATGTTCCTCTTCTCCACAACCTCTCCAGTATCTGCTGTCACCTGAGTCTTTTATCCTAGCCAATCTGACTGGTATGAGGTGGAATCTCAGGATTGTTTTGATTTGCACTTCCCTGATAACTAAGGATGTTGAACATTTCTTTAGGTGCTTCTCAACCATTCAGTGTTCATCAGTTGAGAATTCTTTGTTTAGCTCTGTACCCCATTTTTAATAGGGTTATTTGGTTCTCTGGAGTCTAACTTCTTGAGTTCTTTGTATACATTGGATATCAGCCCTCTATCAGATATAGGGTTGGTAAAGACTACCCTCAAAGCTCCCAGGGTCTCAACCACCAACCAAGGACTGCACATGGTAGGTCTGATTGTTCTGGCAGCATGTGTATAGTAGAGGATTGCAAATTCGATCATCAATAGGAGGAGAGGAACTCGGCCCTGTGAAAGTTCTGTGCCCCAGTGTAGGGGAATGCCAGGGCCAATAAGTGGGAGAGGGTGGGGTGACAGGCATGGGGAGGGGGGAGGCAACGGGTTTGTTTTTGTTTGTTTGTTTGTTTTTTGGAGGTGAAACTGGGAAAGGAGAAATTTACATGTAAATAAAGAAAATATCTAAAATAAACAAAAAGAAAGTTTGAGTTTTATGGGGTGATTAATTTGGAGAGGTCAGTGCTGAGGAGCATTGAGGGAACAGGAGGTGTTGTAAGAAAAAAGAACAGAATATTCACCTTCTACTTCCCCAAAGGGGCTAGTTCCAACACTGGTCATCCATCTTGGCGACTCCATCTTGGGCCAGCCTAAGTGACTAAGGTGTGTTAGAAGATAGAGTAGCTCTGGAAAAAAAAGCAAGTGATCAGAAGTTGCTTACCTTCTGGGTTTTCAGAGTCTAGATTAGTATATTGTAATAGGGCCTTTGTTTGATTTTTTTCTTAAGTCTTTTTTTTATTAGATATTTTCTTTATTTACATTTCAAATGATATCTTCTTTCCAGGTTTCCCCCTGAAAAAAAACCCTGTTTCCTCCCCCCTCTCCCTGCTTACCAACCCACCCTCTCCTGCTTCCTGGCCCTGGCATTCCCCTACACTGGGGCATAGAACCTTCACAGGACCAAGGTCCTCTCCTCCCATTGATGACCAACTAGGGCATCCTCTACTACATATGCAGCTGGAGCCATGAGTCCTATCATGTGTACTCTTTTGTTGGTGGTTTAGTCCCTGGGAGCTCTGAGGATACTAGTTAGTACATATTGTTGTTCGTCCTAAGGGGCTGCAAACCCTTCAGCTCCTTGAGTCCTTTCTCTAGCTCCTTCATTTGGGACCCTGTGCTCAGTTCAACGGATGGCTGTGAGCCTCTAGTTCTGTATTAGTTGGGCACTGGTAGAACCTCTCAGGAGACAGCTATATCAGGCTCATGTCAGCCAGCACTTACTGGCATCCACAATAGTGGATTGGAGATTGAATATGGGAAGGATTCTCAGGTAGAGCAGTCTCTGGATTGTCCTTCCTTCAGTCTCTGCTCCATAGTTTGTCTTTGCAACTCCTTCCATGGTATTTTGTTCCCCCTTCTAAGAAGCATCGAAGTATCCACACTTTGGTCTTCATTCTTCTTGAGTTTCTTATGGTTTGTGGATTGTACTTTGTGTATTCTGATCTTCTGGGCTAATATCCACTTATTAGTGAGTGCATACCGTGTTTGTTCTTTTGTGATTGGGTTGCCTAACTCAGGATGATATTCTCCAGATCCATCCATTTCCCTAAGAATTTCATCGTAAGGCACTCTAAAAAATTGAAATTAGGGTTAGGGTTAGGGTTAGGGTTAGGGTTAGGGTTAGGGTTAGGGTTTTCTTATTTGTCCTGGATGACTTCTTGGAGTTTTTCAAAATGTATGGTTTTAAGGCTGCCCTTCGGAGACTGGTCAGGAGGCAGATTATGAATCTATCTCTGGCTAAAATAGTACCTGGGAAATTATAATTCTATCGAGGATCTTGGTCAGGCACTGCCTCAGATCTGATTGGATATGTTCCATCTGTTTGATGAGTCTTGTCTGCATGCTCCCAAACTCGCCTGTGTTCATCAGAAACTAAATTATTAGTAAGGATCATATGTACATCGTGGAAAGTCAACCTGTAAAATTGAGTAATTTACTGAAACTCTTTAATAAAGGCAGAGGAGTATAGGATCCCAGTCTGTTTTCTATTTGAGAAAGATCACTTAGTGAGAAAGGAACATGTACTCTGATTAGGCCACCTATCCCAGCAACTTTCCTTAAAGGAAGTTCTGATGCTGGGTCAGGTGTTCCTGGGGTTGAGGGACTTATGAGGTGTTTGTCTGTGGTCTTAGAGAGAGTGATGGAAAGGCTGAAAGTAGGTGCCAATGCGGGGCCATTAGAGTAGCCTGCAGCTGGCACAGAAGGAGGGAAAGAGTCTAAATAGGTTGAGCAAGGAGGCTCTGGAAAAGTCTGGTGAGGAGAGGAACCTGAGGAGGTGGTTTTGGAAGGCATAGAGACAAGTCTGCGGTGGAAAGGACGTGGTTTGTTAGCAGGATCAAGGGTTGTAGTGTCATCTGGTAGAGGTTTTCATGGCTAGGAGAAGTTGAGTTGGGGGACAAGAACAACAGGGAGAGGGGTTGGAGCAAAGATAGGTAAATGCTTGGGCATAGGGGACCTCTTTCCATTTACCAGACCACTGGCAGTATGTATGAAGATCCCTTAAAATAATTGGATCTAGTGTGCCATTAACTTGCGGTTTAGAGCTTATATCTAATGGGTAAGTATCCAGACCTTGTTGCAGAGCTTTGATGCCCTCAAGCCAGGTGTTAACTTTGGAGATTTGAGATTTTCCAGAAGATATCCCAGTGGGGAGCTTGGAGGCACAGTCAGAGACAATGAGGTGTCCATCGGGTGACGGGGTGGGATGTTATTGAATGATTCATACCAGTGTCCTGAGAAAGAGTTCAACAACAAATTACAAATGCACAGCCAGGCTAGATATACAGGTTGTCACTTGAACAACTAGGGCCTAAGATGAGTCCCTGACTCACCAGAAAGCAGCCCACCTAGGCCTAGATTTTGCTACAAGGCTGCAAGAGCTCTAGGGGGGGTTATGAAAACCACTTTTGAGAGGGGAGTCACACAAGGGTCAAAGCCCCATTTTGTACATCAGCTAGGAGGCTGCTCATAGGAACCATGAAACACCAACCCCTAAGCCCATAGAGGTTGACCAGACCTTTCTGTGGAACAGGGCCCTCCCTGCTGACTAGAGAGAAAACCTTACCAATCCACCAATACTTGTGTGAGAAAGTCTGGTGATCTGTTAACAGGAAGTCTTGTGGCTGGTGGGCCTGTCCGAATGAGGTTTGGCCTGTGGGACTTAACCCACATGGCAGCAGCTAGCCCACATAGTGGAGGTCTGGTGCCCCATGATGCAGTGGCAATGGTAGGTGGTGGTCTGTGGCAGTGGTGGCAGAAACCCCATGTTGTCATTGGGGGTCAAAACCCCCATGTTGGTGGCAGGGGCAGTGGCAGCCGCTGTGACGGCTCATGTGTAGTTGGTGGTGGTGGCAGCAGCACCAAACGTTGTGTTAGAAGGTGGCTTGTATCTGGACAGATCACACCAGGTCAGCACAGCTCCACAAGAAGAGGTTTACTGGGGGGCGGGGGGAGGAAAAGAAGGATGAAAGAAGAGGGCAAAGAAGAAGAAGGGCAGGGGGTGGTTGGTGCCTCTGCCTTTTATTTGGGCTGTGATGTAATCATAAGCACCACCGAACAGATGAGATGCATGTTGGGAATGTGTGGCAGTTGCCATGGCAACAGACATACGAGGGTCCTTGTCACCTAGGGATGACATCATTGCTGGATTCAAAGGTGACTATAGACAACTTTTGATACCAACCTAAGGGAAACACCTAAGGTTGACCTGTGGCTTCTCTATGCCTTTGAACATACGTCAGCGTAATACAAAATGTTTTTCCTTGCTTCACAATTTCAGAATTTTCAATCCATAACTAACTGCCTCCTTTACTTTGGGGGGGTCTGTGTGAGTTAGAACAAAGCTGCTCACCTCCTAGATGCTAGGAAGCAAAAGGAAGAAAGAAGGTAACAAAGTCCCAAGGCCCCCATTTTCGGTATGTCCCCAATAATCTAAAATCTCTCACCAGAGCCCAACTCGTAATGTGTCTACCCCTCCCCAAGAGCACTTCACAAAGGTTTAAGCCTCTAACGCAAGGAGTCTCTGGGGGATATCCCATCCCAGGTGTGGTGTCTGACTTCATCAATTTTAATTAAATGAGAAGTCCGACTTTTGTAATGGAAACGGAATCTCAGCTAATATAACTTGAGAAACACTTGGAGCAGCTGCTTCCTTTGTTTAGCTGTCCAGGCTCCCAGCCAAGGGATAGAACTGCTGTGCATGGGCGTTTTCTTTCTCGCTGAAGATAATCAAGATAACCCACACTGGCACACCCAAATGCCCATGTCCAAGGGGTTGGATTGCTAAATTGACATTTAACAGTAATTATTGCATGGACCATCGGTTCTGAGAAATCTACTTCATCTTTTTTTTTTCAGTCTTATGCATCCCAGACTAATTTTGAACTCAATGTGTAACTGGGGATGACTTTGAATTTCTGATCCTCTGGTCTCCACCTTCTTAGGTCATATATGCTGCCTCACCTAATTTATGTGGTCCTGGGATGAAACTCAGGCACTCTACCAACTGAGTAAAGTTCCTAAGGCTCCTTCATTCACCCCATAGTCCCCACTTCAATTCCCCACTTTCATTTTGCTTTCCCTTATTACAAACTACCTGGTAGAAATTAAAATTAAAATATTTATGTATCTTAGTCTCACTACCAGACTATTGAAAAAATGAGCCCCAAGTAAATAGGAATATTGCTAGGAATCTCATGATGGGAAAAAGAAAAAGTGCTGGTCAGAGAGGCAACTTTTTGGTTTTCACACACGTTTCTAACAACTTGTCAGACTGCCCTGCAGGAACTGACTGGAGCCCATGCAATAGTGAGTCATTGGGACTGCACCTTGACCTTAAGCTTGAGCTCACTCAGGCCCCAGTAGGTGGACTGGATCTCCTTTGTCTCTCTTTCCCGTAGGATGACACTAAATAATTTTTTCATTTTTATCCCCATCTTTGTTCTTTTTACTGTTAATTTGGCTTTTTTTTCCCCATTGGCTTTTTGATGATAGGTGACCAAACTTGACTTTTTTGTTTTTTGTTTTTTTTTCGAGACAGGGTTTCTCTGTATATCCCTGGCTGGCCTGGAACTCACTCTGAAGACCAGGCTGGTCTCGAACTCAGAAATCTGCCTGCCTCTGCCTCTCAAGTGCTGGGATTAAAGGCGTGTGCCACCACCACCCAGCCAAACTTGACTTCTTAGGGTACAGATATTAACCCTACGTTCAGTAACTCCCTGTTCTGGCTGGTTTTGTGTGTCAACTTGACACAAGCTAGAGTCATCACAGAGAAGGGAGTCTCAGTTGGGGAAATGTCTCCACGAGATCTAGCTGTAAGGCATTTATCAATTAGTGATCAATGAGGGAGTATCCAGTTCCTTGTGGGTGATGCCATCCCCTGGGCTGGTGGTCTTGGGTTCTATAAGAACACAGTGGGAGCACACCATAGAAAGCAGAACATTAAGCAGCATCGATGCCCCATGGCCTCTGTCTCACTTCCAGCTCCATGTTCCAGCCTTGTTTGCATTCCTGTCCTGTCTTCCTTCAATGATGGATTGTGATGTGGAGGTGTAAGCCAAACAAACCCTTTTTGCCCCAACTTGCTTTTTGGTAATGGTGTTTCATGGAAGCAATAAAACCCTAACTAAGATACCACCAATTTGTCTCCCCCCCATATATATATATATATATATACATATATATATATGGTATATATACATTTCCATATATAACAGCCTTTGGCGGGCCCAGAAAACACCAGAGCCTAGCAGGTAACATGTTTTTAACCAGGATGAAATCAATGATGTGAACTGCTTTGAAAGCAACTTAGATTATGCCACAATTTATACCAAGTGTGGCAGGGGCTGGAGGTTAGGATCCTTTCTGAGACTCCACAAAAATCAAGACAACCCCATGCTTCTCTGCATTTTTCAGTTCAGACTACCATAAGTCATTGCTGCTCAATCTGCATCCCCCCAATATGTTGGTATCACAATGTCAGCTCCAGTCACTGGCTCTGGAGCTGTTTTTGTGTTGTTCTCCGTGGAGTCAAAATCACCCTACAACTGTCTCTTCCTAGTCTTCATTTCTGCTTAAAAAGGCATGGTATTCATGAGTTGAAATTCCTTGTTTAGCTCTGTACCCCATTTTTAATAGGGATATTTGGCTCTCTGGAGTCTAACTTCTTGAGTTCTTTGTATACATTGGATATTAGCCCTCTATCAGATAGAGGATTGGTAAAGATCTGAACACCGAATGGCTGAGAAGCACCTAGAGAAATGTTCAACTTCATTAGTCATCAGGGAAATGCAAATCAAAACAATCCTGAGATTCCACCTCACACCAGTCAGATTGGCTAGGATAAAAGACTCAGGTGACAGCAGATGTTGGAGAGGTTGTGGAGAAAGAGGAACACTCCTTCATTGCTGGTGGGATTGCAAACTGATACAACCACTCTGGAAATCAGTCTGGCAGTTCCTCTGGAAATTAGGCATAGTTCTACCAGAGGACTCAGCTATACCACTCCTGGACATATATCCAGAAGATGTTCCAACATGTAATAAGGACACATGCTCCACCATGTTCATAGCAGTCTTATTTATAGTAGCCAGAAACTGGAAACAACCCAGATGTCCCTCAACAGAGGAATGGATACAGAAATTGTGGTACATCTACACAATGGAGTACTACTCAGCTATTAAAAACAATGAATTTATGAAATTCTTGGGGAAATGGATGGATCTGGAGAATATCATCCTGAGTGAGATAATCCAATTACAAAAGAACAAACACGGTATGCACTCTCTGATAAGTGGTTATTAGCCCAGAAGTTTGGAATACACAAAGAACAACCCACAAACCACAAGAAACTCAAGAAAAAGGAAGACCAAAATGTGGACATTTCATTCCTTCTTAAAAGGGGGAACCAAATACCCATGGAAGGAGTTGCAGAGATTAACTATGGAGCAGAGACTGAAGGAAGAACAATCCAGCCAATATAGCTGTCTCTTGAGGGGCTCTGACAGTACTTGACTAATACAGAAGTAGAGGCTCACAGCCATCCACTGAACTGAGTACAGGGTCCCCAATGAAGGAGTTAGAGAAAGGACCAAAGGAACTGAAGGGTTTGCAGCCCCTTAGGATGAACAACAATATGAACTAACTAGTACCCTCAGAGCTCCCAGGGACTAAACCACCAACCAAGGAGTACACATGGTGGAACTGATTGCTCTGGCAGCATGTGTATAGTAGAGGATTGCAAAGTCGGTCATCAATGGGAGGAGAGGCCCTTGGCCCTGTGAAGGTTCTATGTCCCAGTGTAGGGGAATACCAGGGCCAATAAGTGGGAGAGGGCGGGTGGCAAACAGGGGGAGGGGGGAGGCAATAGGGGTTTGTTCTTGTTTTTTGTTTTTTGTTTTTGTTTTTGTTTTTGTTTTTTGGGGGAGGAAACTGGGATAGCAGAAATCATATGACATGTAAATAAAGAAAATATCTAATAAAAAAAGGCATCTTACATGACACTTTTTTGTTTGTCAGGTGGTAAGCAGTGAATGGAGGTTAGGGCCTTCCTTGCACATGAATGCAAGCATTCTGCCATTGAGCTACATCCTCAGCCCTAGAACTTTACCTTTATGCATATTTTCACAAAAGAAAGAGACACAAGTTAGACAAACACACAACGTTTATGGAGACCCCAGAATTTCTGACAGTCACAGTTGACGGAGAACATTGTGGAGTCGGCCTACCTCTTACCCTGAACTCCATGCAACTGTCCCTCAACCTCAGCTCGTCCAGGGAGAGAATGAGTCCCCTCCTACGCTGTCATCCCGCTTCCCCGGCAGTGGCTCTCAGGTAAGTGGCTGCTCCTTAGTCTGTGTCCACCTAAGGAGAATAATGAGATCTGGGCTCAAGATCGTCAGCTGTGAAGTTATTGGAATTATAGTCTAGCAGTGGTCAGACAACTTTTCCATGGTGGCTATGGAGAACAGTTCCCTCTCCTTGTCTAGGAATCTGTGTAAACTAGGAGAATTTCATCTGTCTGGAATAATTAACCATATATGCCCAAAGCCAGGGAAATAAATAAGCCAGAATTTGCTGTTGCCTGTAGTTTTATGGCACATGTGTTTTCCTGGGACCAAGGCAGGGCTGCCAGCCCACTCCAGGCTTCCTTTTGTTCCACCTGGCTTAGCTGGATCGGTGCCACCAGCACTGACTTGGCCTCTCCCTCTACCGTCCTTTGCTCTGGGATGAGTCACTTTACCCACCCACACCTGGAGACCCTGGAATCCTCAAATAAGAGACTTATATACAACTTTATTATTTTAGAACTTGCCGGCTAGCATAATTGCTGAGCTCAGATACATCCTGCCTGAAAAGGCATGCCCTTATCAATTATTATCTCTGTTTTTCCTCCTGCCCTAAACTCAGTGGCTTGTATTAGCTAGCCCCAGTTAACCTCCTTGGCCATCTGCCCATAGAAGAGGCTGCTGATTTTAGCTGCCCCCAAGATCTTACATGATTGCTTCATGCTCCTTGCTCCAAAGCATGGAAGAGAAGCCCCTTCTCCTTCCTTGTGTCTCTTTTTCCTCCTGGGACCCAGAAGTCCCACTTGTACCTTCCAGACAGCAATTGGCTCCTTGCCAATTAGACTTTATTGACAAAATCAAGAACCAATTAGGGAAGTAGACCTCGTATCTGCACCTCTCCTTACAATTTACACATTCCTTGTCGACAATGCCCCCGTCTTCTGGCTTATCTGTCTCTTTGACTATTCACTCCTTCTAACTCAAGAGAGGATTTTCTTCATCACTAATTTGTCATCACCTGTGTCAGTCAGGAACACCATTAAGACATGTTGACACAAAGCCATGGATTTGCTGGTAAAGGGGCCTGCGGTAACACCACCCAATCCCACAACCCAGCTGTCTGCTACTAAGGAAACTACTTTCCTTGGAAGGCTGCCAAGAATGGTAGAAATTTTACCACCACTGAAATATACTTTCAACACTCATCTCTGCCTGGTGGAAAGAAGAGAGAAGCCTTTTCCCAGATAACCAGCTTGTTCTGTCTTGAGCAAACATCTGCATGTTACCTTAACTATAATTAGATGCTACTAGGTAGGAAAAATTTTTTTCTAGAAAGGAGAATATACAGGAGGTGATGACACATGGCTATCTCCATTTTAGGGGAGGAACTATGATCCCTAGCACATGACAGCTTGAGGAAAGAGGAGAGCCTTGAGGTTAGGGACTACATAGAGAGACCCTGTCTCAAAACAAACAACAAACAAAAGAGACAGGGTGGCCTTCTTTATTGTAATCAATACCAACCAGACCTTGGGATCCAACAATCTTGGCTTAAAGGGTAGCTTGTGCACTGTAAGCTTCCTTGTCCAAGTTTTTATCCTCAATACATATGATCCCAGTCATAATTAAGAACAAAACTAGAGATAGATGTCCAATTCGAGTTGGAAGAGGTGAGTCTAGACTCAAAATGGATAACAATGTTGAAGCTAAAAGACACTGATGCTGTCTCCTGAGAAGTCTATCCGCCAGTCTTCTCCCCCAGCCCCACTTAAGTCTCATTTTTTAGTCTCTACTCTGATTTTAGTTACTACCAACTTGAAATAATCATAGATGTATATATAAAAAGGAATATCAATTAAGAATTATTGTCAGGAAGAAGTTCCACTCCCAGGTGCTCTAACACGCAGAGGATCAGAGGTGAAGAGGACATAACATCTGTCCAAATACCAGGAGTAAGTGGGAGTAGCAGGACCCAGGCACACAGGAACTCTGCCAGCCCAGTGGCTCAGGTTGCTTCCGGTCTGTCTGGGCTGGCCATTGCCCCAGTAGACCTTGGGCGCAAACTTTGCAGTCATTCCCAAAACACCCAGAGAAAGCTCCACTCCCAGGAGCTCTAACAAGCCCAGGGTCACAGGATTCCTGAATCACAGGATCACAGAGACAGCTTGATTCTGAGGAGTTCTGACAAAACCAGGATCACAGGAAGGACAGGCTCCAGTCAGATTTAGCAAGGGCAGGTAGCAGTAGAGATAACCAGATGATGCAGGGCAAGAATAAGAATATAAGCAACACAAACCAAGGTTACTTGGCATCATCAGAACCCAATACTCCCACCATACCAAGTCCTGGACACACCATCACACTGGAAAAGCAAGATTCAGATATAAAATCACTTCTCCTGATGATGATACAGGGCTTTAAGAAAGATATAAATAGCACCCTCAAAGAAATACAGGAGAACACAGGTAAACAGCTAGAAGCCCTTCAAGAGGAAACACAAAAATCCCTTAAAGAACTACAGGAAAACACAATCAAACAGGTGAAGGAAATGAGCCAAACCATCCAGAATCTAAAAATGGAAATAGAAACAATAAAGAAATCAGAAAGAGAGACAATCCTGGAGATAGAAAACCTAGGAAAGAAATCAGGAGTTGTAGATGCAAGCATCACCAACAGAATACAATAGATAGAAGAAAGAATCTCAGGGGTAGAAGACACCATAGAAAACATTGACACAACAGTCAAAGAAAATGCAAAAAGCAAAAAGCTCCTAACCTAGAACATCCAGGAAATCCAGGATGCAATGAGAATACCATACATAAAGGTAATAGGTATAGAAGAAAGTGAAGACTCCCAAGGTAATGGGCCAGTAAATATCTTTAACAAAATTATAGAAGAAAACTCCTTAATCTAAAGAAAGAGAAGCCCATGAACATACAAGAAGCCTACAGAACTCCAAATAGACTGGACCAGAAAAGAAATTCCTCCTGTCACATAATAATCAAAACACCAAATGCACTAAACAAAGAAATTATTGTCCTGGCAGGAAGAATGGAGGCATGGAGGCAGACATAGTGCTGGAGGAGTTGAGAGAAATCGAGAGTTCTACATCTTGATTTGCAAGCAGCAGAAATGAATGCCACACTAGGCCTAACCTGGGCATCTGAGACCTCAAAGCCCACTCCCACAAAGCCACATCGACTTCAGCAAGACCACATCTCCTAATAGTGCCATCCTTATGGGCCTATGAAGGCCATTTTTATTCAGCTCATCACAGTGCTGATGGACCAGGATATGGAAATCAAGGTGGTAGATTTAGTAGTAGAGGAGGCATGGGGGTTCATCTCACTGCCCGGCACCCATCTTGGCACCCTGGCAGGCCTCCAAGCGCATGTCTTCTCTGCAGACGACAGGGCCGGATGAGCCCCCAGCACACCTCCGCCGACAGACCGCCACCGGCGGGACAACCAAACTCCTCTTTTCCTTACCCTCGCAGGGCGCTTTTCCCCTGGCACGCAGCCTCCAAGACCACACAAGACGCCGCCATGGCAGGCGACGATGGCAAGGGTGGCCGCCACAGGACATCTCCGGAAGGTGCCTCGGGTGGTTACAATAAAGGAGAAAATTTTAGTGGAGGTGACTATGATGGTCGTGAGGAACTTGTAATGATTTTGTAAATTATAGAGGACAGCAACAATCAACTAGATGTAATTTAAGAAGCATAGCAGTTCTTCTGCGGTGGCTATGAATCTGGGGGTGGAAGCTGGTGGGTACAGTAGCAGATTAGAAGCAGTATCAAGGGGCTACAGTTGTTAGTATGAAAGAGCAAGGATCTACCAGGAAAGCTGCAAGTTACTTAGAGACAGTCAAATCTACAGGCATTAGAGGAACTGGAAAAATCTGCCACAAAAGAAACAATTATGCATAGTCAGAATAATTATTGCAGCTTAAACAAGAAAACTTATTGTTCAGGACTATCATAGCCATACTTTGCAAAAAAAAAAAAAAATAATGTGCAGCTCCTGGTTCATGCAATGTACTAACAGTTCAATGTGCCTTCCTGGGGTCTTTTATCTGTGCAGCTTTGTCTCTTCTCTTTCACATTGCCATGTGAATTGAGATAGTGGTACAGGGAATTTTTAAAATAAGCATTTTTTTTAACTTAAAAAAAAAAAAGAACAAAACTGCACCTACTTTCCTGGCAGAAGAGAAATCCAGCCAAGTGAGTGCCTAGTGGGTTTGTGATAAATCAAGATAAATGCCGGCCCAGAGCAGCAGCAGGCTCATTCAAGAATGTGTAATGCTTGAAGAAACTTGTATCATTTAGACAGGGAAAGGAAAGAAGGATTTGTATTTGTCCCCACATTAAATCCAGAGGTGCTGTGTAGCAGAGACAGCGGAGCTGCCTCTAGGTAAACGCTGGGGGGTCTGCAGCTGCAAAAGCATGTCCTGCAGGAGGACCTCATTGAGGACTGCCAGAGAGACCAACGAGTGCTGGTGCAGACAATGCCAGCCAATCAGGAACTGCTGTTTAGAAGCGATGCTTCCTTGGGACCAATGGGTGTATAGGTGGAGGGTATTAAAGGAGCTTGCCGCAGTGTTCAGATGAGCTTGCTGTGACCTTTCTCACCTGCTCCTGGAGTGTGTGTCATTGACTCTGTGCCAACTCACCTCCAACCCCCAAGGGCAGGTAGGGTAGCACTGTGAGTAGGCCAAAGCACAGGCAACAGTGATCATTAGGCAAGAAACATGAAAGGGAACATGCTTTTAGTGTACATAGTGCTAGAAGGTGCTTTTCAGACTGCCTGGAGGAAAAAAGGTATTCATGGTCTCACTCAGAACTGGATTCTGAATGCTGCAATATTGACCAGCTGGCAAGATGTGGCCTGACAGTTGGGATAATAGTGGCCCAACATTTACAGGGTAATCAACTGCTTTCTGATATGAAGCCTATTCCACAAGAAGTGGTTTGTGTTTTGTACTGTAAACCCGGTCAAACACCTATGACTGGAGAGATCATAAGCATTAAGGGAAGAACTTACTGTTATTGTTTTGCTAAATGGTTGTGGATTCTTCTAAATACTTATGTTTATACCTGTAGGTTTATATTGCTTGCAACTTTACAGAGAAACTTCTTTTCTGCAGTAGGTAAAAGCAGAGGCCGAGTAGTGATGATCCAAGTCTTTAATCTCAGCACTCAGAAAGCAGAGGCAAGCAGATGTCTATGAGTTTGAGGCGAGCCTGGTCTACAGAGCAAGTTCTAGAACAGCCAAGAGGACACAAAGAAACCCTCTCTTGGAAAAAACCAACAAAACCAAAAACAGATAATGCAGAGACTCTAACTAGTTAAAGTGCTAAGTATAAATAACTCCAAGCTCCCAGCTATGAATGAGTAATCTTATCAGCCTCCATTTCCTAAGGGGATTTCTGGGCTATGACTCTACTTAGAACATCATGTTCAACAGATTCAGCACAAAGTGTGTGAGAAGACTGAGACGGAAACCCAGAATTGGCTCACGTCCAAAGAAAATGAATATAAATTAGAAACTTGAATGTAGCTATTCACTCTCTGGACTTGGGGTCTGAATGAATCATTAATTAGAGACAAAAAAACCATGACACTGCCTCAGACACGATGTCTAAGAGAAGCCCTTCCTGACGAGGAACTATGGTCCCAGGTGCTAGCCCCGCTTTGGGTTCAGCGAATGTGAGCCAAGAGTCAGGAGTCAGACTCTGATCTGAGGCCCCATGCTCTTCTCCCAGACAGCACTGCTTAGGAAAATTCTTCGCAAATTCCAGATTCACATCTTTATTCTGAGTCTCTTTGTAAAGTGGACTACACCTAACCCATCTAAGATCACTGTGGAACTTACTAAAGCCAATTCAGATGAAAATGCTATAAAAAGCCACAGGAAGAGTTTGCATGAAAGGAAATTAACATTTCCCTAGGATCTGTTTTGAGTCTAGAAGACAAAATCTTTTCACATAATCTACCCAGTGTAATAGAGATTATTAGTGAATTGCTCTTTTGGCTTATTGTATTTTGCTTTTATTTTACTCTTTAGTTTGTTGAGACAGGGTCTCGGGCTAGCCCCCAACTGCTATGCAACCCAGAACAATTTTTCTGATTCTCATGCCTCAGCCTCCCTTGTGCTGGGATTACTGGCATGCTCCATCACCTCTGGATTTGTTAGCTTGTTGATCAAATGGCTGCATCCTACAAAGCTATCATTCCTTAACTACCAAATGGCTACTCAAAACCAGCATCTGGGAAGGACATCACTGGAGTTTGGTGTGAACACTTACAACTTCCAGCCTTTCATCACCTACCTGAATTACGTTAGGAGTCCAAAGACGTCATGATGAACCCAACTCTGGGCAATCGTGTCTCCGTTTAGGATCAACTGTCACAGTCCTTGACTTATCAGGGACTCTTTTAGAAGCAGAAGCACACTCTGGGAGTCTGAGGACAGCTCAGTCTACATAGTGAATTCCATGACAGCTAGGTTCTCTCCTTGGCATCGGGCTGGCTGCAGCTGCTAGTGTAGGTACCTCAGCCCTAATACTGCAAGATAAAAAATTATAAAGCCCTATGAATGGCAATATATCATGAGTCAGGTTTAGGGATGGTGCAAAGAGCTAGAGAAAGAGGGTGCCAGTGACCGGAGGAGGATCAGGTTATACTCGTATTTATTCATAAAACAAATAGTGAAATGAGATCGCATTCATTCACACACTCACTTCACTCACCTCTGGTCTGGCATACCGAGCCTGGCTCTGATGGCTGGCTGTGCAGGCAAGGCCTGTGACATTTCCTGTTGTGCTTGGATCTCCACTGGAGCCTTGGTCTAGAGTTGGGGTGTCTGGAATTGATGGCCTTGCTCTGCGGATGAACCGGTCTCCACCCGAAGTGTCTCTGTAGGGCCCCGGGATCTGGGCAAGTTGCAGTTACCAGACCAGGATTTTTTTTAAAGATTTATTTATTTATTATATGTAAGTACACTGTAGCTGCCTTCAGACATCCCAGAAAAGGGCATCAGATCTCATTATGATGGTTGTGAGCCACCATGTGGTTGCTGAGATTTGAAATCAGGACTTTCAGAAGAACAGTCAGCTCTCTTAACCGCTGAGCCATCTCTCCAGCCCCCAGACCGGGATTTTTAAGTGTCTTTCAGCTCAGGCATTGAGCATTACTTAATCGGCATTTGGGCCTTATCACCTCCATTCACACACTCCTGGCTTGGTTTCCATGGTAACATTTTAGCCAATCAAAATTGAGGCGTTCACTTAGTCAGGGCATTTACCTTATCACATTTCACACACACACACACACACACACACACACACACACTGGGCTGGGTTACATTTCTCATTTCTTTTATATTGCTTACATTTATTCTTTACACTATAAATGCAGGTATATAGGAGATGGAAAAGTCCATCATGGCCCTCCAGGGTACCCTCTCCTCTCTGACAGAAGTAGTCTTATATAAGAGGCCTAAACTTGCTGTTTCTCCAGCAGGAAGGATGCAAACTTAGGTGAGGAATTGTTTGACCACTCAGGGGTGGTCAAGGAGTCCATGGCCTTAGTCAGAAAGAAACTACAAGGCAGACCTGAGGGCCCTTAGCTTTGACTTGTGGTCCCTGCATAATCAATGCTTTAGATAGGTTTGTTAAGGAATGGATTTATCAAACATCTCAAAGATTTGAGATGGCCCAAAATTGAAGGGGAAAATGAGAAAGCTAGGCTCACTCCCTGACAGGCTTCAAATTGGCAGTTCAGCAGACTAGGCCTAAGAACTGAGCACGTCCAGGAAAGACAATTACTAATAGAAAAAGCCCCAGGCTCCAGCCTCCTCCCGTGGTAATAGTTCCGGAATGCCTAAAGATAGAGCAAGATAAGGCCACCTCCCCGGGCATTCCTCAGCAACAATTGCCAGCTTCCACACCCGGGTAATGGTTCTGGAATTAAAGATGTATACAATAACAACCAATTGTAAGTAGGGCAGTGGTCTGTTCAGGCAACCTGGGCCCAGTCGAGTATAGGTCTGGAACTCCAGAGCCCCAGTGGGAGCTAATTCCTGCTTGCAAGGGACAGAAGGCGTTCAGCCATGACTGCTGGGACCCTGGCTCCTTTTTCAGTCACAACCTCTCTCAGCCCCCCTCCCCGCGCCCCCGCAGGAGACAGTGCCCCAAGCTCCCAGCATTCTAGCTGGACCCTACCCCCAGTCATGTAACCACAGCTAGGCATGCCCCGCCCCACAGACAGAGAGTTCCATCTCAAAATATAAGGGTCGATTTGCCCCTGCTCTTTCTCTTGTTCTTTGTCTTTTCTTGTCTTCTTCCTCTCTTGTTCTCTTTTTTCTTGCCCTCTCTCTTCCTGTCCTCTCCTTTCCTTCTTCTCCTTTCTCTCCCACTCTCCATAGTCATAGCCACCTCCTTTTCTCTTTGCTATAATAAAATATCTCACGATTATGCATTGCCTCCTTTTAATTAACACGCTGCGCAGCCAGGCATAGGCAGCAGAGAGAACATGGGCCAACAATTGTGTTTATTTATTTACTTACTATTTACTTATTGTGTGATGATGTATGTATGTGGGGAGGAGGCATGTAAGTCATCACCAGCCCTACGAAATGAGTAATTTATAAAAAAAAAAAAATGGAGATTGAATTCCTATAGTTGCATAAGATAAGAAATTAAGTTCAATATGGTTGCTATGGTACAGGACAGGAAGACAAGTAAACATGAACACTAAGGAGAGCTTGCACTCACAGCCTTGAGCCTTTCCATGCTAATGTTGTAAATGCCTCTTGTACTCACAGCCTCCCAACACTGCTGTAGCAGGAGTAAAGTCTCCAGTAGATGTGGAGCTGTGTTCACACTGCAGCAGATGGTAGAGAAGGATGGCTCTCTACCATCTTTCCTGTCAAAATAAAGGAATAAAGGGAAGGCTGATGGTGCTATCCCACCCTGATCTGACACTCCCTGCTGTGTACCGCAGGAGGATTTCCCAAGGGAATGAAGTGTCACACAAATCAGAATATAAGACCCTTAGAAGATATGACATTAGCCAAAGCTCATGCTGCTATTGGAACTACTTATACAAGTGAGAGATTTCCCAGTGCTATCTAGGTACATAGATTTTAATCACACACAATTGACTTACAGAACCAGTCATTCACTCCTGCTCCTGGCAAACCCACCTCATTTGCAAGCTCTCATGTTAGATAGCTTTCCACAAACCCTCATCCATTTCACAGATGCACGCACAGCTGTTAGGTTCTGTAGGCTTACATTTTTGAAAACCTACTTTTTATATGACTTCTTTAATGTTTTTACCTTCCTTCTAGCTCATCATCCATCAGATGTAGTAGAAAAGAAAGGTTATTAGGATACAAGAGAGGTGGACCTGTTTAGAAATTGTTCTTTGGAGCAAATCCACTTTACATTGTCAGGAAATCAGCAGTTCAGTTCACAGGGTTCAATAGCAGCAGCTCAATCCACTCACAGATACTCCATGAGTATATCTGTAGTCCAATTTAGTAGTGTTGGGACAGCAAACACAAATCAGCAGCAGTGGCATGACCAAGTGGAAACAGCCAGGCCTCAGCTGAATCAGCAATAGTCAGCAGGAGTGACCAGGACCAACAAGGATATCGAGAGAAGTTCTTTGTCGTGCCTCTATCAATGAAATGAAGATCAGTGAAGACACAAGACCAACAATGTGCTGTAAAGCTAGTGATGCAAGCCCTCATCGCTGTCCCTTGAGTCCTAAGGGTCTGTTGTCTGCTGTGTGGTGTGAGATGACTGCTAAGAGTAACATACATGACACCACCCTTGTGGAGCTCCTGGCTAGTAGGAGGTGATGCAGAGAGATTAAACCATGAGATCTGAATCAGAGCAATTTTTGAGGCATTGATATCTCGAGCTGCCTCTACCTTAGCATTGCCCTTGCCCGTTATAACAAGTCGGCTGGCTAATCTTATGTCAATGTGATGCAGACTAGAGTAATTGGAGAAGAGGGAGTCTCAATTGAGAAAATGACTTTGTAAGATAGGGTTCTGGTCAAGTCTGTAGGGCATTTTCTTTATTAGTGATTGGTGTGGGAAGTGCCTAGTTTCTGTAAACCTGGTCCTGAGTACTTATCAGAAGAAAAGAAGTTGAACCTGTAATCTTAACCAAGGCTATGTGACATTCTGCAGGTAGAGGTATATGCGTGTCAGGGGTGGAGGGTAGGGTGTTAAACTCCCCAGAAATTTTGTCAATGAAGGAGAAGCCATGCCAATGAAGCACCAATCTCAGAAGGCTATCCAGTCAATGGTAGACGTTGACTTAATTAGCAGGGCAACAGGTGAGAGTCAGCACAATGTGAGGAACTAACTGTCTTAAAGGGTTCCAGCATTAGGAAGGTTGAGAAGCCCTAGCACATGCTTTCCTGGATGACTGTCATCAGCTAAGCTCTCAGAGGCCTGTGTTGTAATCTCCTGGCCTGTGGTGGTGAGAAGCTAACTGCTCTAATTGACCTTGAAATCCATACCCCAGCATAAGAAGAGCCTTTCCAAAGGAGGCTACCCCAGAAGAGAACGATTCAGCGCCTATCAAAATCTTTGAGGCAGGCACAGTTGCAGAGTATTTGACTCTGTAAAGGGCATTCAGGATTCATTAGTATGAAATTAGCTATGGGAGGATAGAAAGCAATCATCAAGAGATGAGCTGGCTTTAGCTCATTGGTTCCTACTCAAAGTACATTATCTTCATGGGACACTGGTCCACCAGAGCTTCCCAGAGTGAGGCCCCAACAGGGTTAACTGGGCCAGCATGAAGAGAGTCTGAGGAAATTTCCCCTTTCAAATCCTTCTGACTCTGTGATATTTGGCCCTTGCCTAGGTGGGAGGAGCCTGAGGCTCTTAATGGCTTGCTGAGAAGCTGTAGGGAATCCTAAGGCAAGGTGAACTGGCATCTGAAGACTTGCTGTTTTTAAATGTTATTAACCTTTTCACTTATATATTTGCTCATTCTGCAAATCAAAAAAATTCCATGCCCTTTCAGATGTCTGACCGAACAGAGGTAAGACAAATAGCCCCTTTCCTCGTGGTATTTTCCATCCATTGAAGGATATTTTCCTCAACAGTATAGACTCTGGAGACTCGTGAAGAAACCTCATATAACCCACAGAACCATTTAAGAGAGGTCTCTAAACTGGGGACCTCTTGGGATAGGCAACTGTCTGCACCCATAACCAAAAACAATTTGGTGAGAAAAGCATTGTTCAGTTCATCCATCCTGATCGTCATCCATCATTGAAGAGATGATGGGCAGGAGCGGAGACAGGAACCATGGAGGAAAGTTTGCTTACTGATCTGCTCTTCATACTTAATTAGCTCAGCATGTTTTCTTATATAAACCTTGGACCATCTGGCTAAGGGTGGCATCACCCACAATGAGCTGGGCCCTCTCACAGCAATTAATAATCAAGAAAATGCCCTATAGACATGCCTACAGGATAATCAGATAGAGTCAATTCCTTAATTAATATTCCCTCTTTATATATAAGTCTATGATTATTTCAAGTTGATAGGAACTAATTAGCATAGTGACAAAAAAAACTAGTCATAAGTGGGGCTGGGGGGGAGAAGACTAGCAGAATACACAAGAGACAGCATCAGTGTCTCTAAGCTTCAACACTGTCATCCATAAACTGGGAGAAGGCCCACCGTTTTCTGATGTCATCCCAGTGATGTTCCTAGGAATGTTAGGGATCAAATGGCTAGCACAGCACCCAACACTCATGTCCCCCTCAGGTTGCTCACACTAGGAGGCCCAAGTGTCCTCATGGTGTCAGGTGGATTTCAGAAGAGTCCTGCTCTGACCCATTCTCCTTGACAACAAGAAGTGTTTCCTGTCATCCCACAGCCCAGAATTAGAAGGGAGCCAGCAGCCAGGCAGGAGAGCAGCAGTTCAACTAGTGTCATGGTACAAATAGGAATGGCCCCCATAGACTCATGTATTTGAATGTTGGGCCCATATGGAGTGGCACTATTAGGAGTTGCAGCCTTGTTGGAGTAGGTGTGGGCTTGTTGGAGGAAGTGTATCAATGTGGGGTGGGTTGAGAAGTCTCAGAAGCTATTACTTCCTGCTGCCTGCAGATCAAGAAGAACTCTCAGCTCCTTCTCTAGCACCATGTCTGCCTGAATGCCACCATACTTCCCACCATAATGATAACTGATTAAACTTCTGAACTATCAGCCAGCCCCAATTAAATCTTTTCTTTTATAAGATGTGCTGTGGTCATGCTGTCTCTTTACATCAATAGAAGCCTTAACTAAGACAAATAGCTTGGTACATCTCAGACCGTATTGATAAAGAACAGTCCACAAGCTTCAAATTAGATTTGTTTGTCACTACGCCAGCCTTTGCATCACCACAGTGCTTTGACGTGTTGGATTCCAGTCTTCGTCTTTACCCTTCTATCCACTACTTCAAGATTCTTTTCACAGCCATTACCATGTTTGATCTTTCCAATAATCTGAGAGGCAAGCAGGGTAGCTCTTCATAGGTCTCCCCTTTTTTCTTTTAAAGTACATTTATTTGGGCTGATGAAATGGTTCAGCAGGTAAAGCAAATTCTGTACAAGCCTGACAAGCTGAGTTTGATCTCTGGGACCCACGTGAGGGTAGAAGGAGAGAACTGACCCCAAAGAGTTGCTCTTGACCTCCACACATTTGTCATTGCATGCATATGCATATGTGCGCGCACACACACACACACACACACACACAGGTTCACACAAACATATATACAAATACACACACTAACACAAACACATATACCAACACAAACATATACACACACTTATACAACACACTCACACAAAGTACACATACCCTCACACACATACACACACACATACTCACACTCACACACACACACACACAAACACCATCACCACCACCACCACACCATGCACACATATAATAATGCATAATTAACATTAAAAATACATTTCTACATTGTCAAAAGGCAGAGACCAACTCTCTTGCTTAGGTCACATGTTCATTGGTTATACAGAAAATACTTGGGCCATAAACCATCCTAGGCTCTTCCCTGGGCTACTAAAGCAGGATTTTTCTAAATTTTCTAATTGGTTAAGAAGCATCCAAAATTAAACTGAAGGACCTCCGCATAAAACCAGATACAATGAAACTAATAGAAGAGAAAGTGGGGAAGAGACTTGAACACATGGGAACAGGGGAAATTTTCTTGAACAGAACACCAATGGTTTATGCTCCAAGATCAAGAATCAAGAAATGGGACCTCATTAAATTGCAAAGCTTCTGTAAGGCAAAGAACACTGTCAATAGGACAGAACAGCAACCAACAGATTGGGAAAGATCTTTACCAACCCTACATCCAATATATACAAAGAACTCAAGAAGTTAGACTCCAGAGAACCATGTAAACCTATTAAAAAATGGGGTATAGAGCTAAACAAAGAATTCTCAACCGAGGAATACTGAATGTCTGAGAAGCACCTAAAGAAATGTTCAACATTCTTAGTCATCAGGGAAATGCAAATCAAAACAACCCTGAGATTCCACTTCATACCAGTCAGAATGGCTAGGATAAAAAACTCAGGTGACAGCAGATGCTGGTGAGGATGTGGAGAAAGAGGAACACTCCTCCATTGCTGGTGGTATTGCAAGCTGGTACAACCACTCTGGAAATTAGTTTGACGGTTCCTCAGAAAATTGGACATAGTACTACTTAAGGACCCAGCAATACCATTCCTGGGCATATACCCAAAAGATGCTCCAACATATAACAAGGACACATGTTCCACTATGTTCATAGCAGCTTTTTTTTTTTTTTTTTATAATAGCCAGAAACTGGAAAGAACCCAGATGTCCTTCAACAGAGGAATGGATACAGAAAATGTGGTACATTTACACAATAGAGTACTACTCAGCTATTAAAAACAATGACTTCATGAAATTCTTAGGCAAATGGATGGAACTAGAAAAATATCATCCTGAGTGAGGTAACCTAGTCACAAAAGAACACACATGGTATGCACTCACTGATAAGTGGATATTAGCCCAAAAGCTAGGAATACCCAAGATAAATTCACAGACCACATGAAGCTCAAGAAGGACACCAAAATGTGGATGCTTCAGTGCTTCTTAGAAGGAGGAACAAAATACTCACAGGAGGAAATACGGAGACAAAGCATGGATCAGAGACTGAAGGAAAGGCCATCCAGAGACTGTCTCGCCTGGGGATACATCCCATATACAGTTACCAAATCCACACACTATTGTTGATGCCAGGAAGTGCTTGCGGACAGGAGCCTGATATAGCTGTCTCCTGAGAGGCTGTGCCAGAGCCTTACAAATACAGAGGCAGATGCTCACAGTCAACCATTGGACTCAGCATGGGGTCCCCAATGGGGGAGTTAGAGAAAGGATTGAAGGAGCTGAAGGGATTTGCAACCCCATAGGAAGAACAACAATATTAGCCAACGAGCCTCCCCCAAGAGCTCCCAGGGACTAAACAACTAACACATGGAGGGATCCATGGCTCCAGCTGCATATGTAGCAGAGGATGGCTTTGTTGGACATCAGTGGGAGGAGAGGCCCTTGGTCCTGTGAAGGCTTGATGCCCCAGCATAGGAGAATGCCAAGGGTGGGGAGGTGGGAGGAGGTGAATGAGGGAGCACCCTCATAGAAGCAGGGGGAGGGAGGATGAGATAGGGGGTTTCCAGAAGGAAAACTGGAAAAGGGGATAACATTTGAAATGTAAATAAATAAAATATCCAAAAAAAAAAAAAAAAGCCAAGAAATACGGCCCAAAGATGCTGTCTGCAAGAGAGAAATTTCTTTGATGTTTTTAGTTCTTGTATTAACAGCCATTTTACTCCACAGTCCAGCTAAATTGGTTTTAATATAAATATGATTTAGTCAATTTCCTTAATTCATAATAAATATGAATTAGTTAATTTAGCCTACATTTTTTTTCACTAAAATTTACTTTCTGGGCCAATGCACCAGGCCAATGTAGCCTCCTGCATGCTTGTCACTCAGCAGAGAAAGAAAACATATGCAGCATGAAATTCATTTTTATCCCTCACTCGCATCTCTATCCACACACTTCATGAGCTGACACATGTGTCTCAAAGAGAAAGGAATCAAGCTGAACAGAGTTCACAGTGAGTACCAGGGAGAAAACTATTTGAAGCATTGACTTTTGATACATTTTTAAAAGACAGGATCTCATATATCCCAGGTCGCCCTTATACTCATTATTCAAGCTGAAACTGGAGTGGAACTCCTGATCCTTCTGTCTTCCCCTCCCAGAGTGCTCGGACTACAGGCAGATATCACCTGACCATAAACAACATAGTGATTGTTAGACTGTGTTCCCTAAGAGGCAGGCCTTCCATGCTTGCCAGCTTATACCACACCCAAGAGTTAACAGAAAGATCAGACAGGCACTAAGCAAAAACAAAAGAAAACAAAATAAAAACAAAAACAAAACAAAAAACATCAGCCAAAAAAGAAAACAGGAGCTTCATCTGCTCTGTGCGTTAACTGGTACTATGGGAGTTTCCCCAATAGTATGGAAGGATGAGGAATTTACTTTATGCCTCAAACCCATCCAATCATGTCGCAACCACTGCACACGTCCATTGTTGATTTGTAAGAAGCATCAAAAAGCATCCTTGCTATTTTTGGTAGCTGTATCTGCTCAGGTTTGTGGAATCTTTTCTGTGTTTGAATTGGTTCCCCCTTTCCCTCCACCCTTATATCAGCAGGTTGTAGCTAATAAAAATCTCTAATTTCCTGAACATGTGGGGGTGGAGATCAAAACGGGAACAATAGGGCCCAAGAGATAGCTCAGGAGGTAAACATTCTTGCCACCAGGACTAATGACCTGAATTCAATCCCTGGGAATCCACATGACAGAAGAGAGAACTGACTCCTCTGACCTGCATTTCTGCCATGCCAGGCACACACACACACACACAAACAAACACACACACACACACACACACACACACACACGCACACGCACACACACGCGTACACACACATGCGCATGCACACGCACACGCACACACATACATACAACACACACACATGCTCACACGTGCATTCACACACGCGCACACACACACACACACACACGCGCGTTCACACACGTGCACACACACGCGCACACACACACACACACACACACACCACAGCACAATCGTACTGTTTTAAAGCCTGGGAGAATAGTTGATAGAAACTCCTGTTATCTATGAGAGGCTCCATTTGCCTTTATTTGCTTCACTGGGGAAACATTATGTAACTTATCCTGTTATAAAAGTTCATCTCCATAAAGGTCTTTATTCACCCCCTTTACATAATTTTAACTGAAGCAGAGCATATATCAGCATATACATTATCATCCTATAGACAGACATGGATAGGTAGCTTAGGAGTCCCAGACATTCTTTCAGGATCACAAGGTTGTTTCTTTTATAAAAGTTGATGATAGTTCTGCTTCTCAAATAGTATTGTCCCTCACAGTTAAAAAAGTGGTTCAGATACCCTTCTATCTACAATGGTGACCTGCCTGCAAGATACAAGTTGTGGGAGTGACCAATCACTATCTGGAATTAATGCCCACTCCATGACATAGAACTCATGCCCAATATTGCTTTATAGCCAAGAACCTGGGACTATTTGGTTTTCAGTTAGACTCATGGTCTACATAGTCTCAGGTTCTTGACCACTGAGGATGTGTTGGGGATGGGTTCTATGTCAGTAGGGTCATGGATGTAAGGGAAAACCAAATACTACTGTTCTGCTAAAAAAAATAAATAAATAAAAATATATCAATATAGCCAAGCATGGTGACACATGCCTTAAATTCCAGCACTTGGGAGGCAGAAACAGGCTGATCTCTGTGAGTCCAAGGACAGCCTGGTCTACAAATCTTCCATGGCAGTCAGGGCTGTTACACAGAGAAACCCTGTCTTGATTTTAAAAACAAAACAAAACAAAAACAAAAACAAAGAACTACTGATATTCTGCTACACTCGTAGATTAGTTTCACACTCAGCCAGCATCGGAGAGACTCTCTTGTGCAGCAGATGGGAAGAAATGCATAGACCTACAACTGGATAATGTGCGGAGTAAGAGACCTTGCAATTCTCAATTTTACATGGGATGTCATCATCAAATTCCTCCCCTCAGGGCTCAGAGAACTCTGCAGGAGACAGAAAGATTGTAAGGGCCAGTTGGAATAAAGAACACCAAGGAGTCAAGGCGGCCTTCTAGACACACATAAGAACTTAGAGGAACTGTAGCAGCTTGCACAAGGGCCTGCATAGGTCTAAGTCTGATGGGGTTCCAGTGCTGAGAGGGGAAGTAGACACAAGCTTGAATCCTCACCTGGAAGCTATCTCCAATTTATCACCACTAAAGGAGGAAAAATTAGTTTTCTCCCATGGAGTCTCATTGAGTACACAAGGCACGCGTTAGGCCAGGCCCCATGCCCAGCAGTAGATGGCTTAAACAAAACGAGCTCAAGGTATTTTGGGAAGTTGCTTGGCTTTGTTTTGCCTCACAATCCTTTGTGTGGATTGTTGTTGCTGTTTGAGGGTTTGTTTGTTTGTTTCTTACAGGTTTGGGTTTTTTTTTGCTTATATATTATGGTTTCGGATTTTGTTTCTATAGGTTTTCTGGATGTGTGGATGTGTGTATCTCTGCATCTGTATGTATTTCTTGTGTTTTCTGTTTTGTTTTCTTTTTCCTTTTTGTTTTTTCTCTTTTGGTTTGTTTCTTTTTATTTTACTTTATTTTATTTTTAGAGGCCTGTTTATTTTCTAATGAGAGAGAGAGAGAAAGAGAGAGAGAGAGAGAGAGAGAGAGAGAGAGAGAGAGAGAGAGAGAGAGAGAGAGAGAGAGAACCAGTTTGGGTGGTGGGGTTGGGGAGGGAAAAACTGTAATCAAATTCCATTGTATGAAAAACATCTATTTTCAATAAAATAAATTAAAAGATAAAAATGGTTCAATTAAGCAAAGTAATTGCAACTAATTTAAGCTATCACTCAACAATCACCCATCCATCTTTTATCCATCACCAATATACGCTATTGTCCTGATGTATATGTCTCTGAGCACAGTTTTTCCTTGAAGCTGTAGTTACATGTGGCCATGGCTATGACTCCACTGTTCATTTATTTACAAGGCACATGTTTCCTGAAGTACTGTGAAAGTTTACAATCTTGACGTAATATAAACATCAATTTTTCCTCCTCCTTTTCCTCCTCCTCTTCTTCCTCCTCTTCCTCCTCCTCCTCATCCTCTTTCTCCTCCTCTTCTTCTTCTTGACCTCCCACAACTTTTATTGTAAAAGTTCTTATGCAGTAGAAAGTGGCATGATTTTCCTTTGTCCACTCAGGATATGATTTTTCTGCTTAAGAGCTCACCCTGAGAAAGCCTCCAAGCTACACTGCTATACCAAACCCTCAGCATAGTTGTTTATTGTCTCAAACCCCTGTCTGAGTAGTCGTCTCTGGTGGAAACCTCAGGACATAATGTGAAGGTAATTCTATCAAATGCTTTTGGTGGAGCTGGGGAATGGATGTCAATTGATAGAGGATTGCCTAGCATTATTGCCTTACCATACACAATCCCCAGCATTATACAAACACCTATAATCCTAGCACTAAGAAGATACCAGCAGGAGGATCAGAAGTTAAGGTCCTCTTTGACAGCATAGTGAGTTCAAGGCCAGTATGGGCTACAAGAGCACAGGTCCAAAAACCAACAAACCAAACAAAAATCCAAACAATTAGCCTTGCCTGGAACAATAACTGTAGTGGAAGGAGCTGATACTAAAATCTGGTTCCCTAACTGGTTCTAGACTTGGTCAATAAAGAAGGTGGAAGCTAATTGCTGGGTGAAGTTAAAGATGGGATTTCTGGGTCCCAGGAGGAAGAGAAGGGACGCAGGGAAGGAGGGGCTTTTCAGCAGGGTTTGGAATGGGAGGCAGGCTACAACCATATAAGATCTTGGGTGGCTAGAAACGGTGGCGTCTGCCACCAGCTGTTGGCTGAAATAGGTTAGCTGATAAGAGCCCAGCAATTGTGGGATCTGGCTAGTTTTAAAATAATAAAGCCGTCCAGTGTTTTTCTTCCATGCGGCTAAGGTGGGCAGGAGAAGGAAGAAAGCTGGGGCACTAGCTGGTGGCTTGGTGAAGCTAGCCTAAAAGGGCTGGTGGAGTACAGACAGCGGCTTCCATTTTTCCGGAGTTGGAGGATAGTCGAGATCCAGTTGGAGCTATGGGAATGGGGAGAGGTCCGAGCTCTGGCCACTGCACAGGGCAAGGAGGAAGCATGTTTTCAAAATTACATGCAGCACATAACTCAGCAGATCATTCACTCCCCAGGACTCACATGGTAGACGGATAAAAAATGACTTTCACAAATTGTCTTCTGACTGTCATATATTATGCAGTGACACAAGTCGACATATGTACACACACAAAAACCACACACACACACACATATACACACACATATATACACACACATATACACACACACATACACACACACATGCACACACACACACTAAATACATAAATTTGGATTTTTTTTAATTAATTAACCTTGGTTTGTCTTCATATTGGCCACAACCTAAGGTTATCTACACAGTTTTCCAGCTGTACTCAACGAGTTTGATTTTGGAAGAGTTAGGCTCTGTGATATTAGATTAGGGATGTTTCATCTCTCATCTAAATGCCTAGGGGCCATTATTTATGCTTAACACAAAACATTAAGCAATGAGCTATGTAGATAACTCAGTAAAGTGTTTGCCTTGCAACCATAAGAACCAGATTTAATCATCCCACAAGCCCAAGTTTAAATAAGTATGGTTGTAGTACTCAGTCAGTGGCTACCCAGTCTCAATCAATGAACCCCAGACCAGTGGGAGACCCTGTATCAAAAAAAGGTAAACAAAGGACTGTTGTGGTCTGCCCCTCTCGAAGCATAGCTGTAACCATTTGTTCCATGCCTGCTAACTATTTTCTTATTGTTGCTGTAACACGCCTGCCAGTAACTGACACAGAAAGATAATTCAGAGCCAGGTCATCCCAATCACGTTCCCTATTATGTTTGTTAATCTTAAGAAGTTCCACAGAGCTTAATGAACAATTATGTCTAAAATGGCTTGAGTCAGAGCCAACAACCAGGCAGTACTTCCTGCACCTGCAAATGAGCTCATTGTGGGTTTTGTGGGCAGTATTCTCTTAGAGGTAGGAGGGATCTTTGAGAGATGTTGAGGAAACACACACCCCACATCACATGAACAGAGGTTTTGACCACAGTCAGATTCTAGAACCTATGCTTGAAATCACTATTAATCTTACTGCCTTTATAAGATTATGTACACATACACGGAACTGCAGATACATGTAGATATGATAAACCAAGAACAAGATAAAGTATTTTCTTTTGAGATTATAATAAGCTGACAAAGACAGATGTTCAATATCATGGCTCAGTGCCTGGATTCTGATCACTCAGTATTAGGGTCTGCATTCAATGAATCACTCCTATGTGACTGAGATTGGTGTTATGTGGTTTGTGGGGTGACTCCTGAACCCCAAAAGGACTGGAGAGATGGCTCAGATGGCTCAACAGTTAAGAGCACTTTCTCTTGTTTTGGCTCACAACTTGTTTGTAAGCTCACAGTGGGTGGCTCACAACTGCCTGTGGTTCCAGCTTTATGTATCTGATGCCTTCTTCTGCCCGTCCCAGGTATCCACACATTAAGATAAATTAAAATAAAGTAAATATTTTTTAATTGAAAAGTAAATAGCTCTTGAGGAACAACACCCAAAATTATCCTTTGGCTTCTATGAACATATGCATGCATGCCAACAGACACACACACACCTACCTACACACTAGAAGTGAGTAACTTTTAGTGCTGCATTTTCTCCATGAAAGTACTTGTGAGACTATAAGCTTATGAACTCACCTCATAGATTAGGACTTATCTAAAAAGACAATAAACCAAGACCAGAAAAATTGTGTGACTAGCCAAGATCATATAATGCCCTGACCTTACCACCTAGATCTTCTGCTACCAGAAAACAAAAAGAGTTATGACTTATTAAGTAGCTATCACGAGCCTATACACTAAGTCCATTCATGCACTGTCTTATTCAGGCTTCACAACAGTGTTCTGGGGGAAGCACTCTCACATTTACTTTAGAGAGGAGAGGGGTCTTTGAGAGATGTTGAGGAAACACATACCCCACATCACATAAACAGAGGTTTTGACCACACCCAGGTTCTAGAACCCATGCTTGAAATCACTATTAATCTTACTGCCTTTATAAGATTATGCACACATACACAGAACTGCAAATATATGACCATACATGTAGATATGATAAACCAAGAGCAAGATAAAGTATTTTCTTTTGAGACTATAATAATGCCATCCTAATTGTACATACCAGTTGTCGGGGTGGAGCAAGGCAAGCGGGTGCCTGGCATCCCTGTTACCTTCCTAATGCTGTCTCTTCCTATGTTACAAAAACAGTGAATCTGAATCTGCATTTTCCAGGCTCCCTTGCAATCAAACTCCTGAACGAGATTCAGATCCCATCAATCAAATACATGAGAATTGGAGTAAGGCCAGGCGTCTGTTGCCCTGGCTGGCACACATGGTTATAGAGCCATGTGATTCTACCACAATAACCTTGGCAGTCATACCAGGCTGTTGCCACAGTTTTAGGTTCTCCGTATCAGATAAGAGCAGATTCTCATAGGCACAATGGGAGTCCAGACCAGTAGCAGCTGTGGCTTCTAGCTGCGGTGACTTCTTGACGACTGTGGTTTCCTAGTCTTGCTTGGTGATTTTCTGTTACTGGGGCAGAAGTGGTTGGGAGGAATTTGTAAGATGGCAGAAGACACTCAGGTATAGCTTGTTAGAACTGCTAGGGTATAATGTGTGGGAAATGGAAAAAAACAAAATAGTTACTAGGAGAAAAGAATGGCATCCAAATACTTCTACTTTAATTAGAAAACTGAGTCTGGGTGGTGGGGATGTGTGCCTTTAATGCCAGCATTCAGGAGGCAGAGGAAGATGGATCTCTGTGAGTTAGGCTAGCCTGGTCTACAGAGTGAGTTCCAGGACAGCCAGGGCTACACAGAGAAATCGCATCTCTGGGCAGGACAGGGCAGGAGAGGGCAGGGGAAGGCAGGGCAGGGCAGGGCAGGGCAGGGCAAAACAAAACAAAACAGAGTGGAATAGAGAAGTTGACAAAATAGGAAAAAACAGAAAAACAAGTTCAGAACTAGGTATGTTTAAGGTAGCACTTTTTTACCCCTCAGAAGGAGCTCTTCCTACAGACTGCAGGAATCAATGAGGCTTAGAAAAATCTTCACTGTACTTTCCATAACAGACATTCTAAAGGCCTGAAAGAAGTGCTGGACCCAAGACAGTCGTCACACCCAAAGAGGGAGATAGATGCTGGGGAACCTCTTTCCTCTTGGTATTGTGTGGTTACTACTTTCACACAGGGGACAAAAAGGCCCCACAGCATCATCAGCTCAGAAGCCCAAGATTCTCTGTGAGTCACCTTCTAGGGAAATTGAGGGCAGGTGTCGTAGGACAGACTACACACTGAAACTGGCTACTTGAATATTGCTAGGCTATGGGAAAGAGACTTTAAATCAGGACCATGAGCATCCTGGGAGTTGAATATTTTCTGGTTGGAACCTGAGTCTACAAAGGGACTTTTGTGCAGAGCATTTCTCTGGATATTTGGGGAGGACTCACCCGAGGGAAAGGACCTATATTTACAACTAGAATGTGTAAGGAAAAACTGGAGATAGGAGCAGCTTCTAAAACTCCACCAGAGAAGTGCCACCCATGGGCTGGACCAGCATCTGTAAGGCCCAGAGGAAGAAGATAAGTGTCCACTGCACAGGAATTCTAATGTACCAGAGGAACTTCTAGAAGCCAGGCAAGGAACTCCAAGAAATCTGAGATGGAATCCAGCAATCTGGCTCACCAGCTCTCTCCCATCCTCCTTCATGGCTGTTTCTCCTTTCTTTAATAGCAAAGGTCAATTTGGCTCTGTTCTCATCCTATATCACATTTTGCACTTCCTTTTTATCCTTTGTTTTTTCATTTCCCTTAAAAACAAAACAAAAAGCCCCTAAAACAAACAGACAGAAAACAACAAAAACAAATGGATACTGGTATGGTTTGCCAGCTCTCTGAATCTCAAGACTCTTCAAAAACTGGGACCACTTTTATATAATCTGATTGTAGGTCTTTCTCTTTCTCTTCTCCATCTATCTTTAACCAAAACTCACCCATGTCTCCCCTCACCTGATATTGATCACTATCAATTTTGTTTCCACTCATAGACACATGGGATTGCCAGTGTTTTTACTTCCTAATATAATGTCAACTGTCCACAATTTGGAATATTGGGGAAGCAAGTCTTTTTTTTTTTTCCTATTGTGCAGCTCTAATTGTCCTGGAACATGCTATGTAGACCAGGCTGGCCTCAGCCTCACAGAGATCTGCCTGCCTTGGCCTCCCATGTGCTGTGATTAAAGGTATGAGCCACTAAACCTCAGAAGAGAACCCTAATTGAGAAATTGTCTACAGCAAGTTGGTCTGTGGGCTCGTCAGTGAGGGAATTGTTTAGATTGTTAATTGAAATCCCCATCCCAGCGCGGGCAGCAGCATCCCCTAGTCAGGGTCTGTAGCTGTGACGTCACTAGCTGGTTTAAGTTAAGAGCTGAATGAAACCCCCTTCTCCCCTAAGTTGTTTTATGTCATGATATTTTTATTACAACAGTGGAAATGAAATTAAAACAAGAGGTGGCCATTTTTTGTTCTTAGTGTTTTCATAGTAGGCATACCCCTGGATTGTGGCTGTTATCACAGATAGCATTCTATCATTAGGGAGGATAGAATTCAAATAGTGTGAGAAAAGAATGTTCTGCAAGCCAAAATTGAACAGAAGAAGGCAAGAGCATTTATTTGTGATAAAGATTACCAACACAAAGAAATATGAAATAGCTTGACAGCAATGAGGATGGGTGGCACTTTCTAGAAGAGCAATTTTACCATTCACCATTGTGAGAGACAGGAAAAAAATAAGCCAAAATAGTACACAGAGCACAAAAGAAAGGAAAATTAGCAGCATTAACTCCTTAGTTAAAATCCAAGTCAAACTGAATATTTATCACATGCCTGCTCTTCAGGCAAAGTAATTTCATTTAAAAATACATTGTTAGCTTTTTGTCTTGTGCTCATACCCTCTCAGGGAAATAGGAACCCCGTCTGTGTAAAATGATCATCCAGTACACACAAGGCAGGAGAAGTGTATGCTGTTTATCATTGTTACCTATTTACTAATTTGTTAGGAGAAAGGGGCATCTTTGCCAAAATGTTTTATAAAAAAAAAAAAACCAAACATTTAAAATAAGTTTATTCCTAGCAGAAATCTCTCCTGGCTTTCTTCCCTTGCTGTTGCTAGGTCACGCAGCATCTGCCAGCTATTGCTGAACAGTCAATCATGCTGTTTCTAAGCAGGAAAATGCTCCCATGGCAAGTCAACAGCCAGCAGTCCCTCATCATGAGGTGAGTCTGGTAATAAGGGCTTCACCGCTCCGCCAGCAGTCCCTCATCATGAGGTGAGTCTGGTAATAAGGGTTTCACTGCTCCGTCCGTCGGGCTTTTAAATGTACAATTCTCCTGGCTTTTGGCATGTGTTCCTAATGTTTGCTTTTGCGTAATAGCATCAAAGTCAGTGACTCCCCCCCCCCACACACACAAAGGCAAAGTGTTACTATAATTCACTCAGATTAGGCCTATTAAATATTCAGATCTATTTAAAATTATTCATTAAGCTTCTGCTAGAATCATGAAGATGTCTCATAACATCTGATGAGTTCAGCGGAGAGCAGTTTTTAAAAGGGGGCAGTTCTGCAGAATTCATTGTCTGTTTTTGTTCATTGGTTTGTGTTTGTGGAGCCTGAGATCCAACCTAGGCATTTGTGCATGCCCAACAAGTGCTGTAACACTAAACTCTAGCCCCAGATCAATTGTTTTTAAAGCCTAAAATTAATATGTATGTCCAATTATGAAAGGAACTAAATGGTTTATTTATCTACCATAATTATAACCTAGGATCACATGAGCTGACTTCATGAAATGCATAAAACACAGAAAGGATAAAAAATGTAAGAGAACTTGATGTGGTTAGGACATTCATTTTGTCTAAAATATAAAGCACGTTCACCAAAGACACGGTTTTTCTGCAGCATACCTAAAAATAGTACAATTTTTAGGAAATAGGAGTCGCCACAGAGTTCACAGGCTGTTAGGTAACTCACAGCTGAAGTAATGCCAGCCACCTGCTTTGACTTCTGTATTGTCCATTTACTATTTTTTGTTTTCTTTCTTTCTTTTTTTATTTTTTGAGACAGATTTATATATAACCCTGGCCATTCTGGAACTCACTATGTAGAGCAGGCTGGCCTTGAACTCACAGAGATCCACCTGCCTTAGTCACCCCGTCTAGGGCTAGGATTGCAGAAGTATACCACTACACCTAGCTCTATGTTTCTAATGATGCTCCCTCAAATAAAATATTTTTAGAATATTGTCTGCATGTTATAATTTCAATAAATTCAGGTTTTATAAGAAGTAAGACAAGAAGAGATATGGAGTAGCTAAATTAAAGAAAAAGAATTGGAGAGGCCCAGCATTGGCAGCTGGTGGCAGTGGCGGCTGGGAGGGTCCTGGAAGATGGTGCTGATTAAGGAATTCCATGTGGTTTTGCCGTGTTATGTTCAAGAGAAGCGAGTAAGAATGAAACTGGTGGTGGAGAAGGAATCAAACTCCTGAAGAATGAACCTTATGAAAAAGATGGCGAGAAGGGACAGTACACACACAAAATCTACCACCTGAAGAGAATGAATACATGAAAGATGACTTCTTCATCAAAATTGAAACATGGCACAAACCTGACTTGGGAACATTAGAAAATGTTCACAGTTTAGATCCAAACACATGGAAAACTGTTGAAATTGTCCACATAGACATTGCAGCTAGAAGTCAAGTTGAGCCGGCAGACTACAAAGCTGATGCAGACTGCCTTATTCCAGTCAGACAAGACCAAGAGATGCCCCCTGGGACCTAACTGGAAGAAGGAGCTGTCAAATACCCCTGACTGTCCTAAGATGAGTGCCTATAAGCTGGTGACCATCAAGTTCAAGTGGTGGGGGCTGCAGAGCAAAGTAGGGAACTTTATCCAGAAGCAAGAAAAATGGATATTTACAAACTTACATTGCCAGCTCTTTTGTTGGATTGACAAGTGGATTGATCTAACAATAGAAGACATTAGACGAATGGAGGATGAGACTCAGAAAGAACTAGAAACATCCTTTTAGAATTTCAAGTATTTTTCTACATCAAATCTAGCAAAAACAAACAAACAAACAAAAAAAAAGCAACAACAACAACAAAACAGTGATGATTGTTTGTGATATATAATAAACATTAGACAATATTCAGACTCTGGCTAAGCAAACAGTGATCAAGCAATTAACCTGAGTGGTATTGCAGGCTGTGTGGAGCACTTCTGTAGAGTTTTGTTTCTGAAATGACTTTTATAGAATTACAGCCTGGAGACTATGTGAATGGTCTGTATTGCTCTCAGCTCACAGGGTGGAAGAGTGGTATTGTCCGGCTCTTTTCCTGTTGTGGTCCAAGCCAGGAGGAAATGCTAATGGAGAGCTAGGAACAGCTTGAGTGTGGCATGGATCTGTCACCTTCCTGAGGCTCAGCTTAGACCTGAGCATTGCTGCTGACTCTGCTTCCTCCCTCCTCCTCCTCCTCCTCCTCC
>NW_022196911.1:54302-54877 GCF_008632895.1 Mastomys coucha | reverse complement strand
TGGTGGAGCATGTGTCCTTCTTACATGTTGCAGTATCTTTTGGGTATATGCCCAGGAGTGGTATAGCACTCCTGGGCTTTTCTTTTCTTAATTACCTTTCTGTCTGATGCCTTTCTGTCCTCTTGTTAGCCCTGGAACCCTGACCAGAATCACACTGTTGAATCCTTCAGGTTACACACTGCCCTTTTAACCTCCATCCTTAGAACATAGCACCCTGCCGTCAGAGCACAGTGGTGATTCTTTTGTTGGCAGGCTTGACCTTCATGTCCTCTCCACCCTTCCCTGTGTCCCATGGGAGCAATGGCAGAGATTCCCACTGCATGGCACTGCCCGGTTATCCTCAGCAACAAACCCTGGGTTCCAACCCTGGCACTGGAGAGCCCAGCCTTCCCCAGTGAAACCAACTCAAAAGACATCCATAGTTTCATTGGGAGCTTGGGCACACAAGGAAATCAGAACCTGGTTAGGACTCTTGTGTTGTTCTAACGGCTGTGGAGATTGAGGGATGCGTGGTGAATGTAAAGTACCCGGTTTACTTGGCAGTCTCCTGTGTAAATTACAGTAAAACAAAGTAA
>NW_022196911.1:49964-54292 GCF_008632895.1 Mastomys coucha | reverse complement strand
AAAAAGAAAAAAAGAAAAAGAGTCGACTAACCACACCCACAGGGGCCAGGTATAAAAACTGGGGGAAGGTGACTAACCCTTCCTCTGACTCCATGATTGGCAACTAAGCAGAATGGAAACCAATTAACTGAGATGTAACCACATATCTTAGGCACTGTCCTGTTGCTGTGAGGAGACACCATGACCACACTAACTGTTATAAAGGAAAGCATTTAACTGGGGCTTGCTTACAGCTTCAGAAGTGTAGCTAGCCCATTATCAGCACATCAGGAAGCATGGCCGCACATAGGCAGACAGGGTCCTAGAGAAGGGGCTCTATATCCAGATTCACAGGCAGCAGGGAGAGAGAGCCACTGGGTCTGGCTTGAGCTTGTGAAACCTCAAAGCCCACACCCTAACCCCCAGTGACATACCTTCTCCTAATCCTTTCAACTAATGCCACTCTCTGGTGACCAAATATCTATGACCCATGGGCTTATTCTTACTCAAGCCACCACTGGACAGCTTTCTGGACTGTAGCCCCAATTTGTTTGTGTTTGTGAAACCAAGGATTGAACCCAGGCACTTGCGCATGTGTTCCACCACTGAACTATAGCCCCCAGTCCAATTATTTTTAAAGCCTAAAACTAGGTTCTCCAACACCAAGAGTGTAAAGTCTTTCTGAAATGAGAATACTTTTATATCTAAACAAGCCTTCCCTTGAATAGGAATCTATAGTCATGCTCATTTATGGTTATGGCAAATTATAACAAACCTAGCTGCCTGTGCATGTGAGGTTTTTGTCAATTCTAGAGTTATCTTGGAAGAGGAACTTCGATCAAGAAATATCTCCATCAGATTGGCCTGTTGACAATCCACAGGGCATTTTCTTGGTTGATGGCTGGTATGGGAGGACTCATTGTGGATAGTGCTAACCCTGGCAGATATCCTGAGTGATATATGAAAACAGGCTAAGCAAGCCAGGGGGAAGCAAGCCAGGAAGCAGCATTCTTCCATGGCCTCTGCTTCAGTTCCTGCCCCCAAATTCCTGCCATGAGTTCCTGCCCTGACTTCCCCTCATGATGGACTGAGAGTTATAAGATAAAATAAACTATTTCCTCCCCAACTTGACATGGCGTTTTATCACAGCAATAGAAATCTAATGGATGTACTGTGTCAATCACATGTTCTAGTTTCTTTTCTGTTGTTGAGATAAAATACCAGAGTGAGGTGGAGGATGAGGGGTGAGGTGAACCAGTTTAGGCAAGGATGGTTTATTTTAGCTCCCAATACCAGATTATGGTCCATTATTTCAGGGCTATCAAGGCACTTGATCAAGGACATCAAAGATTTGATATAGAAGGTCACATGCGCAGCCAAGAGCAGAGAGATAAGTTCTTGTGTTCATGTCCATGTGTGCTCAGCCCCCTCTCTATATATACAGTTCAGGACCTCAGCCTGGGGCAGGGTGCCACCCATAATAAGCTCATCTTCCCACCCCAGTTAATGCAAGAAGGAAAATCCCCCACAGACATGGTCAAAGGTCAACCGGATCTAGATAACCTGTCTTTGAGGCTTCCCAGGTGATTGTAAAGTGTCTCAAGAGATAGTTTAAACTATCACTGCACAGTTTTGTAAGTTAGAAAGCTGGCTTGGCTCAGGTGATGTTGCCAATCTTGGCCTAGTAAGGCCCAAACAACTGGACTGTTACTTGGATGAACCAGAGAGCATGTGTACATAGTTCCCGTGCAGCTGGGTGTCAGCAGGGTCCTGGTCCTTGAGCTTACAGAACTGAGGTTCCCACCTCTCTGTCAGTTGGCAGTTGGGGACCTTTAACTTCTCAAGGCCTCTGCCCTGTCCCCCATATTACAGAACCAGACACAGCCCAACAAATACTTCTTCTGTCTGCAGTCCCTCTAACTTCTGCCTTGGCCTTTTCTCCCCTGGCCAGAGAAACCTCTCTGATTTTAAAGATCATGGAGCAGCACTACGCCTCCTCAGAGAGTCTGGGAGATAACTTTGTATTTTATCATTAAATGACTTATTATATAATGATAACTGTAGAATACCTTTTGAAAATTACCTAAGTTTGATTAAATAACCAAACGACGGGCACTTGGGAGAGTAGAATTTCCCTGTGTAAGTGTATTTAAAATATTTTGAAGTTGGGTATGGTGGCACAGTCCTGTAATCCCAGTACTTGTGAGGCAGAGGTAGGTGTTTTTGTTGTTTGTTTCAAAAGGAAACTGCAAAATTTTTAAAATTATATTACATATTTTATGATACATGTGCACAAATGTATTACATTGAATGCCTAAAATATATTTGTCCAATAAAGTACTAAGTTGACAATAATGTTCTGTGGAAAGTACTGTAATAAGAAATAGAACCAGGGGAAAGGGGAAGCATTGTCCTGGAGACAAGAAAGAGGGGGAATATGAGGAGGAACTATGGGAGGAAGACCAGGAGGGGGCAATGACTGGAATGTAAATTAATAAATAATTAATAAAAAAGACAAGAATAAAAAAGAAATAAAAACAAAACAAGTGGAGAGGTGAGCAGGAACCAACATCTGTCCCAACACTGGGAGTAACTGGGACCAGCGGGACCAGGCACAAGGAACTCCACCAGCCCAGTGACTTAGGTTCCTTCCAGTCTGTCTGGGTTAGTGTTCTGAGCAGACCTTGGGCACAAGCTCTGCAGTCAGTCCCACAACACTCAGAGGAAGCTCCACTCCCAGGTGATCTAACAAGCCCAGGATCACAGGATTCCAGAATCACAGGATCACAGAGACAGCTTGACTCTGAGGAGTTCTGACACAACCAGGATCACAGGAAGGACAGGCTCCAGTCAGATTTACCAAGGGCAGGTAGTACTAGAGTTAACCAGATGGCGGGGGGTGGGGGGCAAGCATAAGAAAATAAACAACACAAACCAAGGTCACTTGCCATCATCAGAACCCAATTCTCCCACCATAGCAAGTCCTGGACACACCATCACACTGGAAAAGCAAGATTCAGATCTAAAATCACATCTCATAATGATGATTCAGGACCTTAAGAAAGACATAAATAGCACCCTCAAAGAAATACAGGAGAACACAGGTAAAGAGCTAGAAGCCCTTCAAGAGGAAACACAAAAATCCCTTAAAGAACTACAGGAAAGCACAATCAAACAGGTGAAGGAAATGAGCCAAACCATCCAGAATCTAAAAATAGAAATAGAAACAATAAAGAAATCAGAAAGAGAGAGAACCCTGGAGATACAAAATCTAGGAAAGAAATCAGGAGCCATAGATGCAAGCATCACCAACACAATGCAAGAGATAGAAAAGATAATCTCAGGGGCAGAAGACACCTTAGAAAACATTAATACAACAGTCAAAGAGAATGCAAAAAGCAAAAAGCTCCTAACCCCAAACATCCAGGAAATCCAGGATGCAATGAGAAGACCAAACCTAAGGATAATAGGTTTAGAAGAGAGTGAAGACTCCCAATGTAATGGGCCAGTAACTATCTTCAACAAAATTATTCAAGAAAACTTCCCTAACCTAAAGAAAGAGATGCCCATGAACATAAAAAAAGCCTACAGATCTCCAAATAGACTGGACCAGAAAAGAAATTCCTCTCATCACATAATAATCAAAACACCAAATGCACTAAACAAAGAAAGAATTTTATAAGCAGTAAAGGAGAAAAGGCAAGTAACATATAAAGGCAGGCCTATCAGAATTATGGCAGATTTCTCACCAGAGACTATGAAAGCTAGAAGATCCTGGGCAGATGTCATACAGACCCTACAAGAACACAAATGCCAGCCCAGGCAACTATACCCAGCAAAACTCTCAACTACCATAGATGGAGAAAACAAAACATTCCATGACAAAATAAAATTTTCACAATATCTTTCCACAAATCCAGCCCTACAAAGGATAATAGATGGAAAACATCAGCATAAGGAGCAAAACTACACCCTAGAAGAAGCAAGAAGGTAATCTTTCAACAAATCCACACAAACCTAATTCTACCTTTTACAACAAAAACAACAGGAAGTGATAATTACTTTTTCTTAATATATTATTTTGAAAATTAATATTACCAACATATCCTAATCGATTGAAATCCAATAATATGAGGTATTGGAAATTTGTTGTTTGTCATCCAATGGTCTCTCTAATTTAGTAATTGGAGAAATAAGTTCAACATTGTACAATCTATATACACTGTCAGCTTGTATGTTTGTGACAGTGTCTGGCAGTGTACAACATAAGGGTCTTGAAATCTTGCTTCTCCTATCTCAGCCTCTCTAGTAGTAGTATTATTTCATGTTTTTACATTATACTATGGTTT
>NW_022196911.1:23961-49954 GCF_008632895.1 Mastomys coucha | reverse complement strand
TTGAAGAAGAGGACTTTATAAGTTACTTTCTCTAAGATGAATGTTTTTCCAAATTATCACAGCTAATGAACCAAATTCTTACCCTCACCTAATGTCTGTGCCACCCTCCAAGCAGAACTATTGTTCATTGAAACAGTTGGCGAATGACTTTATGGATAGACCATCTTAATACCTACACCATTTCTTAAATGAATGTAACCTGTTCTCTGTGGGCTTAGAATGAAGTCATTCACTCAAGTCAAATAGCTTTGACCATAGCAGGAAGTCTGTATCCAAAACTCGAGCCTACAATTCATTTCTTGGTGCAGCAGAACTATCAACTCTCAGCTTAGCTATGATGGAGGTAAAATCCTTTGGTGATATTAGGGTCATTGAAATACAGCCTTATTACAACGAAAACAAAACAAAACAAAAGAAAACAAGTGACAAGAACTAAGCAACACAAGTGGCCAATTAATCTACTCTGAGTTTTAAATGTGCAACATGGTGGGAGGGGAGGATTAGACTGAGACAGCAGAAAATAATACTTCAGTTAACCAAGTTATATAACCAAGCACACACAAAAAAGGATACGAGTACATGGTATGCATTTTTTCCATTGAATTTAAGGTAAAAATAATAGTACATGTAAATCAACACTGGTTTGGTTCAGATGTCAGTCACAACAGTCATGAGAAGAAAAAAAATAGAATGTATAACATTTCAAACAGAAGAAAATACAGTGAGAAAAAAAAACAGATCCCATGTGGGGCAGTGTGGAGCAGTGGTCCTGTTCTTTGTTCTCTTCTCTTGCCATCTTACTGTCTTGTTTTCTTCTTCTCTTTTCTCTCTCTCTCTTTCCTTCCTCTCCTTTCCCTCTCTCTACTTGACAGGCCTAGTTTTTCCTTCCTACAATAAAATATCTCATTTATACATTGCGCCCTTTTGAACTAACGTTCAGCGCAGCCACAGGCCTCAGCAACAGGAAGAGAGAGAGCCATCGGCCACAGCCCAGGCCCTGTTTTGGTACAACAATACTAGACAAAGGGAAGTAAAATCTCCAAATGCACAATAAGGAGATAAGAAGGTGACAGGGACAACTACTTTAGATCCATTAATTGAGTTAAACTCTTAGGTTGGACCTTTAAAATGTATTCTAACAAAATATGGTTTCAAAGATGCTCTTAAAATGAAAATAAATAGGTTAAAAATTACAAAGGTGCTTAGTATGTGATGGTTCATCTTCATAAGCATGCTGAAGGATCAAAATCTCTCAGAAGATACAATTCTAGCTATGTCTGTGAGGGGGTGGGTTAGGTAATTTGAGGTGAGTGCATCCACCCTGAAGGGCCATCTCACAGGGTGTGTACCTGCACTAAATAAAAAATAAACAGAGAGCAGACAGTAGTCTCTCTCCCTCGATCTCCTCCCTCCCTCTCTCCCTCCCTCCCTCCTACTTTCCTCTTTCTCCTTACTCTTGCTCAGTCCTTCCTGACTCAGGTGTGACATCGGCAGCCCTGTGACTACCCCTGCAAGGATTGTATCCTTGATGTGGGTGGCAAAATCAACTCCTCCTTCCTTAAATTGCTTTTCTCTTGCAGTTTGTTATAGCAACCAGAACTGTAACTAATACACAGAATATCAAAAAACAAACATGCTGTTTTTACTGCAGAAATAGATACCAAATAGTATTTACTGTATGAGGAGATGGAGAGGGGAGGGCTATGGTCAGGATGTAAACTGAATAAAAAAGAAAAAAAGGAAGTAAAAAATTTTTAAAGAGTTACAATGAGAAATGTTTACACATTTTATACAAGGTTGTATCCCTGCTCACCCCCCTCCCCTCACACACACAAGATGTGGGAAAACTTTAGTAATAGTGTAAAGGGTTACATCTGTCATTTGTAAATAAATAAAATAGAAAAATATCTCTGTATATTATCTGAACTATATTTACCACAGCTTTTAAAACTAATTTTTAAGTGAACATGCTTGCCTGTGTTATATGCCACAAATGGGCTGGCACAAAAATCAACTAAAATCGGATCAAAGACCTTATTATAACACCCGAAACTCTGAAGGGCGGGTCAAGATCTGGGCATAGACAAGAACTTTGTGAAAAGGGTCTCACATACCACAGGAAACAAGAACTCTTTCCTAAGGTATGTTTTCCGAGGTTGACAAAATGAGATTGCACAAACTAGCAGAGTGAACAATCTGCAGAATGCAGAGGAAGCCAGAGAGCACAGGGATCATTGCCAACTGTATTTCAGGCAGGGCACTGAAGTCTGAATGCATAAAGAACTATACATTTCTCTGTCTCTGTCTCTGTCTCTGTCTCTGTCTCTGTCTCTGTCTCTGTCTCTGTCTCTCTCTCTCTCTCTCTCTCACACACACACACACACACATGCATGCATGAATGCACACATGCATGCACACACACATGCACATGAGCATGTGCCTTCTAATTAATAAATAGATTATTGAATTAAACAGATAATTCCAAAAATAAGTACCAGAAAGAGCAATAAACATTTGAAAGAAAGCTGTTGCACATCTTTAGCCTTCAGGGAAATGCAAATTAAAACTTCATTAGAGTAATTATCACCCTGGTCAAATTAGTTTTCATTGAGAAAACAAACTGTAGCAAATTGTAGTAAGTGCTGGTTGAACTGTAACTGACCCACCCCTGAGCATTCCAAATTATCCAAGTCCTGCCACATCCATGTTTATTGCAGATGTATTCACAGTAGTTAAGATATAGAACCGTTCAGTTCTACACAGAGAAACTCTACTGAAAAACTGAAAGGAAAGAAAACAAAAGAAAGACGTAGAGCCTCTCTGTGTTAGCAACCTTCACAGCAGATGACGATCCTGATGGGATTCACGACTCTTAGCTGCTGAGAGGCCTCAAGCACCTTCTTCCCACTTCTAAAGACTGATCTCTACACTGCTTCCTCTCAGAGCTCCTCTCAGAGTTGCACCTGCTCAGGGATGAACACAAGGCCATTTCTGTTGTTCTCTACTGTTGTGATAGAAACGAGGCTCGTGTCTGGATGGACCACACCAGGCCAGTACAGTTCCATGTGAAAGAGCTTTATTATGGGGGAAGGGAGGAAAGGGGGCGACAGAAACAAAGGGAGAAAAGAGAAAGCAAAGGTCAGTCAAGAGGGTCTGTCTTTTATTTAGGCGGTGATGTAACCACTCGCAGATAAGGGTGGGAAGTGAGCCTGGTGGATGCTGGGAATGTGGGAATGTATGGCATTCAGATGTGAGGGTCCCTAGGGGTGATGTCATCATCATTGCTGGATTCCCAGGTGACTGCAACCTCTTAAAGCCATTTCCTGATTCCAACATCTATCTCAGCCTCCAGATGGCTCTCTTGGATAGAGAAACTAGAGGATTAGGCCAGAAAAAATCCTGCAAATATATACAGAGATAGATAGATAGATAGATAGATAGATAGATAGATAGATAGATAGATAGATAGATAGATCTCAGGCTCCTGAAGGCTGAAATTAAAGGCATGTGCCCCCACAGCTGACCTGACATTGTTTCTTCTATAGAAAGATATTTTCAAATAAAGATGTTAGAATGGCAACAAACTTGTATGACCTTCCAATATAGCTTTATTCCTTTCCAGGGCTATTTCTAAGTCTCACAAGCAAGGCTAAACTATTGTTTTCAGTTAAGGAAAAAAAATCTCGTGCCCTGCCCTTCTTTTGACTTAGGCTCTTATTTATCAGTTTGGATCAGTTTGGATTCTAGCCAATGAACCCAATAGTCATCATATCAGAGTTCATTTGAATTCATTCCAAACAAAGTAGAAGTATGCTGGCAACCTTAGCCACACCTTCCTGTGACTTTGCTTTAAGAAGTCTTCCTGTCTTGACCTCCCTCCCAGACCCCTCTTTCCTCTGACCCTCATCTTTAAAACCTCTTTTTAGTGAACTCCAACTCTGCTCCAGTCTTCCTCATCCTGACATTCTTTTCTATGGTGAAGTCAAGAATATGGCTTGACATTAGCAGAGCTCCCTAAAGGTGAGGGATCTCTTGAGGCTTACCAGCCTCCCTACCGTAAGGGTAGGGAGAAGTGTCCCCACCCTAGATAGGAAGGGGTTTGTCAGTCCAAGCTCGTGAGGCTTCCGAATCAGGCAGGACCCTGGGAGAACAAGAACGGGGCAGATGGTTGAATTAGAGAGGTCGAAAGGAGAGCCAGCTGAGAATAGGATGTGCCTCTGGGCCCTCTTATCTTTCCTGCCAAATCCACTCCAGTCTCAAGATGGTCATGAACTTGGCCCTAGAGATAATTTTAATGAGTTTCGGGGTACAGATACAGCTTTCGAAAGTTTAAGCCTTTTGATGGAATTGTGGCGTTTAAAAAGTAATGCCCATACTTATCTGGCAGGGGAGATACCGCGACCACGAAGGTGGTTTTCCCAGGGCGAGGCTTATTCATTGCACTCCGGATGTGCTGGCCCCTGTGATTTCCCCAAATGTGGGAAACTCGACTGCATAATTTGTGGTAGTGGGGGACTGCGTTTGCGCTCTCCCCTGGAAAAAAAATAATGCTCAATTCCCACGTAGCTGGGAGCAGTCTCCCCTGGAGGAATTAATGGGGTTAACTGGAAGTGGCCCTGGAGGGGTATAAGTTATACACGTGACGAACTGAGTAGTAACTCTGCTTTCTGTGACATCAGAGGCCCCAGTTTCAGCTGACTCGAGCTGGAACACTATCCTAACCAGGACGACTTGAACAGATGGAGATGAGAAAGATCATAGAACAGAGGCCACCAACCAAAGCCTGAGTCTTCTCAGACTCCTTATGTAGGAGTGATCATTTCACCCCTACTGCTCGCCACACCAGCCTCAAAGAGTCACTTGAGGTTGTTTAACTAGTCTCCCCTACGCCACACCAGCCTCAAACACTCACTTGAGGTTGTGTAACTAGTCTTTAGCAGATAGCTGGGTGGATCCACGAATAACTGCAGGGACACCACGGTTGCAAAAGTCGCTAAAAAGAAAATCTCAAGAAAAGGGACCTCCCTCTCTCCCCCTCCGGCTGCAAGCTGGAGTGCAGATAGCTTGGGTACTAAAGTATTTGCCTTGCAAATGTGAAGACCCCAGAATTCACCTTCTAAAAATTAAATTACATTTAAAAGTTGCCAGCGAGGTGTTGTGGGCTTGAAGTGACTCTTCTTCAGGAAAGAAAATAGGCAAATCCTAGCGGTCCCGTCCGCGGGCTGGCAGCTCCCCATAGTCGGCAGGTACCACGCCCAGGCACCTGAGAAATGATGCCCAAGGAAAACTGCACTGCACACACACACTGCACACACACTAGGGAACTAAGGTCTTGGCTTTTCCAAGTCACGGGGTTTGCTGGGAATGCACAGCAGTGCTAAAAGTACGGTAAGAATCGTCTTCAATCATGTTGCTTTCATATTGGGCAGCATTTGGGGAGAGACCTTCTACGTGTTTTAAAAACTAAAAATAAACCAAGCTAGAACTTTTCTTTCTTTTGAAGGTGACTAAGCAACTTTGGTCTAGGAGGTGGGAGGAAGAAATGGCTTCTGGGAGGAGCCCAAACATTTCAAGCACCACCTGACTGGGTGGGGAGACAGACAGAAGCCGTCATCCTCACTGATTTATACGTTTCTCCCTCAGGCTGCGAGCAATCCTAGCTGGAGGAACCAACTTGTCCTGCTTCTGATAAAGACGGTCTCTGGGCCCCCGGTGAGTACTGGGAAGGGATCCCCAAGCCCCTGGGAAGGCCTGGAAACCCCGAAGACCCGGGTTAGTCCGTTCATAGTTATGACCCTCTGTGCTCTACCGGAGCTAGACAGAAAGAATCATAGAGGTCCAAGGAGACATGGGCAGCGCCACAAGGGCCCGGGAGTGACCCCCTCTAAGAGTTCTAGGAAAGAATGGGACAAGGGACAGAGATAGCAGGAAGGATAAAGGTACTTGAATGAACAGCCCACAACTCTACAATCATCCGCTTAGTTACTTAGGCTTCCTTTGCTCTCGCTTGAAAGCAGTCATGCCTGCCTTTATCTGAGTACGAAATGAGGAACCATGGCGTGGGCTGCACTCATCTACGTTTTGGCTCTGGCTCTGTTCTGCCTCTGCTTCCCTGGATCCTGCCACCCAGGTGAGTTCCTGGGATCTGATGGGAGGCAGGGGCGGGGGAGGGTGCCTGGGGGGGAAATCATTGAGTAATCGGACCTGGACATCAGTGTGAGCGGTCACCTCGCTCAGCCTGTAAAGAATTTTCCACCACACCCAGCTTGATTCTCTAAATCAGGATCCCAGCTCTCTCATGAGTGACAACATGCAGCCTCCTTCCTGATTATGAATCCTTGAGTTTAGTAATTAATTATTAAAATATAGCAACATCTGATTGGCTCATCATCTGTTGTCCTCTGGGACCTCTGTGTTCCGTTAGCCATAACCAACCACCTTGGGTCTGGCCCCACACTGCATTCACTCCACTAGTCATATGGACCATTGTCCTTCCCTGTTGTTCACTCCTGCCTGATTTCATTTCTGTTCCTACGACAAAACACCAGGACCAAAAGCAACTTGGAGGAGAAAGGCTTGCCCGGAGTATAATTCCAGGTTAAAGTCCATTATTAAAGAAAGTCAAATAGGAATTAAATTATCACATTTATAGTCAAGATCAGAGAGAGACAATGTACCCATGCTGCCTTCTTGCCTGAGCAGGTCAATTTTTCTTAGGTAGCTCATCATTTCCTACCTGGGAATGTCTATGTATAAACGCTAACTTTTTCAAAACCTAAGATGATTGCATTGCCCAGGTACTCGCTCATTAAGTACCCTGAAGATCTTCTTAGACCAGCACGTATAAATAGTCACTTTTCACTTTAATAACACATGCCATGCCATCCTGGAGCTGTGCCCTAAAATTCCATCTGTGCTGTGTTCATGAAGACAAAAACTTTCTGGTTAGCTACTCTTCAAAAGTGAAAGTGTTGTGATGGTCATATTTATAAAAATATCTGTGTGCTTTTTCATACAGTTCTTTAAGCATAGTTCTCAGACACAGATGGACTCTGAAAACTGATATGATTTAGATTATCGTCCCACCCAATTACAGCATTAGCTAAATAGTATTCATAAAGATTAGGCTTTGACAAAAGATGATTAAAAAGTAGCAAAAGAGAAACGGATGCTTTTCTGGAGGACAATTGGTAACATTTATCAAGAGGCTAAAGTAACAAAACCTAAAATTGAGAATATATATACTAGAGCTGAAGAGGAGAGCTCGGCGGTTAAGAGTGCTTGCCTGTCTTCTTGAGGATGCAAGTTTAGTTCCCAGCACCCAGGCCGGGCAGCTTATGTCTGCCTGTAACTTCAGGGACATAGGAATCTAGCACTGTTCTGGACTCTGCTGGCACTGTACTCATAGCACAAACCAACACACACACACACACACACACACACACACACACACACTTGAAAATAAAAACTTTTGGAAAAACACATACATATAACTAATTTACAAATCTTGAATATAATATCAAAGAAAGTGGGTGCAAAAAGAGTTGGAAATCCTTCAGTCAGCTTCCTGTCCCTAGAGAAATACCTACAATAGCGATCTTACAGAGAAATAAAGGTTATTTCATTTCTGATATTGGAGGTTCCACCCACCATCACTTCACTCCATTGCTAAGTGCTTATGATGAGGTAGTGCATCATGGTGAGAATGTGGCGGGAAGAAAGGCACTCACCTGGAGGCCAAAATAAAAGAGATGCAAGGACCGAACATCAGAGCAGCTTGTAGGAAACAATAGACTGATTACAACCTGAAACTGGCACAGTTCTTATTGTTTGGGGATTTAAGTCTTCGAATTTTGCACAGTGATTTGTTGTAAGGGCAATTTAATTTTTTTTAAAGTGTCTGCAACAATTGGCACACTTTGCTGCCATCTGACTTTGAACTGCACAGTTTTCTATAGCAGCCAGTTTGGCTCTATGTTTGTAGGTCCCCACATTGCTACATAACTTTAGAAAATGAATAACGTCTTCTCTCTCTCTCTCTCTCTCTCTCTCTCTCTCTCTCTCTCTCTCTCTCTCTCTTTCTGAGGCCTGGTTGATCAATCTTTGACAAGCATCCTTGGCATTATCAAAAGCAAATTGTTTTAATAAGAACTCTTGAATTTGTCCCCCTTGTTCTTGGTTTTCAATAGCATCAGTGTCTCCCTATGGAGTCAGCATAAAACTCAGAGGGATGGTTCTGAGGCAATTAGCCATTTCTAATCCATAATTAATAATCACCTTATCTTTCTTACGTGTTTCCAAGTAACCACAATTGAACAGACCCCTTCCCATTCTTCACTGTGTCTTTTCAATATTCTTTCAGACTCTGTCCCATACTTCTTTTTTTTTTTTAAAGACTTATTTATTATATGTGAGTATACTGTAGCTGTCTTCAGACACACCAGAAGACGGCGTCAGATCTCATTACAGATGGTTGTGAGCCATCATGTGGTTGCTGGGATTTGAACTCAAGTCCTTCAGAAGAGCAGTCAGTGCTCTTAACCACTGAGCCATCTCTCCAGCCCCCTGTCCCATACTTCTTAATCTAAAATTTCTTCTTCTGGAAATCAGAGCTTAAAACCCAAACAACTTTCAAGCACTTTAATAACTGTGATTTTAATACTTGTGCTCCTCTTTTCTTTAAGAAATGACACAAAACTTCCTTGATTTCTGCTGCATTATTCTCACTTGCCTCTCTCTTAGCAGACATAATTGCTGTATTAGTTATTTTCTACTGCTATGATAAAACACCAGAACCAAAATACCATAGAGAAGGAAGGTGTTTGTGGGCAGATAGCTTCAAAGGGACATGAGTCTATCACAGCAGGAAGCATGGCAGCAGGCAGGCATGATGGCTGCTGAGAGCCATCACCATAAATCTCAAGCAAGATGCAGAGATGGAGAAATGGGAATTGAAGAGCTTTTTGAGTTTCACAGCCATACCTCCAGTGATACCCTTCCTCAAACAAGGTCACACCTCTTAAACCTATGCAAATAGATGCCACCAACTAGGGACCAAGTAATCAAACACCTGACCCTATGGAGGACACTGTCCTTTAAACCACTGCATCAGACATTCACAGTAGCATCTGGGGATTCATTCCTGAGTGATGAGACAGCAATGAAAAGCAAGACAGAAGGAATGACTGTGCTTGCTGTAGAGATGAGTCATCTCTCTTTGTTGGGAACTGATCTGCTTCCATAGGAAAGCAGTCTGGGTCTGTTTTTGAGGTGGTTTGTTTTTAAATTATTTTAAGGATATTGCATTTTTTTTTTTTTTAATTTTATGAACATGGTGGCAAACAGGCAGGTATGGTAGCTGAAAGTTCTATACAGGCATCAGAAAGAGAGAGACTCTGGGTTTGGAATGGGCTCTCTGAAACCTCAAAGGCCACCCTTAGTGACACACTTCCTCCAATAAGGCTACACCTATTCCAAAAAGGCCACACTCCTAATTTCATAGCACCTCTCCTGTGACATGTGTGCTGCTCTGAGCTTTTTCACACATGCTTTTTACTACCAGTTTTAGAAGTCCTGAATTCTGTAATCCATGCAGTATGGATCAACTTTATCTCCAGAAAGTTCTGGCTGTTTGCTGACTATTGAAAGTCCTGTGTGTCTAAAGCCTGAGGAGAAAGCTGAGGTGATGCATAGAACTCATGTCTAAGATCCAAGTTTGAGGCTGTGTGCAAGCCTATCTAGTCTACTTGGTGAGCCCCAAGCTCTTGGTAAACTTTGTCTACTCAATACTACTGCAGGACACTCGTAAAAGATTATAAAAGTGTTTTCTTTACAAAAATCTGGAGGTCTGTGGGCAAACTTTCTGTCTAAGATGATGATGATGATAATTACTATTATTATTTATTGGTATATATATGGAAGTCAGAAATGCTTCCTTTAAGTCACCTGCATTATTCACTGTCCCTCATTTGGCAAAATGGTTCCCTTAATTCAACTTTTAAGTAGATTTTCCTTAGAGATAACTAATGCATATTTCATCCTGATCCTCCAAAGTGCTGAGTTGGTGACCTTTAGATCACAACTACAAAGCCAGTTCTCAGGCCCTAGAGAGCTCATTTTCATGTCCACCAAATCTTTCAGAGGGATGTACTTAAGAAGAAGGAACCCCAGTCACTCAAAGACAAAGTCAAATCTTGGGAGTGTTAGGATATGGAAAGAAGAGTGACGGAAATCATAGCGATAAAAGGAAAACAGGTGGAAGAAGCAGAGAGGGGAAGGGAAGAGGAAGCTGGTTGAAGGGAACAGGAAAGGGGGCCTTAAATCTGCATCAATCTACCTCACAACTGATGATTAGGAAGGGAAAGGGAGTTTGATTTTTAACATCCCTTTTGCATTTTTAAGTTTAATCACATTGCATACTTCTAGAAGATTCCTTTATCATTTAAATTTAAATTCCAGTGCTCACACAAACAAAGGACAGTATATATGCAAAAGCCTCACTAGGTGACACCTACACTTACCTGTACAGTCTGTTTAACGGGATAGCCCTAGAGTATTGTATGCTCTTTAGCTGTTAGTGAAAGTCTGGGAAACCAGGAGCCATAAGCATGCTGTGAATCAAGGACCTAAAGAAGGGGAGAGAGATTGGGGATTCAAGCAGGACACAGAAAGGCAGAGATCTCTCCCTGAGAATGGATTAGGTGTATGACTTAACATGGTAGAATCTGATATCTGATGCCCAACAGTGTTCTGTGAAGGGGCCCAGTGGGACCAGCGATAAGCACTGAGCTCACAGCTGGCAGCTCCCTTTTCTATGCCAAGCTGCAGCAAGTTGTCTGAACACTAGGCTCCATGTTGAATTTACCATGTGTTCTATGATGCCTTCTTTCCCCTATGTGTTCAGGTAAATTTAAGACCCTAAAATACAGATAATATCTGATACACTTTATACCTCAGCCCTTGATTAATGTCACTAAAAGTACTTTTGAGATAAGTCCTCTGGGTAACATGGTGTGTATCTGAGGGGTTCTACAAACATAAGACAGTCAAGGATCACACAGAATTGAGGATGCAGAGCTAATGGGCCTCTTGAATAGAGTCTTCTCTTCCTGAACTTTGCCCTTCAGAAGAACACTCAGAGTCACAGAAACATGAGTCCTATGGCTTTCTGCTCACACTTTGGAATTCACCTGCATGTTTCTCTCACAGATGCACACTCTCTTATGTGCCACTTGATGATCAAGGCTCCTACCTCAGCAGAAGATCACTGGTGTAAAAGACGGTGCTCATTGGATGAAATGCCCATCTTTAAGCTTCATAACAAAAAAAAGACCACACCAAGGAATAACCTGGAGAAGATGGCAAAAGCCACCGAATTGGAGACATGTTTAACCACATGGCTGGAAAAGTTGTGTCAGAAGTTCAGGAACAAGGTGCCTAATATCAAAATGGATACTTCCAAGACCAGTGGTAAGTGTGGGATAGAGTACAGAGGCAGGGATGTTTGGTAAGAGATGAAGGTCAGAGTATATATGGGAATGTGATGGTGAATGTGTTTGTGTGAAGGAGCTGAATACTGGCCCAACCTTGGAGGCACAGGGTACACAATGGGTAACAAAGAGCAAGTCATGTGGAAATGATCCTGGCACCTAAGTTTGTAGAGAAAGACTTTACCTTTGAGGAGGTGATGCATGGATCAGAAGTGAAGAATGATGGTTTTGTTTGTTACTTGCAGGTTACCCTACTTTACAGGCCACCATGCTTTGTCAACAAAGCCAGGGACAAATAACTAATTCCTCCTGGCTACTGAACATTGGTGAAAATCACTCCCTCAGCTTGGACACAAAGACTATGACATGGAGATCGAAGAATTTACCAGAGGATACCATGAATGAATGGAAAAATGATGCTGAACTTGAAAAAGATCTGCGTTTCTCCATAGCAGAATGTAGTGCAAAAATCAATGGATTCTTAAATCCATTGATTCCCAAGGAATGGTCAGGTAGGTTTTACCTAGATTATCAGATAGATTACCTTCTGATAATTTGATAGACTGTGTGAGTGATGTCTGAGTAGTGTTCCTGACTGGGGAGCCAGTCATGAACATGAGGAATCATCATTCCATCTTATACCCAGTGTTTCTCATTCCCTATTAACTAATTGTCCAGACTCTACATGGCCTGCTAATGAGCCTCAAATCTGTCTGCATCACTGTAAATGTCCAGCCTTTTCATCCACAAATATAGCTGCCCTTATATATTATGTTATTCTGGCACAGTTAAACACCATCAATTTTCCCAGCATCCAGAAAGTTCTATCCACAGTGCATCCATCAAATTTTGTGGTGGTTTGATAGACATTAACTTTTCTTTGTAATGAAATAAGCTCTGCCAAGACATCATATAAACAATCCCACTCCTCTCTCTACTCAGGACTTTGTAAAATAGTTCTTACATGTGAGTCCCTCGTGGCTGCCTGCAGAAAGAAGGTACTGATGGAGGTGTGTTTTTAGCTTTATCCAAAACTTTCCTATCTTTTTTGAAGGATCAACATTAATATCACTCCCCAACATCACCCAACCTACATCAACTACACAGCTTCCAACTACGAGCAGAGCCACTTTCCTTATGAGGAAGTATTTATCCCTGTGGGAATCATCTTTATTGTTTGCATTTGCATTTGCATTTACATGTGTGTGAAGAGGAAATGTTGTCCCCAAGGAGGTAAGGAGCTGTCTGGGTTCTCTTCTGGTTCTTGGTAGGGTTGTTCTGCAGAGGACTTGCAATAGATATCCCACTGGGTACTTGGGATGGGAATTCTGCTTCCCATGTTGGCATAGGCAGTGCCAGTTACCCAGTGAGCTATCTTACCAGCAACCAAAACTGATCTGATGAGAGTCTGGCTTCCAGTTCAATACATTTCTTTCTGCTCAGAACCCAAGAACTGACTGAAAAAGCTTGTGAGCACCTCACTTGCACGCACTCCTATCGTGACCCATGCAGGGACACTGAGCCTATATCCATTCCCAGAACAATTGCAAAGGTGTTTTCACACAGCCAATTAGAACTGCCCATTTAATCTTTCTTTCTTACTTTCCCCCATGCTACATATAATTGAAAGAATGTCTCTAGAAATGGGTCTGTATGAAAAGTGATTTGAGGGGCCTGGAACTCTAAATCATCTTCATTAATCAGGCTCATGGTATGTCAGAGTACAAGCTAAGCAGTAACATTGAAACTTAAAGAGCTAATTACTTTCAGAATCACAGTCTGGCTTTTACCGCAAAACCTCCCTAGTTAGAAATCTTCAGTTTCTGATGGGCTGCTCCATCTACTGCCACAAACCACAGAAGAAAGAGAGGCCAAAAGATATAAGAGGAGAGCTCCCCAACCACACTACCAAAATTTTTTCCCAGGAAGATGATCCCAAGGCATGTGGATAAAAGTGCATACCAAACCTCTATATCACCCCATTCAAGAGTTAGGAAACACCTCACAAGACAGGGAAGAAAGGATATAAGATCAGGAAGGGTGGAATGATGTGAAATACTATTTTCCAACCTTGACCTCCCTGTTGCTCTGTTGAACTCTCAGCAACTCTGAGTTCTTGCATGATCCCTGCACAAGAGCAGACCTGACAATCATCCCTTCATGCAGCTACAGGGCCTCATGAGCTTCCCCACTCATTGAGATTCTATTGCATTAATTAGTTAATTATTTATTTAGTTAATTATCTCTCCAGGATGCTCACTGCTATTGTCACTAGTAAGGAACCCATGTTCCTGTAAATAACTCCTCACCCACACTACTATAAATAACACCAAATGAAGTCATTGAGTTAATTATTATTTTCAACTCGAAAAACCTCCCATGAAAGTAGAGGGAGAGTCACTGGGAAGAGGAGAGAGGTGGAGGGACTGGGAAGGGGACATGAGAGCTGACCAAAATATCTCACACACATATATGAACACATCATAGTGAAACCAATTATGATGTATAATTAATGTTCAAATACATTGACTAATTTTTACTTTCAATGTGTGTGAGTATTTTAACTCTGTTTATGTGTGTACATGACATGTGTACCTGGTGCTTGCAGAGGCCAGAAGAAGGCATCGGAACTCCAGTGGAACTGAAGTTACTGAGGGTTTGAATACAGGAAACTGAACACAGATCCTCTCCAAGAAAACCAAGTGTGCCTAAATGCAGAGCCTTCTCTCCTCCCAGCTAATAATTTTTTTTTAAAGAGAGAATATAGCCTGAATATTATTATACACTAGACAAATCCTATAGCAAACTTCTCAATAAAGTTGAATGATTCCGAATCAAAAAGCTAAACACATTCTTTTAATTACTGTGGATTATAATGGTCAGTTGTGACATCATTTGTAGCAATGTAGAATAGAAGTTTGGTGAGAGGGGCTCACAGGTCGGTCTAACAAATATGCCAGGTATTACAGCAGTATCTAATGAATGATAAATATAAGGTATGTGCTGCAGAGTTTTATGTCAAGTTGATTTAAGCTAAAGTTGTATAAGAGGAGGGAAAGTCAGTTTTAAAATGGTTCCATAGGATCAGGCTGTAAGCAAGCTTGTAGGGCATTTTTTAACTCATAATCAGAGGAGAAAAAGTAACCCTCATTGAGACAATTTGATATCAAGATAGTATGTGGTATTATTGCAGGAGACCTGGATATGTGTTTTGGGGAGGTTCTAGTAGGACTTTGGAACTCTGGGCTAGTAAAGCCATTAAGTATTGAGAGTAACTAGGCCATTCTTCAGGACCTTGGAAGATGGGAGTGTTTGGATTAGTGCAGACAATGGAGGCCTGGCTTATGAAGATTTGGAATACAGATGTTACCAATCCATTTGAATTAAGAATCAATGGTTCTTTGTAGCTGGGGCTGAAGAATCAGCTGCGATTAACAAGATATGTGAACTACTTAAGTGAAATCTTTGCTTTGCTGGGATACTTGATGCTGTTTATTTAGAGCTGAGAAATTATCAATCATCAGGAGAGGAGCAGCATCACTGAAGTGAGATCATCCGAAAGTGTTTCCTGAGAATCAGTACATAGAAGCTGTGTTCCAGACATTGCCAAGGTTGGACCTTGTGCTGACAGTCAAACTAGGAGGTGTAGGAGCCAGTCTGGTGGTGCTGGTTTTGAAGATGTGAAAGGGGTCATGGAGAGCAGCTGAGACTTTCACTGTGTGTCAGGGTTGGAGTCCTTGAAGAGAGTCCTGGACAGGCTACTAGTGAACATGTGGTTAGAGCAGAAGACTAGCATTTTGGAGATGCCAGTTTCATGAGATGACACAAAGAACAGCAGCAGCAGTGGAATGAAACCAACCAGAGACTAGAAGACAAGCTGTCTGTACTCTAATGAGCAAGCTGGAGAAGTAACTCAAATGCCAATGGGAAGCCAGGCATAGGGCAAACTTGGACCATGCATCAGGACCTGTTCTCAGTCATGACTTTCTGGTGAAGCCAGACTCCTAAAGACCTGATTAAGAGCTAAATGTAAGAAAAAGGAAGGATTAGGAAAGTCCCATTTGAGCACCCTGAGACACAAACCCTCTAACAACAGATTTGCAAGCTGTCTCAGTAAGTATTCTCTTGCTGTTTAGGGACTTTATAACCACAGTAACTCTTATAAAGGATTTAATTGAGCTTTGCTACAGTTTCAGAGGTTTAGTCCATTGTCAATATTGCAGCATGCACCAGAGATGGAGCAGGAGAAGTAGCTGAGAGTTCTATACCAGAATCGACAAACATAGGAAGAGACACTGACATGATTTGGCTCTGGAAGTCTCAAAGCCCACCCCCAGTGATACACTTCCTCAACTAGGCCACACCTACTCCAATAAGAACACACACACACACACACACACACACACACACACACACGCCCCAGAATGAGAACCTATAACAGATCAAAGTACCAACTACATAAACATCCAACTTGGGCATCCACTGAGCTTTCTTTGTAGTTACTTACAGGAATAGGTTAGGGATTTACTTACAGGAGCTGGATGAGTTCCCAACAGCTGTATCACTGCAGAGCCCACCTCAACACAGGCAGTGACCCTGGAAACAGCACAGCTGAAACAGCCAAGCTTGCAACCTCCGGATAATTTTGGAACCTTCTCTGAAGCTAGGCTGCTGATCTACAGCCTGCATAGATTATCTAAAGCTTCTGGGATCCCCTTTATCAGACAGAGGTTTGCTCATTCCCTGACTGTGAGGACCCTCCTCCTTCCTGTGAAGAGAGTGCTGAAGTCACAGGTAAGCAGGTAAAAGTACCAAATGACATTTCCATGAAGGCGGTGGACTTTCTCTCACAGAGAGATCAATGCCCAAAGAGGCAGATCTGCAGAGAACCCAGAGTAGCCGATTTCCAGCCTCTTCCTTATCTGTAATACACTGTGATTTAATTCAGGGTTCAAAGTGGGAGCAGGCAAAGACTTTGCTTAAAGTTTCATGATGGATGCATAAACCAAAGGTAAACATAATTGTGCAAGTGTGCCATTGCAGCGGGGGACCTCAGCACTCCTCTTGTAGAGATTGGGAGAAGTTCAACAACAATAAAAAAACAGAATTGGTACACACAAGACACACTTGGGTTTTTGTTGTTGTTGCTCTTTGCTAACATTTCCAGAGCAATCCATCTTGGAAGTGTAAAACATATTGATACATGTGAAATAGTCAACAATAAGTCTTTTTTTTTTTTTTTAAGAGAAAGTCTCACCATATAGCCCTGGCTGTCCTGGAACCTACTATGTAGATGGGGCAGGCTTTGAACTCACAGAAGTCCGAATGCCTCTGCCTCCCAAGTACTGGGATTAAAGGCATATGCTACCAGGCCTAGCAACAAAGGTCGTTTTTGAACCACAAAGTAAAATTTAAAATTTATAAAGGGTAGATATCGTGAAAACTATCCTATCTGAGCACAACAGAAATAAAGTGCCAAAAGTCTTCTAATTCAGGGTGACAATCCTACAACTACAGAGACATTGGTGAAAGCTCAGAGAACATTTTCTAAATCTGACAGTCATTGTTTCTGCAGTAATTATTACTATTGTAGAAAGTCAAAGTTAAAGAAAACACAGGGACTACAGGCCAGGATTAGTTTTAAGATGTGTCTGAAGCTAATGTTTGGACTCTGGGAGACTCGGGAGAAGTGTGAACACTAAGCTGTAGGAAAAGATGGGAAACTCATTTCCTCACTACATCCAACTGAAATTCCTGACAGAGAAGCAACTGTAAAATATTATAGCAACAGATGAAGGTGACCATGGAAAAAGCCCCCCCAATGCATGTATACCGAAAGACAATGAAGGAAGCAGAGTTCCCCATTGGTAGGCAGACACAGGAGTGGTCCCCATGCAGAAACTGAGTTCCAGGAGAATGAGCCACAACTGAAGGGCGTTCACTGAAATGCAGAGCTTCTAAGGGGACAAGGATTCTCTTTCCATGTTCCTCTGAGATGCCAAATATTTTAAGTTCAGATTCCATTTTAGAGAACCTGACATAAGTTTAAACTCAGGTAAACTAATAAGCTGGTACCTAGCATTGGTTTCCAAGTTGCCCCAAACAAATCACAAGCCAAGCTCCAGTCTCTAGGCTAATCTCCAACAAGACCAGTATCTCCAGGTTATTCCCTCAACAAACCTGCACCCCCAGGTTACAAGCCCAACCCCTGCCTAATGACCACCAATGCAGAGGGGAGCAGAAATTAAGTTTATGATATGACTCCCAGTACCAGCCAATTGTGTTAAAGACCACAGTAGCCTTCCAATTAGATGCTTGCACATGTGCTCCCTGCTTACTGCTTACTATAAAGCCTTGCCCCGATAGACATTTAGCTCTCCCATCACCAAAACCATCCTGCCTGACAGCAGTGTGTTGGGGGACCTGAGGTAGCTCAAATAGAATAAAGACCCTGCTGTGAGTTGCATCAGATTGGCTCCTGTGTGTGTTTTGGGGGATCACTAACCTTTCCCTGACACAACACCTCCTTGTTGCCAAGTAAATGTCTCAAACAGAGGCCCAGGAGCATTGCTAGACAGCACAACCCACAGAAACATGTGAGGCATTCTCAAAGTTTTCAGATGACAGATCCTGGGAAGGAACAGATCACATACAATGACGACAAGCCTTCCTCTAATTACCCAACAGATGAAAGGTGAAGTCATCTCTTCAGTTTCTGTGCACTCCTATCTGTCTGTCTGTCTGTCTGTCTGTCTGTCTGTCTGTCTGTCTATGAATCTGGCAGAGGTTTGGTGGTGGTGGTGGTGGTGGTCATAGATCAAACAGATTGGCCAGACCTCGAAAGAATAAAATTCAAGAAAAATATGCTCTTCCCATATACAAGAAAAATATGTTTTAAACATTTCTCTATTTCATGTGCTGAATCAGGCCCTAAAAAATAGCCTTCTCAATCATGTGAACAGCTACACTGATGTCATTTGCAAATCAGCAAGGAGTTCATTGTTAATCTCAAAGGTGAATGGGTACGCAGAGGCTGTGCACTCATCTCTTGGGTCTGCTAGAATTTGAAAACAAAAGGTGCTATTTGCTGACCCAGGTAACAATCTCTTGGATGAGCAGAGTAAATGCAATCATCTTAGTAAGTTCTCTATTCCTATGAAGAGACACCATGAGCATGGGAACTGTAGAAGTCCCTGTTCGATTGCTGTGAAGAAGCACATGGCCAAGTGAAACATTTAATTGGGGCTGGCTAATAGTTTCAAAGATTAGTCCATAATGGTGAAGAGCACGGGAGGATGTAGGCAGACATGGTGCTGGTAAAGGAGCTGAGAATTCTACAATGGGACCAGCAGATAGCAGAAAGAGATTGAGACACTTGGCCTGACTTGAGCATATGAAACACTAATGCCCACCCATAGTGATACACTTCCTCCAGTAAGGCCAAACCCACTCCAATAAGGCCACACCTCCTAATAGTGCCATTCCCTGGTGACTGGGCATTTAAGTCTATGAACCTATGGCTGCCATTCTTCAAACCACCACAAAGATATATTGAGATTTATTGGTTAAAAACAAAACAAACAAAAAAATTGATAGGTTTGAAGGATGTCTCAGTAATTAAAGGCATTGGCTGCTTTTCCAGAGGACCCATGTTCAATAACAAACACTCACATTGTAGTCACAACCATCTGTAACTCCACTTCCAGGGATTCTGTTACCCTCTTCAGGACTCCATAGATACCAGGTGCACATCATAGAGACACATATATATATTCAGTCAAAGCAACATCCATACACATGAAATAATAAAATATTTTTAATTATATGAACTTTTATCTAACTAAAATCTCAAGGTCTGATGACCTAGTTTTCTTGTGTATACTTGTTATTTGTTTGAAACAGACATTAAAAATATCTTCTTGGAAAGGAGTCTGCCATACACAGGGAAAAAAATGAGGTGAATGTGAAGGAATAAATGCTTACATGAAAGTTAAATAAGGCTTCCATTCAACAATCTTAATTTATACCTTAAGAATAAAGAGCAGATCAAGTTAACCTCTAGAAAGCAGAAAAACTAAAATAAGAAAGACAAGAAAAGCATCTTTTAAAAAAATAGAAATTACAGATATAATAGTTGGGGAGGGAATTCAATGAAGATGCTGGTTCTCTTACCTCTGTACTCCCTACTCTCACATGTCCATCGATGTGCAAGGATGGTTGAATGATACCCTAATCAATAAATGTGATGCACCAAATGAAGAGAATAAAGGATAATATGTTCATGATCCTGTCAACAAATGCAAAAACAGAACAAGTGTCAAAACTCAATACATTTTCTGTTGAAATCTGTCAGCAAACTAGGTATGTATATGAACAAATATGCACAAACACACACACACACATGCACACACACACACACACATACACACACACAAAGAGAAAAGGGGGTGGGAGGACTTGCCATACAAAACAGCTGCCATCATAATTGACAGTGAGTGAGAAGTTTAAAGCAGGCAGGTGCCCACTCTCACAACCTGAGCTCCACATGGCACTGGAATTCCTAGCTTGTTGGGACAAAAACCAAACAAACAAAAAGCTGAAAACAAAGAAACAAGTAAAACCATAAAAAGAGAAAAGAACTAAAATGCACCCAGACTGGAAATGAAGAAGATAAGGACTCTCTTCTTCTATGCAACTTGATAGTAAACTTAAAAAACCCTGAAAAATCCAGCAAATGATATTAGGAATAATAAACTGAGTATAAAGCTGTAGGATTAAAAAAATCAGCAAACACTGCAAAAAAATCAGTTTAATTTATATGCACTACAACATATGATCTGAAAATTAAATTCAGAGAACCTCTTCACTGTCGGTAACATCAAACATCTCAGCTAAGGGGTCAAAGATCAGAGTATGGAAAACCTCAGGCAGATGAAAGAAACTTAAAAGGACACAGATAATTGGGGACACACCTATTGTCACTGATTGTAAGAATTATAGTTGTAGTGTTCATACTAATCAAAGTGACCTACAGACTCTATGTGATTCTCTTAAAATCACAATAGAATTTCCTATAGAAAAAGAAAAAAGCTAGACATGGTGGTTGTCTTAATGTTTTATTGCCATGAAGAGAAACCATGACCATGGGAACTCTAATGAAGAAAAATATTTAACTGGCTTACAGTTTCAGAGATTTAGTCCATTATCATGGAATGAAGCTTGGTGGCATGAAGTCAGACATGTTGCTGGAGGATGACTTGAGAGGTTTACATCTTAATCCAAAGGCAACAGGAGACTGCTTGCCATACTAGACATAGCTTGAGCGTGGGAGACCTCAAAACCCACATCCACAGTCACACATCTTCCTCTAACAAGGCCACACCTCTGAATAGTGGCACTCTCTATGGGCCAAGCATTCAAACGCATGAGTCTATGAGGTCCATTTCTTCTCAAATCACCACAGTTGTAGATGCATTTAATCCCAGCATTTGAAAGGATGAGGCAGGCAGATCTCTAAGTTGAAGTCCAGTCTGATCTACAGAGTGAGTTCCAGGACAGTCAAAGTTACATAGAGAAAAACTGACTCAAAAACCAGAGGGAGGGGTAGGAGGAGGACAAGAATGATTGGGAGAGAAAGGGAGAAGAAAAAAACACTGAAGTTCATAAGGAATAATGGAAGTCTCCAAATAGTCCAAGTATTTCTTATTTATTTATTTATTTATTTATTTATTTATTTATTTATTTATTGTATATGAATGTTTTGCTCATCTATATGTATGTTCACCATAGTCTTGTGAATGTTTGTGAGCAATCACATGGTGCTGGGAAATGAACCCAGGTCTTCTGCAAGAATGAGTGTTCCTAATGGTTGAGCCATCCCTCCAGCTGCATCCAAAGTATTCGGAGAATGAACACAGCAGCATATATAATATTTCTTGGTTTCAAAGTATATAAAGCTACAGTAATCAAGACAACATGACATAAAAGAAATACTGATCAGTGATGAAACATAACAGGAAGCCCAGAAACAAGCCTGCACAAGGATATCTAACAAAGATGCCAGGATTAAGCTGTGGGGAAAATCTCTTCCATAAATACTGCTGGAAAAACTGAGTAACATCATGGAAAAGGATAAACCTGAACCTCATCATACACATCACTCAAAAGCATCCTTAAGTGGACTGAAGATTTAAATGTAAAATCTGATATTATAAAACTACTTGTAAAAAGTATAAAAGAAATGTCTTTATATTTATCCTCATAAGGACATTTGAAAGTTCATACAACATGCACAGATAATGGCAGCAAAAATGAAAACATCAAATTTTAAAGGTAGACAAAAAGATATGAATGAAATAGTGGTTCACACCTTTAATCTCAGCATTCCAGAGGCAAAGGCAGAAAGAACTCGGTAAGTTTGAGACTAGCCAACAGCAAGGGGAACCAGCCCAAGAACAAGAACTGTGCTGCAGTCAACAAAGCTGAAAGTGAACGCACAATATAAACCCCATTTGTCTCCATTTTGAGGACTAAGCCTGATTTCAAAAATGGCCATAAGACACCAGCTTTGGGAACAGACCATAAAATCCAGAACAAGATCATAAAACTCTCTCCCAAAGAACACCTGGGGATAACCACGAAAATGGGGAAATATCTTATCTCCAAATTGGCCATCTGCTCTGGGAAGCCTTATTTTATCACATGGTTGAACGTTTGTGACATAGGAATGCAGACACTGACAACATATCATTAAACATTCATGACATAGAAACGTAGACCACTGGTCACCTGTGACCCCCTAGCACCCACCAATGAAATTTTAGATTCCTATTCCTTCAGGAGAGTTCTCCCAGTTCCCTTTAAGAGGGCGTGAGTGCCTTTGTCTGGGGCCACCATTTTGGAGAATGGTTGACTCCCTGCATGCTGAATATTTCTGAAGAATGAATGCTCTTTGTTTTTGCATACTAACTGAGTCTGGGGTCTTCCTTCAGTGATTTTCGCACTTTTACCAAAGTGCTTTGACAGCAGGAAATGGAGGAGCAGAGTTTGTCTGGCTGTGTTTCAGTCTTGCTTTGGTACTTCCTCACTGTGCTCCCTATGCTCCATTTTGGAATGGTAATGTGTTTTCTGTGCCATCATATGTTAGAAGTATGTGATCTGCTTTTGCTTTTGTTTTATAAAGGGTTACAGTTAAGAAGTTGCATGAGTCACTAAAGACAGTTTTAAACGGGGTTGAGACAGAGAGATTATGGGGATTTTTGAGTTGGACTGACTGAATTTCTGCATTATAATATGGCTACCAGCCCATTGGGGCCTGGTAATAGAATGTAGTGATTGGAATGAAAATGGCTCCCCATAGGCCCATAAGAAATGGCACCATTTTCTTGTGTGTATGTCTTTTTTGAGGAAGTTTGTCACTAGGGGTGGACTTTAAGGGTTTAGAAGCTCAAGCTAGGCCTGGTGTCACGGTCTTTTCCTGCTGACTGCCAATCCAGATGTAGAATTCTCAACTATATCTCTAACACCACATCTATCTGCATGCCACCATGCTTCCTACTATGATGATAGTGGAATAAACCCCTAAAATGAAAGCCGGCCCCAATTAAATGTTTTCCTTTATAAGAGTGGTTCTAATGTCTCTTGACAGCAACAGAAACCCTAATGAAGACAGAAATCGGTCATGGGACTGGGACTGGGTTTATGCCGTGATCCATGATTGTCCTGACCATGCTTTTGTTTAGAAGAATGTGGACCTTGGGACTGTCGGTTAGGAAAACAGTGGAATGCTTGAAGTGAGGTTTACTGGACCATCCTAGGAGAAACATGGAAGACAGTGGTGCTGAGGGAGATTTGAACTGTTCTCACTGGCTAAAGAATTTTCAGAGGAGAATACTAATATTTGTCCTAAAGACTGTTCTTAAGATATTTTGGCGAAGACTGTGGCTTTCAGAAAAGCTGATATGTTTCAGAAGAAAATTATAGTAGGAAGGTGAGAGAGAGGCTAGATGCAATGGAAGCTTGCGGTGGCTAACCAGAATTCCCACTGAGGCCCTCAAACTGCTGCAGGAAGCATAACCAGAATCCCTGAGGCCAGATATCACAGCCCTAGGAGATTTCACCTGCACCTGCAGGTCTACTCTGCTCCAGAATGTCTTCCCAGCATTCTCTGAGACCTCTAATTTTCCTTCTTTGACCTTCACAATGCCCTTTACCTACAGACTACAGAAGAAGTCCCGAAGGACAAGGAGCCACACCCTCGCACTTCCCTCTTCATTTCTTTATTTATTCTCCTCCTCTTTTCATTTTCCTCACTGTATAGCAAGGTTGGCTCCCAGCATGCACCAGTCCACTTTACCAGTCTTCTAAGAGCCATGATTACAGGCAGAGGTCTCCACACAGAGTTTTACCTTCCACTTCATATACTGAACCAGCACCCAGTTCACCATCCTTATGTAAGGTTCCACCACCCTCCAACCCAGGAAGATGATGTAACCAACTCCTCAAGCAGTTAGTACCACATGCCCCTGCCTGAGGACACACCCTAGGAAATCCATCCACTCTCACACACAAGGGGCTAAATTTAAAACACATAGGAGGCTGCCAGTGCTACTCAATGGGATATAAGTGTTAGGATAATGTCGTAGTATAAGAAGTTTGTTGGGGACTAGGAGGAGATTGAAAGGCCATCTTAGAGGGTGGATAAGAGAGAATGAGAAAGACAGAGACAGAGACAGAGAAAGACAGAAAGAGACAGATAGAGAGACAGAGAACGAATAAAGACAGAGAGAACAAACAAGACAGAGAATGAAGGAGAGAGACCGAGAGACAGAGAGCGACATCAAGGCAAAGGATGGAGAGAGAAAGAGATCAGTTTGGACTATCTGGGGTCTTTTATGTGCCACACCTGACACATCTGGCAGTGGCAGGTGATGACCTAAGCTACTGCTAGGTCCCCTTGGATGGGCCAGTGGAAATACCTGATTGCTAACACTCCTCAGTTTTGTTTATTTTATAAAAAAAAAAATGATGAACTAGAAAGTAAGGGGTAGAGATAAGCCATGAATGAAGTCACCAAGCTCTTTAGACAGCTTCCTGTTGTCTGGAGGTGATAACATCTTTAGGGAAACAAGAAAACCGAGATGCTGGTCAAATCCTGGGAGAGCTGACTTTTTCCCTCACTGTCTTGTTTCTGTGAGACTGCTGGGAACTAGGAAAGTACAGACCTAGTTGAAACAGTCTGTGAGGCTGGAGCAGCTGCGGCTGGCAGCTTTCAAGTGGTGCTGGATACAGACCTTTGAGGGAACACCCGGTGATGGGTTTTGAGTCGCGGCAGGAAGCGTCTGCAGACACCAAGCCCAGGCAGTTTCATGTGTAAGAGGTTTAATTGGAAGGGGGGTAGGGGGATAGCAGTGCAGGAAGAGAGAGGGGAGAGAGAGAAGAAGAGAGAGAAAGATGGAGGAAAGTACCCACATATTTATATGTGTGGTGACATAGTAATGCAGGTAAAGGTGGGAGCTGAGCCCAATGGATTCTGGGAATATGGTCGCCGTTGCCCTGGCGACAGGTCTGTGGACCCGCCCACATATCTGCCGCAGGCAGGTTCTGGATGCTAACACCCGGACCTGACAGGCTGTAGGGAGAAATAGCGCAAGACAGAGATGGAGGTAGATAGAGAGAGAGAGAGAGAGAGAGAGAGAGAGAGAGAGAGAGAGAGAGAGAGAGAGAGAGAGAGGACAGATATGTACAGATATATATAGATAGATAGATAGATATACAAATTTTTGGGACTGAAGATAAAAATTAGGGGGAAGTTTTTTCTTAGGTATATATTTGAAACTTTTAAGTCTCTAGTCCTGACATTTGGGGTAGGGAAGTCCCAAGACCATGGAAAGAAAAAGATATTCTTTCCACCCTCAGGAATAAATGGACTAGGTAGGTAAGAAATAGATTGTTGATTGACAGGAGTACTTATCTGGAATCCTTTTGATGCACAGATGGGTTCAAGCCAATTCACTGAAGCTTACAGAAAAATAAATTTTCTTTTAATTTACAAAGAGAGAGAAGTTTTAGATGTGTTATCATTACCATTGTTTGCAATTTGTACTGAAATCCACACTGTAAAACAGGCTAGCAAACTCACATCATTCTGTCATAGTAGAAGCTTGGGAAACAGCTTTGGGTTAAAAGTATGAACACACTTTAAGGTGAGCTCTGGGAAGGCAGAAACCATCTGTGGAACAGAAGGACAGAAGCTTAGTTAACTTTTATGATCATGGTGAATACAGACAGCCTAGCCCCTAGGTGTAGACTGAGGAGAAAGTTTACCTTAGCTATGAGGGAGAAAATAGCCACAGGCATCTGGAAGGGTCCATACTTAACAGGCTCATGAAAGGAGGAAGGAGGAAAAGAGGAAGGAGGAGGAAGAGCAGGAGGAGAAGGAGGAGAAACAGGAGACACACAAACAGGGGGGAGGGAGGGAGGGGGATGGAGAGGGGGAAGGCGAG
>NW_022196911.1:22995-23951 GCF_008632895.1 Mastomys coucha | reverse complement strand
GGGGGAAGGCGAGGCAGAGGGAAGGGAAGAGAGGGAAGGAGAGAGAGAGAGAGAGAATGAGAGAATTTGGGAACCCAGAGACCAAGGGAAGGAGCAGCCAAAAAATGGCTGAGTTATATTGGGAAGAGCAGCATCTGGGGAAAGGGCAATGCAGCTCAAAGGCTAGAGAGATTGAGGGTAGGGGTTGGGTAAGAAGTGCTAAGCAGCCTGGATGCTGTAAAGTGCTGGGACAAAGGGAGATTGGTACCAGAGTCTAGTTTGATATGTTAAATAGGCACCACATTTAGTCATTTGTCCTGAGTTTGAGACCTAACATTCCAGCCTTTTTATTGATGGTAAAGGTCAATCTAATCTTTTCTGTAACTACTTCCAGCTAACATTGGAACACCATTGCTGGGGACCCAGGAAGGCTAGAATTGTGGTCAAAGGACAGGATGGGGACACTGTTTTGCTTTCTGCTCCCTGCTCAGCTTCTGCATGACCACCTGGAGCTAGCCACTTTAGAGCAGACTATATTGTAGCTTCCAAGGAACTCTGGGACTGGTGCATTGCAGTCAGTTTTGGAGAAGTCTACAATTGAATGGAAATGTGTTGGGACACATATAGAGTAGGGGCAGAAGGTAAGGCAGGAGTTTAGTGGAAATTTTTTATCTTGGGTTTATTTTTGAAAGTTCCAGGCCTATGGTCCTGGTAGTTGGCAGAGGTGAGTTCCAGGACCAGGGGGAAGAGAGAGCCCACCCTCAGAAACAGGCAGTAGGCAGGGAAACATAGGTCGCTGGCTGTTAAGTGTATTTCAGATGAGAGGTGGATCCAAGTCTATTCCCTGAATAGTAAAAGCCTGGGGACCCAAAATGATTCTGGGTTAAAAGCATTGACACTGATGTGTTAGAATAGTGGCTTGCATCTGGGCACACCACACCAGGCCCAAGCAGTTCCACTTATTGGGAGGGGGGGGG
>NW_022196911.1:15667-22299 GCF_008632895.1 Mastomys coucha | reverse complement strand
TTTAGCATGATTGAGAAGTACTTAAGTCTGTACATAGAAGACAACAAAAGGAAATTCAAAACTTTGAGGTTTTGACTATGTTGTACCAGGGCTAGATAAATAAATTGTCAGAGCTCCATGGATTAACATCAAAACTCTGAGCTTTTGAAATCTCAATGTAACAATAACATAACAAGAGGGGAAAAGTTGAAACACTTTTGACTTTTTAAATATATCTTAAATCACTTTCTTAGAGTAAATCTTGAGATTCACTAGAAAATCCAATTCCACCATTTTGGGCCAGATTTAAAGAAAATTTTATTCAATACTAAATACTGACCTAGAAGAGAAGGCCTTTGGTCAGGACCTTTCCTGGAACTTCGCAGCTGAAAATGGCTCTGAGATACACATTACAGGGGCTTCTAAGGACAAACCTGTAACTCACCATACCATGAGGCTTTGTTATTTTCTAAGAACTACAGCTCCCATCATTCCAGGAAGGTGCCTGGTCCTTGGGCAGGTTTGGGCATTAATTAGACCTTTACAACGTGCATTACTTTGAAACACTTTGTTACACCCTCACAACCTATTCTTGAAACCTTTGTTTTCTATCCAATTGTTTTACCATGAAACACAGGTGGTTGGTTACTGACAGCAGTTATTGAAAAGCAAGTTCCTTTAAATAAACAAAAAATAGCAAAAAGTTACTTTGAAATCTGTTCTTGTGAGTTTAGCTCTTTAACAGTGAAGTCTTTTCAGCAAGCTAACTGTGCTTGTCTTTCCTAGAAAAGCAAGGTCTGAGATCTGGATTTTACACATGAAATGAAATGCATAGACAGCTGTTGGCAACCAAGAGTAGTAGCCATCACATCCACCAATGTGTTTTCCAAAGGCCCTTAAATAAAGAAGGTAGAACACCCAGGACCAAACACACAAGATTAAGTGTCTGTTACTCCAACTGTCCTGCATCTCAGACACTGATCAGACAGTGATGCTCTGAGGAAAAAACACACTAAGAAAAGAATAGATGTTTCAAAATAGTGTAAACTTTTAGCCACGAAAGTGAAGGGGGAAAACAAAACAATACACCCCCCAAATCCCAAAACAAACCAAAACAACAAACAAACAACCTCCAGGAGCAGACTGCCCAGAGATATTTAGACTACTTCAAAGTCTAAATCCAGCTGAGATGACTAAGATAATTCAATGTTGTGACAACTCTTTTGTGTCACTATAGATGCTTCTCAGCCTTCCTTCTACAGGCTCATCCATCTTGACAGTGCTTTTGGCATTGTCCATGGCCCTGACTATGGTCCAGTCATATTAACCAAAATAACTGGTGTTTGTGCAAGCTTACCCATAATATTAAAAGAATGAAAAGAATGAGTAAATCAAAATATGGAGTGTCTGAAAAATACTGCTGAGCTTTGCAAGAAAACAGATACTACTAGGTCACCCTAGGTGTAAGCCCCTGCCTGGGGCACTGATGTCATTTTGGTTTTGTCTTTTCTTTTCTTTTCTTTTTTTTTAAGATTTATTTATTTATTATATGTAAGTACACTGTATCTGTCTTCAGATGCACCAGAAGAGGGCATCAGATCTCATTTCGGGTGGTTGTGAGCCACTATGTGGTTGCTGGGATTTTAACTCATGACCTTCAGAAGAGCAGTCAGTGCTCTTCCCCGCTGAGCCACCTCACCAGTCCCAAAATCAGAGATCAGTATTTTTTTTTTTTTTTTTTTTTGGTGTTTTTGAGACAGGGTTTCTCTGTGTAGCCCTGACTGTCCTGGAACTCACTCTGTAGACCAGGCTGGCCTCGAACTCAGAAATCCGCCTGTCTCTGCCTCCCAATGCTGTGATTAAAGGCGTGCGCCACCACTCGTGGTTTTGTCTTTTCAAATGCTGCACACCTCAGCTTTGTTACCAAGAGACCTTCTAGATGCATGGATCCACTGTTGTTCTGATGCATGGACCCACTGTTGTTCTGGCCATTATTTAAGAAGACTCGAGATTTTTTCATTGGTTTAATTAGTGTTGTTGTCAATAACTATTTCACATGGATTGTATCATTTAGAGAACCCAGCTCAATCCCCACACTGTGACATTCAACCTTGTTCCCTGCCTTATCTCCCAGGGAGAGGCTCCAGAGAAGGTAGCCTTTGATAAATGTTCCAGGGCCATGCTTCTCTCACTAAGTCCAAAGAGACCAGGAATGGCAGGCATTTTCCTTCGTGAAAACAGAAAAACATTTTCTGACAGACAAGTAAGTATCTATCTTGAATTCAGTTCTGTTTCTTATTAAAGAGGAAAATGCTAATGGAGCCTTGTTTAGAATAAGAAAGTCTGGTCCCTTGGGCCATCCCTTCTGGCTTGGAAAGAAAACTCGGATGATAACTTTTCCCTCAGGCCTCCCATGTTAAATTGGGACACCAATAGTGGAGAACCTGATACTTTGTTTGTCTCTCATGAGAGGCATGTTTTTTTTTCATTAATTAATTAATTAATTTATTCATTCATTCATTCACTTTACAACCTGATTGTAGTCCCCCCTCCTGTTGTGGTAAATATTATGTTAGGGATTTTACCCTGCTTAGACCATATAGACCTTTATATTTATAGTAAACTTAGAAGCATTAAAGCTGGGCAGATATCAACCTTCTATTTTGTCTACCTGTTATTTTGTCGACTTCCCTGTCAACAGCCTGGAGATATCACTTGCCATGTTCTTCCTGGAGCAGTCCTACTTCAACAGTCCAGCCCTCCTAGCCATGTGCTCACGATCCAACATCCATGGTGATTTCTTACTTCTTCCTCCTCTGTCCTCCTCTTGTAGTCCCTCCCTAAGACACCAAGCCCATGACCTACAACCCTGTCTATGTCTCTTCTGTCCATCTACAGGCTGTAGACATCTTTATTAACTAATCGGGGATAACTTGGGGGGCTAAGGTTTACACAAAAGAAGTTGGTATACTTGAAGATTTCCTGCTCTTGGAGACACCAGGTCTTGGGATACAGTACTTATCATTTAAATACAGAGCAGCACCAGACCAACCCACTACACTCTCCTTGAAGTCCCACCCTTATATTCCCTCCTCATTCCCCGCTTCCCATATCCTCAGAGACCCCCACACACACAATGGGTACCCACCCACTCTGGTACATCAAGTCACAGAAAAACTAAGTGCATCCTCTCCCACGGAGCCCAGACAAGGCGATTCATCTATTTGAAAGGGATCCAAAGGCTAGCAACAGAGTCAAAGACAATCTCCACTTTACTTGTTAGGGGACACACGTGAAGAACAAGCTGCATATGTACTACATATATGTATAGGGCCTAGGTACAGCCAAGGCACATCCTTCGGAGGGTCATTTAGTCTCGATGACCCCCATGGGCCCAAGTTAGTTGACTCTGTATGTCTTCTTGTGGTGTACTTGACCACTCTAGCTCCCTCATTCCTTTCTTTCACTCTTTCATAAGACTTCCCTACCTCTGCCCGTTGTTTGGCTGTGGGTCTCTGCATCTATTTCCATGAGCTGCTGGATGAAGCCTCTCAGGAGACAGTTATGCAAGACTCCTGTCTGCAAGCATAGCAGAGTATCATTAATAGTGTCAGGGGTTGGCATGCCCATGTGGCATGTGGACTGTACCACCAGAGGAATTGGCATGGAATGAGCAAGGTTAAGCATGTGCAAACCCAGGAAATCTCAAACATTGAGATTAGAGTCTCATCCTGAGACAGGCAGGAACAGGGCTAACTCCCTCCCTGTTTCTGTGTCTCAGAACACATAACCAGGTGACCTCTAACCAGGTTGTCACAGGCAATCATGTACCCAGTACCTGCCTTCACCCAATGATTTTCCCCACCACCTTATCCACAGCCCTGCCCCAGATGGTTGCCCACAACTCCTCTGACTCACTTCATTTCATAAAAAAGGATAGTTATTAGGACAAAGGAGGGGCAAGAAAAGCCTTTCTGTCCCCAGCCACTGGTATGAATGCTGCACAGCTACTTAGTTTTGAGGCAGTTTTCTCACCTGAAGGCCTTCATTGGGGCCCAATATGTACACAGGTTCCTAGGCTCTGAGCACTTTTCACCAGTACTTTATCACTGGAATTCATGGTGCAAATAAAAAACTAACTAATTTATCTAAGACTACTGAATTTCTTCAGGGCCAAGAAGAACTTCATGGGCATTTCTCCAGTGATTACAAGAAGGTTTCAGACATTATAGCCCTTTTAATCTACTGACTCTGGAAAATGCTACTTTATTTAAATTAATTTTTTTTTGCTCAATCTGCCATAGATATCTGAGATGGGGGAGCAGACTCCAAAAGCTCAGAACTTTGCAGGAATCAATACTTCCCAGCTCCTCAAAGTGATCCAGAAGACTTTGTATAACTGAGACAGTAAAAAGCAAAAGTTGGCTGCTGATTAAGCCACAGGCAAAGATACTATCTCTCTTTCAAGTTAAAAGAGCAGAGATAAACAGAGATGGTCTGACTGCAAACACTTCAATATTTATATGATAGCAGGTATCAGTTGCTTTTCTATTATGGTGCTAAAACAGCACAACTATATTACACACAAAACAAAGGGTGTGGGGAGCTTTTGTTCAGAGGGACAAGAATCTATCATCACAACAGGGAGCATGACAGCAGGCAGTCCTGGTGCTGGAGCAGCAAGCTGAAAATGCATACCGATTTTGTTTGTTTGTTTGGTTGGTTGGTTGGTTTGAGGCAGGGTCCCACTGTGTAGTTCTGGCTGTCCTGGAACTCACTGTATAAAACACAGACTGGTCACGAATTCATAAAGATCCACCTGCTTCTGCCTCTGCCTCCTAAAGTATTGGAATGGAAGGCCACATCTTGAACCTCAGGCAAGGTTCAAACAAGAAGAAATGGGGAAAGGCTGTCAAGGCCACACCCCTAGTGATATAGTTGCTTCAGCAAAGTCACACTTCCTAAACCTATGCAAACAGCTACACCCAACTGGTGGCTAAGTAGTCAAATATCTTACTCTATAGAGGACAAACTCACTCAAACTACCACACTAGGCATTCAGAGAAGGATCTAAGGGTTCATTCCTGAGTGACAGCACAGTAATGAAGTGGGTACAGAGTGAGTGATAGTACTTGATGCAGAGAAGAATGGTCCTTTCTTGTCGGGATGAGATCAGTCTTTCTAGAAGGCAATCTGGGTTTGTCTTTAAGGTAGCTCAGAGTTTCTTTTGTTGTTTTAGATTTACTTTATGCATATGAGCGTTTGACTGCATGTATGTATATGCAGCACACAAGTGCCTTGTGCCCCTGGAGGCCAAGAGATGGCATCAGATTCCCTGGAACTAAAATATTTAGTCTGTGGTTAGCCATGTATGATTGAGGAGAATCAAATCTAGATCCACTGCAAAAACAAGTGCCCTTAACCACTGCACCACCTCTCTAACTCCAATGGTTCTCTTTAAACAATGTGGCCAGGAGCCTGGGGTTTTCATAGGATAGAAGCTTTCAGATTCTTCATCATCTGTTTTGTTTTTAATTCTTAAAATTCAGCAACATCTGAGTTGGCTGCCCATCCATCTGTTAGCCATGACTTCCTTAAGCATTCAAGCCCCAGGCTGTGCCTTCCTTACTCATCACTTGACTACTGTCCTTGATGTTACTCTCTTTGACCAGGGCACATGATAATAGGATTTTCTGTACCACACTGTTGAGATTCCAGTTTTGAGATATAGATTCCTACCGCCACACCCAACCTTGAGCCATCATCATCATCATCTCTGAGCTTCTCAACAAGCTGAGGCCCTTCTCTCTGTTCATGTTTAATGAGCTTCTCAGCAGGGGTCTCCAGCATCCCACAGAGCAGCATGGACTCTTCACACTTCCTCCAGAAATGATGCCATTCCCTCTACCCTGCTCTCTGAGATTTTTGATCACCAATTTTTACTGCCAAATCTGACAGTCTTGGTACTCAGGGCCATCCTCTGACCAGGTCCAGGAATCCATCCTCAGAATGCTGCATTAGGTCCAGGAGATCTGGCACTGTGTTGTTCTAATTTCACTCTGTTGCTGTGGTAAAACACTCTGGTCAAAAGCAACAGATTGCCTTGCTCAGTGTTCTGTTGCTGCAAAAGGAACCCAAAAAACAAACAAACAAAACCCCACCATGACCACAGCAATTCTTATCAAAGAAAGCATTTGATTGAGGCTAGCTTATGGTTCCAGAGGTTTATTTCATTATCCTCATACTTGGGATTATGGTGGTTCATAGACAGACATGGTAGCTAACAGTTCTACATCCAGATTCATAGGTAACAAGAAGTAAGAGGCTCTGAGCTTGGAATGGGCTTTTTAAAACTTCAAAGCCCTTCCCCCAGTGACACACTTCCTCCAAAAAGACCACACTGCCCAGCAATCTCAGGTAGTCCCATGTGCTAATGATCAAGTATTGAAATATTTGAGCTTATGGGGGTCATCCTTATTGAAACCAATACATTGGTGCTTTTGTGGCTCCCATAGGCTTGTAGCCATATCATAATGTAAATATGCATTCAGGTCAAAAGTCTCCCTAGTCTGTCACAGTCTCAACCATGATTAGAAGCCCAAAGTTCAAAGTGTCTTTGGAGACTCCTGGCAACCTCTTCACTGTAACAATGT
>NW_022196911.1:9259-14955 GCF_008632895.1 Mastomys coucha | reverse complement strand
GATACAGGGAGGGAAATCGTAGAGAGGGAAAGGGAACGAGGTATTGTTTTTGTTTTGTTTTAGCATTCCCATTTGCAGCTTTTAGTGTAACTACATTGCAAATTTGTAAAATGTTACTTTTATTAAAAAAAAAAAAACATTTAATTTTAGAGTCCAGTGCTCACACAAACACAGGGCAATAAGTATGTACATGCATCGCTAGGTCTGGTCTGCTTCCTTGAGCAGTCTGCTTGAACAGGAAAGCTCTATGGTATTGAGTCCTCTTTAGCTGTTAGTGAAAGTCTGGGAAACCAGGGGCCATAAGCATGCTGGGAAACAAGGACCTAAAGAAAGGGAGTGAGAATGGGGCTTCAGGCAGGTCACAGACAGGCAGAGATCTCTCCCTGAGAATGGATTAGGTGTGTGGTTTAAAAGTGGGAGAACCTGTGGTCTGATGCACAATAGTGTTGTGTGAAGGGGCCCAGTAGGAACAGGAATGAGTGCTGAGCTCACAGCTGGCAGCTCCCTTTCCAGCATTACTCCAGGATCTTTCCTGAACACCAGGCTCCATGTTGAATTTACCAGGTGTTCTATGATGGCTCCCTTTCCCCTGTGTGTTCAGCTAGATTTTCATCCCCAGGGACATGGATGCTATCTGGCATATTTTATACTTCAGTACTTGATAATAGTCACTAAAAGTACTTGTAAGATAAATCTCTCTGGTGACATATGTGCATCTGAGGAGTCCTACCAACCTAAGACAGTTAAAGATGGCCCAGAATTAAGGATCCAGAAGCTGGTGGACCTCCCGATTAGAGACTTCTCTTCCTGACCTTTCGTCCTTCAGAGAGATTCTGAGTGTTTGAAAACCATGACTTCTGTCGACCTCTGCTCCCAATTTGGACCTCACCTGCATGTTTCTCTCACAGGTATACACTCTCTACGTTGCAAATTCATTGTCAAATCTGCTGCACAGCCTCGGTATGAAGGACAATGCTCAAAGAATGAAAATATTCTCTTTAAGCTTAATAATGAGAATCAGGCCACACCTTTCAATAAGCTGACAAAGGAGGAAAATTCCATGGAGGCATGCCCAGATTTGCCCCAAAGTGTGAAAGATATTTTAGAAGAGATGAGGAAGCAGCTACTTAACATGGAACCAGAGTCATCCAAGTCCCCGGGTAAGTACTGACAGAATGCAAAGGTAGAAGCTATCAATTCCCAACAGGGAGAACAGAGCACATGTAGGAAGGGAGCTGTGGAAGTATTTGCATCAAAGAGCTGAATATTGACCCAACCTGGAAGTACATGGTACCCAATGTGCAAGAAACAGTAAGCCAGGGAGAAAAGAATACAGATCCCTAAGCATGCAGAGAAAGACTGGACCATTGAGGGGTGATGGCTATACAAAGGCTGAAAGGTGATGGTGTTGTGTGTCTTTTGCAGGTAACAACATTTTGCAGGTTGCCATGAATTCTCAGTATTATCAAGGACAAGTCATTAATGCCTTCTGCAACTTCACCATTGATGAAGAGTCTTCCTTTAGCTTTAATCCAACTAACAATACCTGGACAGGAAGTAGTCCTGATGATAGCAATTCCATGAGACAATGGGAGGGAAATGAAGAACTAGGACAGGGACTAAAGAGGCTGTTCCTGGGTGATTTCAGTCAGTGCTACGAGATATGGCTGACACTCTGCAGAGAAACGCCAAGTAAGTCATTGGGTAGATTGTCACAAGGAAATGTCCACAGGGTGGGAAAGTCATGGCAGTTCACTTGCATGACTTCCTGATATGAATGTCAGCATGTGTGCATAATGGAAAATCTGATAGACTGAGTGGCTGACCTGTCTGCAGAGTCAGTAGTGACCACACTAAGATGGGTTTCTCTTTCCCATCTCATCTCCCAATGTATCTCATTCCCTTTTAACTAGTGGTCCAGGCTCTACATGATCTGCTAGTGATCCCCAAGTCTGTGTGCATCACTGTAAACTTTCAGTATTTTTTTTTTTTGCTCCATTATAGCTGCCCTGCAACCAAATCCAGCTTCACTTTTGAAGCCTTCATTATCATTCTCTGGTACAATTAAACATCACCAATGATGCTAACAACCAGAAAGTTCTATCCACAGTAAATGTGTCTCAATGTTTGATGGTTCAGTAGATATTTGCTTTCTTTGATAGTGAAACAAACTCTGTAAGGATATCTTACACACACATTCTGTTCATCTTTCTATCCAGGGTCTTGAAAACAGTTATTACACATGAGTTCTTTGGGCTGCCCCAAGAAGTTGCTGATGGATGTGTGTTTTTAGTTTTAACTATATATTTTATTCTTATTTTTTAAAAGGATCAACAATAAAGGCCTTGGATACCACCCCTGCTACATCTGGCACCCAAAGTCAAAAACACATGACCTGGGTGGTGAGTCTATGTATAGCAGGATTAATCTTCACCCCATGGATCATTTAGGAGTCTATGATGGTGACAAAAAAGGTAAGGAAAGGGCGGGCTCTCACTCTTGGTCATAGTAGTATGATCCTGATAAGGACAGAGGATGCAGGTCCCAAAGGTCTGTCCCAGTGGCTCTCTCTCTACTAGAATGATGCCTTGGCTTAGTCTTGAGTCCTGACTCTACAGTGATGTTGGAGATGACGATTGTTGGGCATAGGAGGCAGATAGAGTCAGCATAACTCTGCAGTCAATTGGAAGAATGAAACAAGAAAGTCTTCCTGAGGGGACAGAGAATCCAAGGACCAAGGATCCAAATAAGATACAAGGAAAACAGAAATGAGGTGTTCCCTCAATGTAACCAACAAAAAGTTCTCTCTAATACTGTGATTAAAGTCTGTTTGCTTTCTGGGGATGCCATGATCCAACACAACTTCTTATAGCTAGGGCCAAGCCTGGATGTTAGTAGCTCCCGTGTTAGGATAGCCCTTTATACAAAACAATGAGAATGATCAGACTATTCATGGAGTTGGCATTGTGGGACTGCCTGTTGTCCCAGCACTCAAGAGATTGATGTAGAAGGATCACCAAGTTCAAAGTCAGCCTTAGCAGAATAGTCATATCTTGTCAAAAGAACAAAGAAAATAAAATCCATTAATTTAACTTGATCACTCTATGTAGCCACAATGCAGTGCATGTGGGACTATGATTCCAATGTCTCTGTCCTGTGAAGTTGAAGTCACTTGTGTCTATGCAGGTAAAGTGAGCTGAGTGCCCACTGCTGTCATTGTTAGATTTGCCAAATACAGTCTAGAGTCAAAAAAACTGTGATGAAGATTGCCAATGTTCTAACTATTCTAATATGATCAAAAATGTTTCAGGCTGGTGAGATGGCTCAGCAGTTAAGAGCACTTACTGCTCTTCCAAGGGTCCTGAGTTCAAATCCCAGCAATCACATGGTGGCTCACAACCATCTGTAATGAGATCTGAAGCCCTCTTCTGGTGTGTCTGAAGGCAACTACAGTGTACTTATGTATAATAGTAAATAGATATTTTTAAAAAAATGTTTCTGTACAGGCATAAGCTGGTAAAAGATTTACATATAATATCAGATGTCAAATTGGATATTTAAGTCAATACTATTACTTTTGAATAACTTATACTGCGTACATTTTAACTCTATGTGTATATTTGGTCAAATCTACAATTTCAGTATGGAGAAAGCTGAGGCAGGAGGATTGCTATAACAGTTTAAGCCTTTTGTGGATTATATACTAAGCTCAAGGACACTTTGTGGGAAAGTGAAGCTTTGTCCCCAAAAACCAAAGAAAATGAAAGCTAAAAGCCCAGCAAAGACAGGCCTATTTTTCTAGTTGTTCATATTTGCTGATTTACTTCATGTTTCCTGATTTTTAAAAGTTTTTATTCCCAATCGTTGTTTGAACTCCAGAAACATCTGAAGTCTTACCATACCAGAACTTAGAATGGCAGAAAGATCTAGAAGGAAAAAATGAAAGAGAAAAGGACTGGGCAGCTGAGGTCCATGTTCTGTGATGTGGGGGAGTGTCTGACAAAGGTAGTAGAGCGGGGTGCTCCAGCTGATGCCCAGGAGCACCCTGTAATCCACACCCCTTTTTACCATAGGTGCTCCCTGCTGCTCCTCTTCCTCTGTAGTCTGAGCTGCAGTCCTCATCACCAGCTGTGTAGGTGACACTTGACCATGGCCTGTGCATCTTCAGCCAAGGAAGCACATGTATTTCTGATGGCATCTCAGAATTCTGTGTTTTTGACTTCAGACCAGACTGGTAGGAACCCATAAGCTGACAGAGCCTCACACACCAGGCCGTTGCCATCAGGGTTTCCTCTTGCTCCGTTCCTCTTTCTTTCTCACTCTTGCTCAGTGGCATTGTGGAGATCAAGCAGGGCCTAACTCTAAATTACTCCTCACTGTGCAAAACAGGGCTTGCCCTGAGTGACTCCATTTTACAAGCAGCACTTGGCTCCCTTCTGAGTGTAATGCAGACACTGGAGGACATGACACTTCACTACACACAAACACATATCAGCCCAGGACCACTCATGATGAAGATGCTGATAATTACCTTAATCCCCAAAGTAAAAATATGCCACCTACACTCTTATCAAAATAGGTCGGAAGCAGTGAGCACCTGTGCATATCAAAACCATATCAGAAAACAGGTCTGAGGATTTACCTTACTCTCACCTGTACCTCTGAAGAGGCTACCTAACACTGCAATGGACATGGTCCCCACAAACTTGCCATGTGACTGTTTGTATGTCAAGGAACCTGCAGGCAGAGAACTCCTGGCCATCTTAAGGCTTCAGCTCCATCCACACAGCTAATGCCTGGTCTGCCTCTCACCTGCTGGATCCTAGGGTGCTGCTCCTCACCTCTGCAGTTCACTCAGTCCTGAGGCCTGGTGCAGCCCTGCAGCCCTGCAGTCCTCCACTAGCTTTCTTGACAGCTCCTCTAACCACCTGCATTGAGTCTGTCTGTGTGACTAGAGTCCCCCTGTCTCTGCCTCCATTCTGGTCTCTTTGAACTCTAATGGCAACTTGTTCACTCTTTTGCAGCCATTCTCTGATCTAAATACATATGAGAGCTGTGTGGTATACAGTGTGTGATCTGAGAGTTTGTTTTAGTAATTAAGGCTGAAGTAAGAGAGCTAGGGGTTGTCCAATTATCAATGGTAATTAGGACTACTTGACAAATAGAGCCAGTGAATTGGATGGAGCTGGTAAATTAAGACATACATGTGAGCATCTGTTTTTCTGGCATAGCTCACTCACTCTAGATTTCACTCATAATATTATAACCATCATTTGAGTAAACAGCCCATTGTCAACAATATTGGAAATACACAATTTTTTTAAATAAAGGAAAGGCCTGGTGGTATAAAATTCAGCATCACTACCAAACCCTGGTCAACATTGACTAAGCTTGCTCCACTGACCCAATGCCTGCCTCACACCACTATGTAACCTCAACCTGTTCAGGGTGTGATCTGAGGAAGGTGTTAGGAACAGGGGAGCCTTGCATCCAGCCACCTTCATCTTCTGGCAAGGGTATTTTTCTGTGAAATGAACCAAAGCTGGAACTCTGGGCTCTCCACATCCTCTCTGAAGCTATCATATCCTTTTAGAGCTATCCCACTGTCCTCTACAGTGGGGCATGGCAAACCTGGAGGTGAAGGTGAAAATCCTGGCTGTCAGCCCAGCCCTTGATCCTCAATGCTTTAGGCCTCA
>NW_022196911.1:901-7975 GCF_008632895.1 Mastomys coucha | reverse complement strand
TTATGAACAGACCCTGTAGGTTACCCTATCCCAAAAGCTAAGAATTTTATCAGTTAGCATCTGAGGCCAGAGTCCCAGCCTTGCTATAACCCATTTGCTTGGTATACTCACCGTTGTATTTGAAAAATTATTGATTTATGACTTTCCTTGTTTCTTTATTATGAAAAGTTTATAAAAGTGCTGCCACGTAAAAATATGGATGAGCTAAGAAGGCTACAGACGCCTCGCCTCGCCTGGTGGTGGTGGCGCACGCCCTTAATCCCAGCACTTGGGAGGCAGAAGCAGGCGGATTTCTGAGTTTGAGGGCAGCATGGTCTACAGAGTAAGTTCCAGGACAGCCAGGGCTATACAGAGAAACCCTGTCTCGAAAAAGAAAAAAAAAAGAAGAAGAATACTACAGACAACAGCTGATGAAAACAGATTCAGAGACCCAGGGGCAAAAACATGAGCTGGAGCTCAGGGAGTCTTTTGGAAGAATGGGAGATAGAACTGAGCAAGGTCGAGGGGTCAAGGATACCACAAGAAGACCTACAGAGACGACTAACCAGGGCCTATGGGGCTCATGAAGACTGAAGCACCACAGAGCATGTAAGGGCTGGACTTAGGTCCCCTATGTATAATGTAGCAGACGAGCAGCTTGGTTTTTTATGTGAGTCCCCTGATGATTGGAGTAGAAGCTGTTTCCCATCCTATTACCTGCCATTGGATCCCATTCACCAAACTCTCTACTTGGTTAGGCCTCAGTGTGAGATGATGTGCCTAGGCCTATTGCAACTTCATGTTCCTGTGGTATGCAGGGTTAATGAAGTAAGAGATTTGCAAGGGTGGGTCTGGGAGGTGAGAATGGACAGTTGGGGGCATGATAGGGATGTAAAGTGAGTAAGTTGCACACACACACACACACACACACACACACACACACACACAAATATAAGTGGTTAAGCTAAATCTGTAGAAAATCTGGTAGCTTGACCAGGTCTTTCATATTTGCCTCAAGAATAAGACGATCTTTTACCCATTTGAGGGAAGATTGATCCTTTTTACACGTGTAGTCAACTATCAGCACTATAAAAGGAAATGTGACAACCATCTACTAAGATTACATTTTTATCAGCTCACTGGCCAATGGACAGAGTTAGTCCCTTCCAAGATGCAATACTGAGCCTGAATTCAAGTGAATTCTGAAAGGGAATGGGATCTTTTATAGTAGTAAAGAAAAACGATCTGACCTTGTTTCCTAGCGCAACCTAGTTCTAGTGTCAGAGACCACATGGTGGAAGGAGAGGGTGGATTTCTACAGGTTGTCCTCTGACTTCACACACACCAATGTGGGCACACATGCATGCACATGTGAGGACATACCTCCTCTCTGTCTCTCTGTCTCTCTGTCTCTCTGTCTCCCTCTCTCTCTCTCTCTCTCTCTCTCTCACTCTCTCTCTCTCTCTCTCTCACACACACACACACACAGAGACACATACACATACACACACACAGAGACACACACACACACTTACAAATAAGTAAGTTTTTCTTTAAAGGGAAGGAGCTATAGGAAAGAATGCAACCCAAGCCTAGAAACTGCTGCAATATGGGGGTATGTCAACATAGGAAGAGCTGTAAATCACCTCAAAGACCATCTTAATCAGTATTGTATTGCTGTGAACAGACACCACAACCATGCCAACACTTGTATTGTTTAAACAAGTTGTTTGAAAATGAAACTGTTACAAGTCCCCACTACTTGTGTGGTTCAGACAGTTCTACTCCCTGATGGCTAAGCATTCAAATATATGAGCCTATGAGAACCATTCATATTCAAACTACAAATTCACAATGGGAGATTGTGGGTGTCTGAGAACCAGTATGCGTCAAAGATTGGCATTTGTGGGGAGGACCAATTCCTGGAGAGAGGGATATGAATAGGGAGCCATCGAGTAAGGCCTCAGATACTGTTTGACCACTATATGTTCATCTTTGTATAGAAATGGAAATAGGGATTTGGATGTTAATCTAAGAATAGTCTACAAAATCTTCCAAAGAGGGAAGATCCCTAAAATTTCTCAAAACTAAGTTGTCCTATAGGAAATCAAGGACTAGGAGAAGCAAACTTGTAGATTGTATCATTGAACTACGAAAGGTGAGAGTTGTGTCAGCTAAGGAGTGTCTCTGGGTAAGAAAGCAGAGGCCAAAGACAGCCAATTCAAACAAGAGCTATTTGGGAAGATGGCTCGGTTGATAAAATCACTTGCTCCTCAGCATGATTTTATGTTTGTTTCATGTCAGCTGGACACTAACATCATCTAACAGGAGGGAGCTTCAACTGAGAAAACTCCTCCAGATGATCACAATCCTGGGCTGTGGACACGTCTGGATAGCACTTTCTTAATTGGTGGTGGATGGGGGAAGAAGGCACAGCCATTGTGGTTGGTGTTTCCCATGAGCTTGTGATCTTTGTTGTTGTTGTTGTTGTTATATAAAATACATCTTTATAAAAGTACAGAATCTCTTTTAAAAGTTTAAATTATACCCGCTGGAATAGCCAGGTTCTCTGCTAGTACTGAAGAACCCTATAGAGCCATGAGAAAGCTATAGCAAAAAATAAAGTTCCGTTTCATAAGGAAATCTGCCTTAAAATCTCAGCTGTCATCCGGTCTGTCTGGCTGAAGGTTTTCAACAGAGGACTCTTCCATAGGACTATGTCACCTGGTGCTACCCATGGCTTGCTTTGTCTGGATCCAAAGTGGAGACTTGATGCAAACTTCCTGCTCGTGCCAAGAAGCTGTTATTTTGTTGTCCCCAATCACAGTAGTCCGCAACAAAACTAAACAAACAAAACCAGTTCAGTGGCTTGACACAATTGCATATATGTGGCATGTGGAATTTAGCAATAGACCTGACTCTTTCAGGCTAGTGTCTTGCCCATTTTCTACCAAACAGCTAAGCACAATGCCCGCAGCCTGAATTCAAGTCTACTGAGCCTTGCAGAGCTTAGAAGTTTGGAACTACAGAACCCAAAACTAGCCACTGTGGAGAACGTAGGTTTAGCAGAAAAATGTGTCTGAAACCTAAGGTGGGAGATTATCATGTGTTTTGGACAGATAATGTCTGTTTCAAGTTCTTTGTAGAACAAGAAAGGCATTAACAATGTTCTTGTTGGGCTGTTGTCAGGGATCAGGGCTCACCTATAAAGGTCCTCTAGAGCAATATCTAAGATATCACTAGAACTCAAAAACACTTTTATTTTCCTCCATCATAGGAAGGGGTCTTTTTTTTGCTCTCTGTACAGGGTGAGTACTCCACTCTTGGTAATTCCTGACAAGTACTGCTTAGGGACACTCCAGCGGGGTTACAGGGTGAAAGCATAGTGCGGCTAGATTAGGTAAGAGAAAAGCTTTAGGAAGAGGTGGAGCGCAAAGTCTTGGGAGGATAGCTCTTTTTTTGTTGTTGTTTTTTGTTTTTTCTTTTTGTTTTTTTCGAGGCAGGGTTTCTCTGTATAGTCCTGGCTATCCTGGAACTCACTCTGTAGACCAGGCTGGCCTTGAACTCAGAAATCTGCCTGCCTCTGCCTCCCAAGTGCTGGGATTAAAGGCACGCGGCACCACCGCCCGGCCCTGGGAGGATAGCTCTTGGCCCTGAGAAGTCTTTGTATGTTACCTTGCTTCCAGATTCTGTACTTGACACCTGTGGCTCTGGCTTTCCTCTACTTGCTACCTTGTCTTCTTTATCCGATCAGGGGTCTCTCCTCCCTCCTCACTGAGACAGCAATGTGTTCTGTCTCAGTTCTGTATCCCAAACCAAAGTCCTTTCAGAGCACTTCCCCCATTTCCAAGGACTTTCCATGCTACACAGAGCAAAAAGCAAGCACAACTTTCTGAGGCCTGGGTAGATCCAGGTGCATAAGGAGAGGAGGGACCTAGGGCTACAAGTGCTCCCCTTCCTCCCTTGCCTAGCCGTTATCCAGACTCTGGATCTAGCTGAAGGCACCAGACACAGCTGGTTTCCTGTCTTGAGCATTCACACACTGTTGTGAATGCTACCATGTGTAAGTGCCCACCCCCAAAAGGACAGACTCCATTCGGCAAGTGAATTTTCAAAAAAGGAGGCAGTTCCCATGTGCTCTGGCATTGAGGGCCAGCCATGCTGCTTACCCAGCAAAGGGACTGCTACAGAGCTTCAACCATGAGAACTTAATTAGACTGATCTCATAGAACTGTAGCAAAGAATGAATGAGATGACACTTGTGAATATCTTAGTAAATACTTGGTTAAGAATGACAAATTTCAATTTTTGGCTCTTATATTCACTCTACTGATAGTTGTTCATATATTAGAAGAGGATCCAAGATGTCTGCTTGGATGTCCTAGATCACTTTCCACTGAGTGATTTGAGCAGCAAATGCTGTCTCTGGGTAGGCTCAGAGAGATCCTTCCCTGAAGCCCCTGGATGGGGGGCAATGTTCCAGGCAAGATCATCATCACTGTCATATTTTCGGGGGTTGTCAAAGAAGTAAGATCTGGGACTGAATCCATGGCTGGGGACCATCCCTGGATTGGTAAGATCCTTCGTGGGATTTCTGACTCAGAAGAAATAAACCAAGATGGTGGGTAAGCGCTCCCACAGGAAAAGCAACAATCCAAACACTGTAGCCGGCATCACCCAGCTGGCGCTTCAGATCTGCCTGGCCTGATACATAATCTAAGGAATGGTCCTTCCTGATCTGAGAAAATGGCAAGATGAACAGGTTGTAGCAGGCCCCAGAGGTGTAGAGCAAGATGAAGATGACACCAGTGGCAGTTACCTGACACACTGATGAGCCCTTTGACTCCAAGTAGATGTTGGCCAGGGACATCTTGGAGATTTTGCAGAGGCAGATGGAGAAAGAGATGGCACACAGCACAAAGAGTGTGGCATTGATAGCCACTCTCACAAGGAAGATAGCCTTCCTGTCCCAACCTCCTGACTTCACCAGGACAGCACAGGTCAGATTCACTAACAGGAAAACAAAGCTGATGAAAAGTGGGGCCAGGTAAAGCAGTAACGGGTATTTGAGTAATTCTGGAGAATATTTTGACTTGGCCTTGAAAGTCACCTACATGAAGTACAAGTTCGTAAATGTGAGGGTGAAGAACTGTAGACACGCGGGGAAGCAGTGGAGCAGCCAGAAGACAAAGAGGCTGAACGAGCTGGCTGCCAAGAAGTCTAGGAAGAAAAAGGAGAAGAGCACAGTATGCAGCTCAGCGAGGCCCAGAAGAGGCAAAGGAACAGGAAGCCGCTCTGGTAGCTGAGCTGCTTGTGATGGTAGTGCAGCACCGGCCAGAGCTTCTCATAGATGAACACAAAGAGGAGCGCTTAGAAGGCCGGGTAGACTGAGGTGAGGCCAAGGCAACTCTGGGCTCAGCGTGGGAAACAAGGAGTCATTGCGCACCAGCTCTCACAGAGGAGCCTTCATCAGGCTGGGGTCGCTCAAGCTTCATTGGGGCTCGTAGCCTTTCGCTCCCAGGCACCCGTGCATTGCATCACACTTGCTGCTTCAGAGCCTAGCCTGGAAAACTGAGCTTGTGGTCTTGAGTGGTGTAAGAAAACAGCCTGACCAAAGTGTGAGGAGCAAGCCAATACAGTAGCACTCCTCGATGCTGTTTTTAAGCTCGTGCCTCCTTGTTCTCGCCCTGCTTGAGTTTCTGTCTGGCTTCCCTCAGTACCCTGTGCCTGGGGATGCATAAGCCACATAGCCCTGTTCCTCCCCAAGTTGTTTTGGCCATAGTGTTCCATCACAGCAATAGAAACACTAAGACACATGACACCTGAGTTCCAGCCCAGAGCCCAGTGGATAGACTGGACACTCAGGAGAGGAGACAGATCTACGAGAGGATCCCAAGAGCAGAGCAGTGGAGAGTATGGATGCAGCATCTTAACATGGACAGATGACTCCACAGTGGCAGGCTTTGTAGCTTGGCTGCAAATGGGCACAACTAGGTCCTGAGTGTGTGCTTAATAAGATCTCCTAAAAGAAGTGAGACTGGTGTTCAGGATATGGCTCAGTGGGTAAGAGCAATGGTTGATCTTCTAGAGGATGGGTGTTCAAATAACAGAACCCACATGGTGGCCCTCAACTCTGTAACTCCACTTCTGATGTGTAATTAAATCCTCCAGCAACACTGCATGTACATCATGCACAGACATTAGTGCAAGCAAGAGCAAATGAAAAGGAATGAGTAAATAAATATTTGTAAAAATTATTAGATTGATTCAATAAAGGACATGGAAGGTGGCAGGTGCTCTTTGGGAGGGGGAAGGAGGATAATACAGCAGGTGGGAAGAGGGTAAAGAAGAATAGCAAGATAAAGTTGATCCAGAGAGAAAAACAGAGAACAGCAATCTCCTTAAGGAAGGGAGGGGGAGGCAAATACAGGAAAAGGAGGGAGGGAGGGAAAATAACAGTATGGGTGGTGAGGCAGCCACAAGGAGTCACATTATTAACTATGTATGAAAATGAACAAGCAAGAAAACAATCATAACACATGTAGTTCAACATATAAATATGCACATATTTTTAAATGAATTTTTCCCACTGGGGCAGATAGCATTCCCTCCAAAAGACTACCTAACAAAAACCCCAGCACTACCTAAGATAAGTCCCCTTGAAGTTGTTGGTCAGTGCTGAATAAGAGACTCCAAAGCATCCAGCCTATTGCCGTTGCCCTAGAGAACTGGAAGGTAGGCCTCTGTTGCTGAAGACACCATCTACTTCAGACATGGGGTCAGGAAGCCCCTCAGCTGGAACTGACCTGAAGCCTCTTCCCTGAGGACTTTGATGGCATCAAAGGTACCACACAAGATTCCAAGAAGTGAAGGAACCAACAGTCCTGCCAGGCAGCATACCTATGAGCCCCAGCAATGACCAGCATAGCACGATACTCCTAAGTATAGTAGTGGCACAAATAACTTGGTGGAAACCAACAGCTTTCTGAAAGAACTTGACACTTGTTCAACAAGAGGGATACAATAGCTGGTACTGGAAACTTAGCTAACTGATCAATGCTAGTATAATCATGGTTATTGGAGGAGAATCTGCAA
>NW_022196911.1:0-393 GCF_008632895.1 Mastomys coucha | reverse complement strand
TTTGCTGAGAATCACATCAGAAGCCACATCAGAGAAATCTCAGGAACAAGACTGCCAAATGTGAGATGCATCTGGAGAAAACCAATGACCACACCAATGTATTGAGGTGGAAGGAGCATCTACACAAAGAATTACAGGAAAATGAGTAAAGCCAAGAGCAGGAGAGGTGGCTCTCCCCAGGAAAGAGCATGCAACTTTGTTGTTCAGTGTCAAATTGTGAGTCCTGGAAATACACATATGAGTGACATTACATAGACTCAACAGGTTCTACTTGGGAATACACCAACCCACACACACACACACACACACACACACACACACACATACACACACACACACACACACAAATACATATATGAATGCAATAGCAATGAGTGGAACAAGTGTCGATGA
>NW_022196910.1:57601884-57605464 GCF_008632895.1 Mastomys coucha | reverse complement strand
CATTGTTCTGCCCCATATCCTCTGCATATATATTAAGGTTCTTAGCATGGTGATCTGTGAGAATTCTAGCAGTGAGAACAGGTATATCTGTGACTCTTTTGTCTGCTATTAGGACTCTTTTCTTCCTACTATAGCAGGAAGTCTGTATCCAAAAATCGAGCCTACAATTCACTTCTTCATGCAGCAGAACTATCAACTCTCAGCTTAGCTACGATGGAGGTAAAATCCTTTGGTGATGTGAGGGTCATTGAAATACAGCCTTATTACAATGAAACCCAATGTCTAAAAATTGTTCTTATTTTGGGCTTGTACCACAGTAAGAGCCAAGATTTTAAACTCTACTAAGTACAAAACAAACAAAAAGACTTTATATATTCATGTTCATTTAAGAAAATACTAGTAGTGATATATTATTTTTAAGTATATAGTTAATATGTTTGAAGTTATTTAAAATTTATATTGAGAAAAGTGTATTTTCACTATTGCTGTAGATGAGCATCTACATAAGATTGTTAATTTGTTGCTTTATATCAAACAACTTTTATAATATTTATTTTTATTGTTATAATATTTCATAAATTTTAAGGAATATGACAAAAAAGATATTGTAGGTATTGAAGGGGGGTCTATGGTAGGAGTGGTGGTACAAAAGGGAAACAAGAATGTGATTTAATTCTATTTAATTAAAATATATTTTTAAATGTTAACAAATTCAGATAAATTGAAATCATGTAACTTTTTTATCATAATGCAATAAAAGTTTAAAGAAAAAAAGAAAGAAAGAAAGAAAGAAAGATGCCCATGAACATACAAGAAGCCTACAGAACTCTAAATAGATTGGACCAGAAAAAAATTCCTTCTGTCACATAATAATCAAAACACCAAATGCACCAAACAAAGAAAGAATTTTAAAAGCAGTAAGGGAAAAAGGTCAAGTAACATATAAAGGCAGGCCTATCAGAATTACACCAGAGCCATGCTGTGATGGTACACGCCTTTAATCCCAGAACTTGGGAGGCAGAGGCAGGCAGATTTCTGTGTTAGAGGCTAGCCTGGTCTACAGAGTAAGTTCCAGGACAGCCAGGGCTACACAGAGAAACCCTGTCTCAAAAAACAAAAAATATAAAAAAGTGTGTCCCAACCCATTAGCCCATTCGCAACTGGACACTGGGACAGTGGAGCCATGTCTATAGGTATAGCTCCACAGGGACAAGTGAATGAAGCAATTACAGGATACAATGACATTTACAAGCTATACAGGGCACACAAGATTAATATCTACAACCATCCTGTCAAGCTTCCTTGCTTCTTAGACTTCCATGGGAAACAAAGAGGCCTGGACACTTCAATGCCTGAGGGAGTGCATCAGTCTCTCAGGAACTGGAAGGCACATTGTGCCCCAGAGTCAGGGACTCTAACCTGAAAAACCTATGATGTATGCCTTTCAAGGCAGCTGGCCAAGCCAACTCCATTTTTGCCTGTACTCTTAGTGTAAATATGTATCAGAATAGTCATTTTACAAAGTACTCCTCTCATATGCTAAATGTAACTTCTTCCAGATGTATATCCTCTTTTAATTTTAGGATTGAAGTGATAGGTTTCCTTTTTATTATTGCCCCAAATTGCACTTCAAATCCCAATAAGACAATCTACTTGAGTAGCCATATACAATTTAAATACAGCTGTAACCTGGTGGGGAAAGGCTCAAGTAAGTTTTTGCTCAGAAAATTAAGTTCTAGGAACATGATTTTCTTTTCATCTTTTTTTCTTTATTTAGTCTTTGAAAATGTCATGCATTTATTCATTGCATCTGAATCATATCCACTCTTCGTTTTCCATCCTCCAACTCCTCACAGGACTGACCTATAACATCAACCTTCCAGCTTCATATTCTTCTTTTATCATTTATTTTTAGATCACTAACTCCAAGTAGTGCCACACTCTTAAAGAAAAATGCCCCTCCCTACTTCAGCAGTCATGAATTGCTAAATAGCTCCTCATCTAGGGGTAGGGCTTTGGGATCTCTGCCCTGCACCATTCTGGAATATTTAACTGCATTAGTTTTATCTATAGATCTTGCATGACAGTAATGACTGCTGTACTGGGTTCATGTGTGCAACATGAACAGCCCAGAAGATAGTTTTTCATACCATTCCTCCACATCCTATGGCTCTTAAATTCTTTCCCGCTTCAGTGAAGTTCCTTGAGCTTTGGGTTGGAAGTTGATACAGATTTATAGCTGAGTACTCACTCAGCTAAAATTATTCTCCACACTTTAAACAGTAATGTTTCTCTGTATTAACTACTACTAACTGAATAATTAAGAAGCTTCTCTGTCTAAGGTTGGGAGCAGCACCAACTTAGAAATGTTTAGAAAGCATTTGATAACTTGGACATTTAGACAAACATCAGTTCTTCTCCCATAAGGTCTACAACTTATCTAGGCCATGAGTTTCAAACATGTTTACAGTATCATGCATGTATTTACTTTTATGAAGAATACCTTATGTCCAGTCAAGAGAAGAATTGATTAATATCATAAGTAGCCTTGTCACTATTGTACCAAGTGGTTTCTGTCATATTGTATCATGCAGGGTCCATATGGATAAGAGCACTGATGTTCTTCTCTCCCACCAGCTTTCACAGAACCTTCCAGAATTATGAAAGTCAGCCATCAGAGAGACTCTGGGTCTACTTGATTTAGGTTTAGTTGTCTTGCAACTAAAGTTTGTGATTTTTTAGCAATAGAGTCTTACCATATAGTTATAGTGGATAATAAGAGTATTGGCAATATTCCATATTGCTTTTAGTGCCTCTGGGGTCCTACTGATCAATAACTCATATGGAGGTAAAACTTTAGTATTTTTACATTTAGTGTTTGTGTGTGTGTGTGTGTGTGTGTGTGTGTGTGTGTGTGCGCACATATGCCAAAACTCATTCATGAAGGTCAGAAGACAATTATTGGGAGTCAGTTTTTACCTTCCAGCATATGAGTTCCAGTGTATCAAACCTGAACATTTTTTTTTTTTACTGAACCACCTCACCAGTTCTCCCACAGATTTATTTTCTTTCTGTAGGTAAGCCTGAGAACATTATATAAGATGTTCTCAGCTCAATGCTGTGTTTAAAATACATATTTTAAATCCCTCTCTACCAGACACTAATGTAAGTGCATCTTCTGGATTATAAACATATGGTAGTTCGAGAGTTTCGTATAGTCATTGTTAAATAAAAGCCAAAACTGGAAAGTGCAGAAAATAGGATTCGGGTTTTTTTGTGGAATCACTTCTTTGTCCTTGTTTAACTTAAAGGAATCTTGAAATAGACTAATGTATTCTCTTAAAGACTTACAGTGATCTATTTGCTCACACTGTTGTATCACAAGGGATTTGCCCAGGGACCATGATCTGCTGGTATGTGTATATATTTACAAAAACAAAAACAAATCACCCATTGGGATTTAAGGTAGCAATCACAAAGTAAATACCTTCGACTTGTTTAGGTACAATACCCCAATTCCCAAAGTTACAGTGGGTCTTAATTGTTTTTGTGACAGAAGGATTTACTCAGACTGCTGTAC
>NW_022196910.1:57600432-57601445 GCF_008632895.1 Mastomys coucha | reverse complement strand
CTAAACATGCCACTCTTGTGTCCTGGAGTCCAGCAAAAGCCACTCTCCCATGATTCAGTCCTTTACTTTTACAAGGGCACAGGTCTGAAGGACAGGTCCCTTCTGACCGGCTGGGGAAAAGATAAGGAAATGATAATTGTATTTTCTGTCTCTTACCTCTCCAGACCTCCACCCTATCATATTTCTTTATAGTCAGGGATGAAAATGTCAAACAAATTTTCCAATATAAGATAGATGTTAACTATACACAAAAATTAAAACATTATAAACCCAGCACTTCCTGTTCTTCATTAATAGTATTTTTCATCTACAAATTATCTGTAAAAAATGAGAAATTATTAAATTTCACATAAACTTTATGTTCCTGGAATTCATTAGTTTCTTTAACTGTTTTTATAAACATGTTTTAGATATGGAGATTAGCCATGTCAACTGGTAATCTGGACACGTGAAGAAATTTTAGGTTTCACAGAGCTAGGATATTGATATTGGCATTTGGTGTCTCAAAGGCAAAGATACTGGATGCCTTTGAAAGCATGTGGTTGTTCATAATAAGACAAATAATTATTATGTTCAAATGCCAGAATTTTGTTAACATTGATATATAATTTCATTGCTAGAATGTCACTTTGGAGTGACAATCCAGCTCTTGGTGCCTTTACAGTCATGAACACATTAACATTAGGCCTTCATATTCCTTGCTGCAAAATTGAGCTGATAATCTTGAAGGGGTGGTTGCAAAGGTAGAGGAGATAAAGCCATCTCGAATGTTCAGTTATGCCCATCTCAAAGAAAATGCTCAGTAATCACAGCTTTTCTTAATATTTCTAAAATAAAAATGCTTTCAATTTATTCAGCTATGTCCCATTTAAAAATTTTTTTCACAAAAAATTTTTTGGAGATATTGGTTAATAGAAAAGAAAATTGCGGTAGTCGCTTCGGCCGGTCAAGGTGAATGAACGCAGCTGGTGGGAGGTGTAAACTCTTCCAAGATGTCAAAAACAAACAAATCC
>NW_022196910.1:57581758-57596186 GCF_008632895.1 Mastomys coucha | reverse complement strand
GTACACCTCAAAAAAAAAAAAGAAAAGAAAATTGCTATTTAACTTTTATTTTTTTAAAGAAAAAAGTGTTTTCTCTTTCTACAAGTAATTGCTGAAACGCAGAGATAAAGCCTGGTTTCTGTAGAGTTTCTTTGTGCTTATCTTCTGGCTCAGGCTTTTGCTCTCTCTGATACTCAGTCCCCGTCTTCCACCTGCATGCCTCCATCCTCTGACTTTATTCAACACCACAAACTTCACTGATCATGTTTTCACTTGGTTCATGAAAATATCCACTTGACATTTATGAAGTAGATGCTATTCAAGATGTCAGCATTTTAAAAATATTTTTTGTTTATTTTTCCTTTGATTGTAAACAAAAACTCTGATATTAACTGAGATTATAAAGAATCTATCACCTGTGTACTTCAAGGGTTTGTTGTCACATCTTATGGACAATTTGTCGTTTCAAGGTGACTTTCTTTATTTTTTATAGAATTTGGCAAAACATAGGGCTAGATTGAGAACCATCTAATTTTAATAAAAGTATGTGCTAGTTACTTGATTTTATTGAATATCAGTTTTCTCTTCTAACAAAGAGAAATAATCCACTAAGATTCTCTTGGCTTTAAAATCTATAGCATCTTTTTCAGTATAACAAGTACGTCATTCATTTAATATAAAATATTTGACAACTATGTACATTGTTTTAAAGACAGGATCTTAAACTATAATCCAAACTTGCCTGGAACTCTTGGCAAATCTTGGCTGAAGCTTCCCAAGTGATGGAATTACAGACATGAGTCACCAGGCCTGGCTCACAGTTTTCCACATGCATACATGACTTGTAAAATATAATACTTTAAAATGCATACTTATATGAATATTAAGATACATATGAATGTGTACATAATTGTGTAATATGTAGATGATAAATTCATGCATATTTTATCTTTTGTTTATATACAAATATATTTCACTTTTTAGATTTTTTTACCATTAAATATTAAGGATTTTTAGAAATCTGTATTGAGGCTGGAGAAATGGCTAGATATTTCACAATATATGCTGCTCTTTCAGAGCCTGGAAACAGGTTTCCTGCTCTTCTGTCCTGTGGAGCCAATGTTCTCTCTTGCTTGCATAAGGTTCTGTATGCACTAGTACACATAGACTCAGGCAAACACAACCTATACACTAGCATAATAAATGAGTGAACAAATAAATAAATATCTTATAAACTTAGTATCATGCTCCAGTTTAAAAAGTTAAAAACATTTTAATAAATATCACTTAATACTGCTTATAAATGGTAGACTTCAGTAGAATCCAAAAGTCTGGTTTCTATTATGGTGTTATAACACTATAACCAAATGACCACACTTGGTGACTTTCCTCAGTGTTTTTATTGCTTCTTTTTCTCTTACCTCCTTTTTCTATGATCACCCCCTTCTTTTTTCATCTCTGTACATCTAAAGCTATGAGATTATCTTTAAAGCTAAGAGTCTTTGAAACACAAGGATCAGAGAATAGTTGCTTCCAAATGGAGGATTCAACACATTTATGTCATTATGCACAGCAAATGAAACACTCTTTGTACTTATTTATCTGTTTCTATGTCATATTTGAAAGATGTCTTTAGATAGTACAGCACAATATTTTATGTTTAATTTTTGAATGTTATATATCTAGAAATAGATGTTTTGTCAATGCCTTATATTTCCTTATTCTATCCAAAAATGCCAAATCCACTGTCATTCTATTTTATCTTGTTCATTTAAATGAGATATAGCATGTTTTTTCTTTATATTTTTGCTCAGAAGCTATGGTTATTATTACCCTTAACTACTTGCCTGTGCTAAAGTTCAGCAGCCTTTAGATGAGGCCTTTAAATGTGAATATGAATGGCCTTTAAATGTGAATGTGAATGGCCTTTAAATGAAGATGTCTTTTGTGGGGAGGGAATTTAACTCCATTCAGTATAACTCTAGCCCCTTTAGAGTATATATGTGAATAACAACTTACTAGTATTTTTATATTCTGGTATCCCCAGAACTAAAAGGAGGGTAGTCCTGATTAAGTCTTTTGGGTTTAGTGAAATGACTGTCACATACTTCATTACATGATGGAGAAGAGGGAAATGATGAATGTCATCGGATGAATGACATCGGAGTGGTCAGACATTGTAAATTTTATCATCTATTGGGACATCACCATAATAAAGACACTGCAAAATAGGTTCCAAATGTTTTTATCTTACAAAAGAGAACCTTTTAAAAATATATTCTCCTGATTGCTAAATTGCTATAAAAAGTATTTTAAGAGGGTAACACTGACACAATTATATTGCTTTTGTAAATTTGAAAATATTTCTAGTATATTATGTTTCATCACATTGCTGGGATGCTTCTGTAAGAAAAATAACTAAGGTATCTTCTTCAGTTTTGTGAGCTAACAAAAGAGAGCCAATAAAGGGAAGCTTTATCTCATATTAATAAACACTTAAATGTACTTATACAATAAGTAAATGCCACTAAAATTAAGGATTTATATGATTTCTTTAATTAAAGTGATTATTCAGTAAAAACACCTATAGCATCTATACTAATTATTTTTCTTCATTGTCTAATATCTATCATATGATTTGTTTTGGAGAATGAGGATATTAAGTAAGACATGGTAAAAAAGTTATAAAGGTTACAGAAAATCTATTAAAGAATTGTATTGTTCACTTCAAGGCAAATATATATCATCTTTGAATAATATCTGTTCATATGCAATGTCCACATTGCTTCTGAGGCTCTGCTGGATCCATCAGACAGATGGAGGGGTCAGGCACAAGTTTGAAGCTGAGAAGCTAAGGCTCATCTGGAAGCTTGCCCAGACCTGGGGCACAGCCAGGACAGCTGCCCAGAGAGGAAGCTGCTGCTCAGCTCTGCCTAGCAGCTGGGCCCCTTTACCCAGGCCCAGATGCATGACATCTGCTCCATTTGAAGCTGGGCTCCTAGGATATGAAAAAACACTACTTTGTGTAGGAATCTGGGTGGTTTTTTTTTTTTTGTTGTTGTTGTTTTTAACCCATATGAAATGTTTAGTGATTTGTTTCCTACATGTATCGAAGGACCAGAGTAGGAGAGCCAGATGTGGGGTTCCTGACTATAATCTTAGCACTTGGGAAGCAAAAGCAAAAAGGTTGCCAAGCACTACATAGTGATGCCCAGACCAGCCTGTGCTTTAGTGGGACATGCTGTAGAAAGGAGGAAACAGTAGCAGCTCATCAGGGGTTTCTTACAAGCAGAAATGCATCTGTCTAGGCACTGCTGTCCTTTGCCTCTGCATTCTGGGAGTAAAAGATCTTAAGAAGTGGAACTCTCACCCTTCTAGCCTTTGTCTTCTCTTAGATTACTGTTCTTAGATTACTGTTCTTGTCTTGTTCTAGACAGCGATTTCTTCTGTCTAGGTAAACTGAAGTCCAGCAGAACTGAAGACCAATCAGTCAGAAGATGTTCTTTCAGAAATCAAGTCCACTAAAGCTGTGATACTGCATATATGTGAATGTACACATCCATGGGCACAAGTGTCTGAAAGAGAAGCATTGCCTCTTACATATACGGTTCTGTGATGAGATAAATTGGGGAAATACAAAAATTTAAAAGATCAGATTGCATATTTAAAGCTTAACTTCTTGGAGATGTTTATAAACAGATTTGAAATGTGCATCTTCGAGGAAGATGGAGCAGTTTATTTTTCTGAATGACTGCACACACACACACACACACACACACACACACACACACACACACACACACACACACACACGGCATATGTGCCTCAGGGTGTATGTGGAGATTAGAGAACAATGCCACCTTGTGGTGATTCCCAGTGCACAAGTGCTATGCCTACCCAGTCACCTTACCAGCTCTGCTTTGTCTTTCTTTGAAGTATGATTGCCTGTGTTAGTTTGGAAAATTGTCCCTTGTTTCTATTCTTTCTGGATTACACACTGGTTATTTGCCTTTGGCTGTACTCGCATGCACTGTCTGATGGGATTTCTTCTGTCCAAGCCCTTTCAGAAGCATTGGGGCTTAGGGAGATTCCAAGTGAATTTAGATGGTGTTTTATACCAACCCTAGTATTTTGTTTTGTGAACCATGGTATAATAATGAGAGAGGGTGCACCTCAGCGGGCCCTGCCAAGGTGTCCCCTTGAACAATCAAGCCACAGGACAGGCCAAGTGCAAAGGAAGTTTATTGGGGTAAAGGAGCCAGGGAGGGGAGCAGGGACCTGGAAAGAGTAAAAGTAGGGAAACGGGGACAGAGAAGGATAGAAAAAGAAGAAAGAAGAAGAGAGAAAGAAGCCAGACTGGTAGGGGAAAGAGAGGGGGAGCAGGAGAGGGAGAGATGGAGAGCTGAACAGTCCAGTCTTTATATTCAAGCCAGGCTCATACCTGACTGTTGCTAACTAACTGTTGGGCAGAGCCTAGAGGAATTGCTAACACCTAGGGTGAGATGGACCTGCAGTGGAGAAGGACCATTTGGGGATTGAATAGTATGGGAGCCAGTTACCATGAGAGTTTACCACAAACAAGCAAGTATTGTGTATTTGGAGAAATCCATGGGCTTTAATAGTTTCAAATCTGCTCTCTCTACCTAGAAGAAAAGAAGGCTTAAAGTAACCTCTTATAGGAAAGTAGATGAGGTAGAAAGAAAAACAGGCAATTTAGAATCGAAACTTTCCTAGTCTATATGGACTATGTTGTGCAACAATTTCTTCTGAGATAAAACATTTGATCTTAGAGGGAAACTTATTAAGACTGGGATGTTCTAGAGTTCATTGAACATTCCTTTCTGATCTTAAAACTCAGGAAGTAAACAATTCAAAGACTTCAAGAAGTCCCTGAAACTGACCAGAATAGTGTCACACAGCAGGCTGTAATAATAAAAATCCATACTCAAGTGGGTAGTTTATAAGCAAAAGAAATCAATTTCTCATTAGTTCTGAAGGCTTGAAATCCATGCTCAAATTGAGCATGTGTTTGGTGAGGAGTTGTTGCCTAGTTCACATGCCTTTTGTCTGTCTTCACATGATAACAAGGGAGTGCTAGCTCTCTAGAATTTTCTTTTTAAAAAGGTATTAATTTAATTCACAAAGGCTCTGCCATTTCCTAAATCACTGTCTTTTAATATCATCACCTTGGAGAATTTCAAAATACGCTAATCAGAGAAACTTCCTTCTGCAATGGGCAACTGTTAATGCAGAGACTCAACTGTCAAAGTGTTAAGAATACGTGACTTTTGAGTACTCAGTCAGAAACAGGACATCAGTGTCATCCCCCCCCCACCACCAAGGCTGGAAGAACACTATGGATGAGGGGACAAAAAATGTAATAGCTGAAGGAAGGAGAGGAGTGTTGTAGAATGCAGTCTTATGCATCAGTTCCTCAAAGGAAATGAGACAACAGCTGATTTCTAATCAGATGTCTGCAGAAGCTCCTGAGAGGGGTCAGTGCAGGGGACTCAGTTCAGAGCTCTCCTTGTCAGGCTCTAAGAAAGAGGGGTTTGTAAAGTGAATAAATAAATAATTTTTTAAATTATAAAAAAAAAAAAAAGAGAAGAAGGCATAGAGTAGAAGAGGGGAAGAAAAAAGAGAAATGGCTTCAGAGGCAAGGCACAACCTGGAAAGAAGTGACTCACCAGCTGGAGAAGGTGAAACTAAATTGTAAGTGTTGGGGACTTGTCTAGCCCAAGCACACACACAGCATCCACCCCCTGTGTCTTGCACTGTGGGTTTTTGAAGACTAGAGTCATGAAAAAATGGGTACGGATATGATCTAAACACCTTAAAGTGAATGTAATCTAATTTGCCATAGTTCACATTCAACTTGTTTCTTCTGATGTGTGTTTAGAGAAGGGGTGAGGAACAAGAGCCAGCTGCCTTGCTCTGCTTCCTTTCCAAATACTTTTCTTCTTTCTTTCTTTATTTTTTGGCATATGCTAACTAAATCCTCTGTAGATGTTAACTATTTTTAATTAGTTAATTACTTTTTATTTATTTTACTTATTCACCTCACATCCCACTCACTGCCCCCCTCCAGGTCATCCCCTCTCACAATCCTTCCCCTTCTCCTCTGAGCAGGTGGGCACCCCCTGGGTATTCTCCAACCCTGTTACTTCAGGTCTCTGCAAGGTAGGTGTTTCCTCTTCCACTGAGGCCAGACAAGGCAGCCCAGCTAGAACAGTACAGGCAACAGCTTTTGGGATAGCCCCTGCCCCCACTCCAGGTGTTTGGGGCTCACATGAAGAACAAGTTCCATATCTGCTACATATTACGGGGAGACCTAGGTCCAGCCCATGTATGTTCTTTGGTTGGTGGTTCAGTCTCTGAGACCCCCAAGGGTCCAGGTTATTTGACTCTGTTGCTCTTCAGACCACAATCCTTCTTCCTATTCTTCCATAAGAGCCCCCAAGCTTCATCCACTGTTTGGCTGTGAATGTCTGCATCTGTGTCAGCCACAGACCCAAAGAAGCTAAACAAGAAGGAAGGCACAAGCAAGGATGCTTTAATCTCGCTTACAAGGGGGACTAAAATAGTCATAAAAGACAGATCAAGGGAGGGAACTGGGAGGGAGAGGAGATGGGAAAAGGACCAGAGTGGGGCGGGGTGCAAGATCAGGTGTGGGAAGGCATGGGAGAGATGGCCAGATAGCCATGAGAATGAATGGAAATCTGCAACTGACAGGGGTGAGGAGGTGGAGAGCATCTCCAGGACAAGACAGAGACCTGAGGTAAGGGAGGTGCCCAAGAATCAATGGTGGTGACCTTAGCTGTGACTCACAGCATTGAGGATATGGAACCTGAAGAGGCCACCTCCTGTATCCAGGCTGGAACCCCAGTGGAGAGACAGAGACACTAACTCACCCACAAAACTTTCAACCCCAAATTTATCCTGTCTACAAGAAATACAGGCACTTGGGGAGGGAGCAGAGACTGAGGGAATGGCCCAACTTGATACCCATCCCACGGGCAAACACCAAATTCCTGACACTATTAATAATACTCTGCTATGCTTGCAGATAGAAGCCTAACATGGCTGTCCCTGTGAGGCTTTACCCAGCAGATTTTATGTTTTATTGTAAAATGATGAAATGAAATAAAATCCTTTGCAATTTGTTTGCTTATAATATCGATTAGTAACTACCACTTGAAAACAAATAACATTCATAAACTGTTGTTAAAACAATCTTTTAAATGGTTATTGGGTTCAACCGACGAATGAAATGATTTTTTTTTTTAATCAGATTTTCCTCCTACAAATTTGAGTTCGGAAAAAAAGGTACAAGCTGAGGTACTGTTGATTACCACCAGGTGGCAGCAGACACCCATTTCGGAGCGCGCAATTTCAAAGTTCTTTGTAGGTTGACCTCAATCAGAGCTGTGTGGACAAGTATGTTTATCTAATTTGAATAACTGGAGGGGACGTATTTGCAGCTAAATGGATAGTAAAGGGATTTTTTTCTCTTAAATTGCTCATATTTAATTAAGGATGCCCAAGGATAAACAGAATTTCAAAGGTGAGGTAGCACAAAAATGGTCTGATTAGACAAAAAGAATATTGTGTCCACAGTACATACATTCTTAGAAAGTTCAGGAAGAAAGTATAATAAAGCAAGGTATTAATAATCATAAATTATAATGACAGGCATAGAGTTACAATCTCTGAAATTTAAAATACTTTCAAAACAACTGGGTATTTCCACAAAGTTAGATCCTGAGACAAGACACTGCGTTCCCTATATTTAGCCTCACATTATGTCATCTTAGGGTTCAATCATTTCCCACTGACAGTGTAACCACTTGATTTTCTTCAGGATCATACATTACATGCAATTTTCACTTCTCTTGCCTTTTTAAGTCCAGAATTGTTCTTTTATCTTTGTCCATCTTTCATGACATTGACATTTTTGAAGAATGTAGTATGGTATCTTACTAAGCCAGGGCTATAGTTCTCAGTGAACTTAATTGCACAAAAAAATTTATCAAAATCTCTGATCACAAAATGGGCTTGTCTTAGCCTGAAAACAGTCCTATCATCATCCAGTCTACTGAGATTTTGTGTTAGACTCAAAGGTTTAAATATTTTCTGAACCCAGTATAAGAGTTTCAGGCATTAAGGAAAGTTGATAGTATATAGGAGCTTGAGCTACATACAAACTCTCCTCTCCCCTCTCCCCCTCCTCCTCTCATGGTAGTATTTCTAAATAACTTTATCCCAATAAGCTCAATTTTTATTGATTTATTATTGGATACACTAAATATCCAAAACTAGTAGCTTAAAGTTAAAAGTTTGATAAGAATAAAACATTCATATAAGTTTAGAATATTTAGAATATTTAGAAGAATTAAGTAATTTAAAAAATCATAAATTTATAGGTGAGAGAAAGTGTTCTGTCTCAGACCATCTCCCTACCCCTACTCCCTGCGACCCCACAGTGCCCTGGTACAAGGGACTGAAGTGCATTTTTGACACAACAAAGCAGACTTGGCTTTCAGATTCTCCCAGCATCTCTACCTGTCACAGTCCGCCCTGCCCGCAGCCCTGAACTTTCCAGCCCAGGGGCTGGGCTACCTTTCTTGCAGAGGCACTTCCCTATATAATCCAAACATTTTGGTCTATTGCTCTCATTCTCTTCTTCTCTTTCTCCTCTCTCTGTGTGTATGCCCTTTTCTTTCTTTCTCCCTTCCCCACCATGGTGACTTCCCTGGCCTCCTTTCTTGGGAACATTGAACTCCCCTGCCCAAGAGCAGCTTCCTGATAAACCTACCTTTACTACAATCTAATCTGGTTTGAATAGGTTTATTTCACTAGTGGAGAAATAACCTATCAGAGAGTATGACTACAACCCCCATAGAAGGCAGAGCCTTCCCATATGCTTCATGTGTTGTACACTTCAAAAGATAACATCATTCACAGCAACTACCTGTCCAAATCTGATTACGGGAACTATGGAGAAATCAAACTCAATAATACTCTACAATGCCACACCATATTCTTCAAAAACGTCAATGTCATGAAAGATGGAGAAAGATGAAAGAATAGTTCCGGACTTTAAAATAAAAAAATGAAATGAGAAATGAAAACTGCATGTAATGCAGAAACAGCATCTGATCTCACAGATCTCTTTCCTGTTGTCCATCACCCCTATAGCTTCCCTTCTCCATTTTTTCAATCTATTCTCTCAAATCCTTCCTGCTTACTTCAAAAAAGGACATGATTGAAATAAGAGCTTCAAAGGGAAGAAAGGCTTTCTTTTTCTACTACTGTATATACAGTAGATTTTCATCCATAGTCTAGACAAATGTCATCTATTCCACATTCCCCCACTGATTTGCAGTGAGATCATGAGGAAATCTACAGCAGAAAAATCTGCTAGCACAAAGACTGTCAGTTTTCACCAGGGATGTGGTCCTTAAGAGGCTGCCTATGAGCTGTCAATGTGACACTTCTGGCTTCCTGCACATGGGCTATGTGCATTGACCCAGTGATGTCCACAGGCTTTAGGAAAAGGGCTCATCTGTGACCTGCTTGGTTCCCCTTTCCAGAGCCCTGGAGATTGGCAGAGACCCTAGAGAAGAACCACTCCTAGCTGGGCAGATGCTGTGCAGCTGAGCTATTAGGACAAGGCTGGCTCTGTCAGTTTTTAGAAGTCAGACAGAGCATCCCCCCTTCCTTCACTAGAGGAAACTGGTTGGTTCTCCACTTACTCCCAGTGCATCTCAAAGCCCAGAGAGAGGTTGTTATTGGGGAAAAAGCTGAAGAAATAGCAGTCTCATTGCATGAGGCAAAAGAAAAAGCTGGGCACCTTCTCTGTCCTTTATTATAATCCATAAGGCAAGTAGGATGAAAGAGAATTATTCTGAAGGTTGATACAGAACAGGGAAGAGGTTGAGAGCCACAAGGAATATTAATTCTCAGGGTTAAAAAACATGTGATTCTTAATAAGTCCTCTAGTCAAATATCATCTTACTTTTTTTTTTTTTTTTTAGATAAGATCTCAATATGTAGGTCCTAGCTGTCCTGGAACTTACTATGTTGACCAGGCTGGCCTCTAACTCACAAAGATTCACCCACCTCTGCCTCCAGAGTGCTGGGATTAAAGGTGTGTGTCATTTGCCTGGCCTCTCCTCTCACTTCAAGTATTATAGGCCAGCAGACCTATCCTGAAGAGAAAGCTTTATGGACTTTAGAGGGATGGTATACTTTTCCTTTTCAAAGGATAGTTTAATTTTGCAAGTCTGTTGGGATATAGAAGTGCGGTTGGCACCATGCAGGAAGAGGCAGTATACTTCTCAGAGAGGTGTTAGATTTGAGTCTTGATTCTACTGTTTACTTGGTACTTGAGTTTGGGCAAACTTCAGTGCCCTGAAGTCTTTGTTTTCTCATATAACAAGGAAGGGATGCTAAATAAGGGGTATGTGAAACTACTCCGTAGTAAATAAGCTAACAGCATAGCTATTATGTCCTTTTCACTTATATTAGTGAAAGCATTAGATTGAGAGTAAGGAAACCTGGTTTTTATTTGTTTTTGTTTTTGTTTTTCTGAATATACAGCTCTACCTCTGGTAAGTAATACCTCCCTCCTTTCCCATAGGTACCCCACAAAAGAGTAAACTCATGAGATGAAAGTCTATTTCCAGTTCTGGCACTATGTCATATTTACAGCTAATGTAAATGGCTCTGTTGCTATGAGGCCTAGTTCCCCATGTGTAAATGGAGAAAGCATATTTAGAATCAGTCTGGCCTAGATTTGTTTCCTGCCTTCAACATTTGCGAATATATGACTGAGAGCACTTTGTTTTATTTTCCTGAACCTCAGTTTTTTTCAGTCGATAAGTGGGTAGATTATAATATTTAATATCTTACTTGCCTTTGTAAAGACTCTGTATGATAATAAGCATAAGCTCCTTAGAAGAGCTCGGCATGAAGTAAACAACCTGGAAGCAAATTAGTAGCTGGAGGCTTTTCTGTATGGGTGGAATAATTTAAGGATTGTTCTTTAAATTACAATTATTCTGCCTTAAAGTGAAAGGAATAACACAGCAGGTGTGCAACACTCAGATCTTACTTTGCTTTCCACATTGAGCTGAAATACATCTGAGAATATCTCCCCCAGTTCAACCATAACTTGCTCCAACAACCCTTAACCTAGTTCCAGGGTGACCCAGAAAGGATCCATATACACTCAGACTCACATTCATCATGCAGAACAGGCCGTTATCAACAACGAATCCTCCTCTCCAGACACTCCAGTACTACCGCGCAAGCACACACACACACACACACACACACACACACACACACACACACACGCACACACACACTCCTGACAAGCATGCACTTACACCTATACACAAAATCACAAACGTGTAATTTCTCTAAAACCAAACTAATGTCTCTGTTGATCCCTGGACAGAAGCCACTTTCTTTTTCCTTTCTCTCAGGGGAATCCTCATCCTCTGTGACACCCTGCCCCCACTGCATCCCTGTTGCAGGCACACACTGGCCAGGAACCCTTTGCTCCTTCCATCCTCTATTGATTGGTAATTGTATTCTCCACCTCCCAGTGTCATGCTAATACAAGCTCCTGGCACAGCTGTCCAGATTAAATTAGAATGCAGACCAGCAGGCTGACTAATTATATTTTCTAGGTTAGAATTGTCTTCTCCTATCTTTGTGGCACTGGTCCAATAAAGAGTAAATAAACAGTGCCAATATTTACTGAAGATATTTATCTCTTTTTGCCTGGGTGGTTCTACCTTCCCAGCCAATTTGGGTCCCTTGAATTAGATTAAGACCGTATGAGAGAATATAGTTTTACTCCAAGGAGCTCCACAATCCCATCCAAACTTCTGCTGGTGGTCAGCTCAATAAGACTAAACAAAGGACGACAGTATGACCAAATGGAGAGTGACACCACCACCACACGTCCATCTGTTCTTATCAGGTACAGCTTTTCTGTTACATGTCTGTGCCTCCTTTCCTGAACTAATCATTGTTGAATTCTTGTTCTGTCTTCCTCAGTACTGGGGACCAGGTTTAGAGCCTTACACTTATGAAGAAGGCACTATACTACTGAGTCACATTCTCACCATACTTTAATTTTCTATTTGGAGTCAGGGTCTTATTGGGTTATCCAGGCTAGCTTTGAATGCATTCTGTAGTGTGTGCAGGGCTTGAATTTTGATAATCCATCCTTTGCTTCCCTAGTAGCTGGGATTACAGTTATATGCCACCAAACCTTGGAAAATATTTTTTTTTAGTATAGAATAGAGTTTATTTAGGGCATGGAGATGGGAGTTAAGAGGGTAGCAGAGGCAGATAAAGGCAGAGAGGAGAGAGGAGAGAAGTGGAGACTGGTTATGGCCATGTGGAGAGAGGAGGGAAAGGAAGAGGAACAAGGGGGCAAGATTTAAAAGAGAGGCAAGAGAGAGGAGTGGAAAAAACTTTTTACTTCTGTCTCACATAAAAAAAATGCTATTGTAATTATTAATTATTAACAAAAAGCATTTTCAGGAACTGCCTTTTAGCTTATGCCTTTTCTTGATTATGGCTGGAAAATAATAGTTTTTTTTTTCATGATGACAGGGTCTTCCTTTTTAAAATTATCTTTAGTAAAAAAAAACCTATCTGTCAATATTTGCCACAATATTTCTCATGAACTTATGCTATGGTATCTAACAAGAAGGGGACAGAAATTGTGAAGTCATAATTCTTGCTTTGAAGATGGTCATAGACATTAAGTATAATAGCACACATATTTGAGAGGAAAAGGCAGGAGAATCAGGAGTACAAGGCTATCTTTGGATGTATATCTGGTTCAAGTCCAACCTGGACTATAAAATACACTGTCTCACAAGAACAACACCAGAGAAGTCAGGCTTTATATATGTGAAATAAGTATGTGTGAATAGAAATCAGGAAATGTATACAGAAAGTACTGTAGGCAGAAGAGGCATGCTTATTGAAGAAAGACCTTTAAAAGTAAAAATTTAAAAATTATTTAGAAGACTAATAAAATGAAAATAGGAATTCTGGACCAGGAGAATAAAGATAGAGGCATGAAAGTTGTTGTGATCATAAAAAGAAAAAGACCTATAAGAATATGTTCTGGCGAGGTGTAATGAAAGGGGGTGCCTCGGCGGGCCCATGCGGAGGCATCTCTTTTCCCTGAGGGACCAGACACACACCAGTATAGTACAGAATAGAATTTATTTAGGGCATAGGGAGAGGAGTTAAGATGGTAGCAGGGGCAGAGAAATGCAGAGAGAAGGAGAGAGTAGAGAAGTAGGGATCGACCATGATCACATGGAGGGAGGGGGAAGTCAATGGAGAGAGAGGGGGAACAAAGGGTAAGAGGCAAGGGAGAGAAGCAGAAGAGTAAGAGAGAGAGGAGGGGGCAAGCAGCCCCTTTTATAGGGCCAGGCCTACCCGGCCATTGCCAGATAACAGTTAGGAAGAGCTTACCTGGCTGCTGCCAGGAACTGTGGGGGTGGAATTTAGACAGAATACCAACAAAATAAATAACAATTTCATGACTTATAAGCATGGAGGGTATGAAGAAAGTACTCAGAGGTGAGGGTGGTTTTAATTATTGATTTTTGAGAATTTCATAGAATATTTATTGATCATATTCTTACTCCTTTTATAGCTCTTCCCAGATCCTTTTCTATTCCCCTACCTACTCAACTTCATGTTTTTCTCTTTCTTTAAACAAAAATAAAAAGCACACAGATAAATCAAAAAACATGAACTGGTCAGTTCCTGAGAATGGAGCCTGCCCTAGAGTGTGTTGATACATCCACTGTTGCTCCATTAAAGAAAACCGATTTTCTCTCTCTTTTAGAATGTATAAATTACAAATACAAATACATTCTTGGCTAGAGGTGGGGCAGAGATAAGTTTTGAGGAGTAGAATGATGTTCTTTTTTTTTTCTTTTTTCTTTTTTTTTACAAAGCTCTATGGGCCCTAACTTCTTAGCTTATGAGGACAGAAATTTTTCTTAAAGTCTAGAGCTATCCCAGTCATGACTTTCAAAATATGCCTGTAACATTCCATCCACAAGTAAATGCACTGCTATAATGTGATTATTCCTTTTGTAGGGACATAAAAGAATAACAATTAATGGATTAAAAAGAACAATTTTGGCAGTAGAGTTACTTTAACCAGATGATTGGTGTTACCCCTCACAGTCCTTGAACTCCTTTGCCACCTGGTTTCTTAATACATAAATTCAGAATATGTTTTATCTTCATTGTATCAATTACTTCTCTAAAGATAACATAGTGTTATGGAATAGAAAGGCCCTTTCTCTTGAAGACTTCAGTCTAGTACCTAGGTAATTAAAAAGTGGACATATACATATATACATGTTTTTTTAAAGCGAGTACTATGTGACCA
>NW_022196910.1:57558234-57581582 GCF_008632895.1 Mastomys coucha | reverse complement strand
CTCTGCCTCCCAAGTGCTGGGATTAAAGGCGTGCGCCACCACCGCCCGGCTAGGCTACCTTAAGAAAGCATTGAGCTTCTGGTTTTATATGCACTGTGTGCTAAAAGCAAGCACCAAGCTGTCAACCTGCCATGACCACACTTTTTCTGAAGCCTACAGAGAAATCCATGGTTACCTCTTCCTTTTCTTAGTTCCTGTACACAAAGCATACAGTAAACACAGGACTTTGGACGCTAGGGAGATGGCTTAGTGGGTAAAGCTGCTTGCTGTACAGAATTCAGTAACTTTTGGATCTGAGTTTGGATCCCAGAACTAAAAGCAAAGTGGGATGTGGGTGGAGGGTATAGAGATCTTTTCCTGAGAATTCATAAAGGAGTTTGCTGTTCCATTCTCACCTGCTCTCAGAGTTTGAAGCATTGATTCCACACCATCTCATCCCCAACCACCAAGTGCAAGTATGGTCAGGCTATGGGTGCTCCAGGGCATGAAGTAGCAGGTGTGACTACATAATTGTGTTATGCAGGCATTAAAGGCACATAAAGAGAAAGTTATCTTCCAGAGATGCAGTATTCCAGTTGGGCAGTCCAATGACTTGGTTAAAGGACCCATTCCTAAGGAAAGTTGAACTACTGTCAGGTTGGTATGTTCACCTTAAGCCCTGCTAAAGAAATGAGAATAGTAATTATTCCCCTAATAAGATAATATTCTTTTCCCTCCAAGAATTCCTACCTGTTAGCATAATCCCATGGGCTTCTGTTGGGTCTTCCAATATTTCCAGAGTCCTTACTAAGAAAGGTATGACTTTTCCTTTCTTTTCTGTATCTTCCTTTTAGATGCTGGCAAGAGCCTAAGTGAACTGTTGTTGTTCCATTGGGCTTCCTTACAATTTCTCTAAAGCCCCACTCCCCACCATGTAGCTGTTTGCCAGACATGTAGCTTACCTCCAGTCAACTTACCTCAAGTGGTATGGCATTCTCCGTTCCCTTCTCCACTTCCCTTCTCCGTTCCCTTCTCCTCCGTTGGTGCCTGCTGATGTTTTGATCTAGCTTGCCCTGGAACTTTTGTTAGTGAAACTAAACACTCAAAGAAGGGACTCCAATTATCCAGTATCATATTAGGGATATGTGAGAGGCCCCCACATTTTCTGTAATACTTTCATGTTTGTAAATATAGTTGTTGGGGGAAAAGATAGAAAAGATGAAGGGTTTTCTAGGCTTGCTAGTAATGACCAGCTTCAGTTTTGGAGAGAGACTTTGCCTCAGGTGAACAAGGTAGAAAGTGATAGAGCAAGATAGTTGATGTCATCCTCTAACTTCTCCACTAATACAAGTTGGGCACACCCATATGTACATGCACATCTTACACACTCGCAAAGCACACAACACTTACATACATAGACTTGGAGAAGGAATCAGAACAGATATTATTGAAGAGGTGTCCCATGAGTGAAATCCTGTAAAACCATGGTGGTTTGATGACAACCGTGTCCTTCCTTAGCTGACAGATGCTTCACTCCGATCTTCTGTCCATTCACATCAATGATAATAAGATATACATTGATGCTGGAGTCAAATATGAATGACCAACTCCAGGAACACTATTCAGGTTAATTCAACTATCATGTTCCAACACTGTAACACTCTTGTGAAGTTTTTATAGTTACAGAAGAAATAACAGTAAAAATATAGGACACTTTTCAAATACATGGTTGGAAGTAGCAAGTAGGCAGGTTGCAAGGAAGCACAGAAATCCGTATTACTGGTTTCAGATGCTATCTAAAGACATTTTTTTAAAGCTGTTGTGTTGCTGAAAGCTAATGGTCTGTTAAAATGTTCCAAAAGGATTAATATAATGTGACAAGGATACTGTGTCAAACACAAAGGTGGGTAATGAGTAGCTCTTAAAGGTGATTAGTGATGGATGGCTCAAGATAATTTGACTCTGGCCTAAAACATTCCAACTCCTTCTTTGCCTACTAAAATCTTTCACAGAAGTATGACATTTTTCTAGAAGCCTCATTTATAGTTCTTTCTGTTGGCTAACTATCATATTTTATCCATAAGGAAATCAAGTAATTTTATATTTCAGGGTGCTAGAAAGGCTCATTCTTAGAGTCTGATAATGATGAGGCTGAATAAGCAGGAAAACAGTCAACAGGAGAGATAAATAATTTTGCAAAATATTTAGACATAAGTACTTGGACCTATCAACTTTATGGTCCATCATGGTCCAGGGTTGATTTACCTCTTTATATCTGGCATAACATTTACATATGGCATATAATAGTACTATCTCCCAAATTAAAATAATCAAAGGCACAGTGTGTTTCAAGAAGTAAAAAGGCTACAGATAAAAGAAATTTTTTTTGTCGTTTGTTTATTGTTTTTTTGAGGGGTGGAGGAACACTGGGGATAAGTACATATGAGGTAAGAGCTCTATCACTGAGCTACAGTCCTCAGCCCTGGAAACAGACACTTCAAATAACCCAAATGCATTGTCTTTAAACAGATTAATTATGTTTCACCAGGATATACAATTATTCATATTTCATGAAGTATTTTATTTGATGTTGGGCATATTTAAAGTAATTTGTTTTTGAATTTCAGCTTACCTTTGGCCAGCTTGATTTCATAGCTATAACTTATGAGGTATGGCTAGCTCTAATTTTAGAAAGACTTGATCTTTAGTATACAAATTATTGTAACAATTTTTGTAACTCTTAGTTTGTATTGCATTAGATTTCAGTTTGAAAAAGTAACTGGTTAGTCACATTTTAGAAATCAGATAGTAATACAATATCACTTTAAATGCATTTTTCTATACTTATTTATTTTATGTACATAATAACACGTGCCAAGATCAAAGTCTAGAAAACAGAGGACAGCTTTTGGGAGTTGGTTCTCTCCTCCCACCATGTGGGTTCCAGGGATCAAGTAGGATTTTCAGTATTGGCAGCAAGCAACTTTTCCTGCTGAGCCATACCTCTGGCCTTAAATTCTTGTCTAACAAAATTATGTCTTCCTATGTATGAAATATTTTTAGACACTGGAACAGAAATAATAGTCTAGACTTCCAGAGAAATCAGGGTTCCATATATTTTGTGGTCATAATCACAATTTATTTCCTAATCAGAAAGGAAAAGGGGAGTCTAATTACCAGAAGGCATCTGGTAATATTTTCCACTTATGTTTTAGTGAACAATACATATACTACTTAATTTTTAATATCTACTCACTATCACAGAACAACTTACTCTTTTAATCAAATATCTAGACTTCTTTTTAACTAGTAAGATGATATCATACAAGTATGAATAGATGTTAAAAGTTAGGAAGGGGGCTGAGGATACAACTATTCGAGTAGAATGCTTGTTGAACATGCACAAAACCCTGGATTCAATCCCCAGCACAGCAGAAATAAGGTGGATGATATACAACTGTTATCCCTAACTTGGAAGGTAGGTGCAAGAATATCAAAAGTACCCCCCATCCCCCACCACAGACACACCAGGGGAATACAATTCAGCCCATTATTAGTTGATAACTAATTCAAAGTGGTTCAGGAGTTGTTAGAACTGAGGCTAATTGTCAATTGCAGAAAATTAAAAAAAGAATAGCTAAAAGGATAAAACAGAGGAAGGTATTTCTATGGAAGTAGTGACAGGAAAGAAGCAAAAACATGAATAGATATGAAATCATAAAGGAATAACAAATTGTCAAGTAGGTCTTCTCATCTAAAGAAAAATCACATGCATCTCATAACAGGGAGATTCTAAGACAGGCTAAAGTGCAAATAGTACCCTAGGTTCACAGATTAATGGTTTTATCTGATGTTTAGGGAACATTTGTGGAATTTAATTTTCTATTTTTATCTAAATAATCCCATTTAATTGCAAAATGACTTAGTATCTCCATTCTTAACAAGATCCACAGTGATTGGAGCTGTGCTCAGCTGTCATGAAAACTCTACAAAAGTTTGAGCAATGATACTGAATTAGCAGTGATGAGACAGCCATAGTTCTATTTAACACATGTAAGAAGCTTTGCTTTATATTATAGAACATCCATTGTAAAGAAACACATCATCACATGAAAACAGTGTGCCCTCTACTGAAGAAATAAACAAATGGTATTAACTGTGACAATACACGATGAGACAAGAGCTGTGATAGGCACAAGAAGCTATTCTTCCATTTTCTGCAAAATAAAATGAAAAGAAATCACATAAATAGTGTCATGGATTTTAATACTTACATTGGGTTTTACTAAGTAGTAAAACTTATGCAAGGATACATAATTTAATCTAAGTATAATTTGGCTATAAATAATAATTGCAAGAGATGAGACAAGGTATGTGTGCATATATAGTATAAGAGCATTGTTAGTAGAAGAAACATCTGAATGCTCTGAGTCATAGCCAGGGTTTTTGAAGACTAGTAAGGAAGCTAGTAATCCTGGAGCAGAAAATGTCAGTGAATTTTTGACACCAGTTGGAAATGATAGAACAAGGAGAAAGACCTCCCTGCAAGCTTATTTACACATGGTATACAAAATAGGTTACTGTGTAGCTTAAAGATAAAAGATGTATATACATATCCAGTTCATATTTGGTACTGAGTTCATAGGATAAAAGTTCATAGGCATGATGTCTCAAAGCAGAGTCTAAGCTCCATCTCCTACTAGAACTGCTCCCTGACCCTCGAGTCACTCCATGTTCACCCCTAGTACATCTTCTCAAATGAAGTTGTTCATCTGTGTGAATAGCCATCAGGAGACAATGGGAGTCTTCAGGAACTAGGGCATTTCATTCTTGCTTGTGTCTTCAGAGATTTGAATAAATAATAGTTGTTAAATAGGATATAGTTTTAGATTATCTGCTGATTGAGATTTTCTGCACCGTTGCTCCCTTCTGCTAGTGGGGCTAATCCTGAGTTTACTGATAACCCAGTTCCCTGTTTCATCTTAAATGCATAGCACAAGGCATCCGAGTAGGAAAGAACAGGCAAAGTAGCTTCAATGAGCTGTAAGTTCTCAGACTTCTGCAATTTCAAAGGCTGCTTAAGGTGGCAAACAGAATCAAGATGAGTAAGGGTGGCAGAAATCAGGGCAAAAGTGACTCCAAGTTGGAAAGGGAAAGTGTACCTAAACTTTCAACTACTTGCATACAAAATCTGTATACAAAGAGGTGGGTGGAGGAGATGATGAAAGGCTGACAGATGGAGTGTTCCCTTTGAGGTCTCTCTGAGGACCAACCATTACAAATCCACACAATGTCCTGAAGTAAATCAAATTGGGGAACGCGCACTAAAGGAAGGTGAAAGAAGGTAGGGACAAGACAATACACAATAGTGACGGGCCTAATTGGGACATGGAAATCCCCTTAAATCTTAAAGTAGTTGGAGAGGATGGTATTTAGAATGTTACTGTGGAACAGTTGAGAAGTGAGGGGTCAGTGGACAGGGAAGGACTGAGGTCCAGTGTCCTAAAGCCTCAAGGAATTTAGTTGTCTATCTAATTCATTCTCAAAATTCTAAGCACAACTAAAATTTTCATACTAAAGATATATAAGAGTATACACTGGGAGGATTGCATAGCACCCTAGTCGCTTTATTTTGTAATTGCTAAGTTCCCCAAACTCTTATGTTAGAGCTGGTCAGATAATGATCATTCTTCCAGGCTATTGGATATAGACTCTTTCCTTGTGAACAGCTTTTAATGCCAGCTTTTCTCTACCCAGTAACATTATTTTTAACAATTAACAAACATCACAGTTACTCTCCTTAGCATTTGTAATACCACACATAAGAGGGAGGAATGATTGTTGAAACATCACAGGACAAGACCAGATACAGGAGCAGGATTCAGTTGGGCACATTTAGATTCCTGGGGCTGGAGAGATGGCTCAGTGGCTAAGAGCACTGACTGCTCTTCCAGTGGTTCTGAGTTCAATTCCCAGCAACCATGTGTTGTCTCACAACCATTTGTAATGGGATCTGATGTCCTCTTCTGGTGTGTCCAAAGACAGTGACAGTATACTCACATATATAAATTAAGTAAAACTTTAAAAATATTGTTTCCTTCTGGAAAAACATGGTTACTTTATAGATGGATTATTTATTTCCTAACATTTCTTTTTTAAAAATATTTAGTTATTTTATTTGTATGAGTACACTGTAGCTGTACAGATAGCCGTGAGCCATCATGTGGCTGCTGGGAACTGAACTCAGGACAACCCCTATTCACTCCCACCCACCACTCGCTCTGGCATAATACTCTGTAGCTGTTTTCAGACGCACCAGAAGAGGGCGTCAGATCTCATTACAGGTGGTTGGCGACATCTACCCCAGAATATTGTAGGAGGTTCCTAAAGAATATAGTCTGGCCTCAGCTGGTACCCACAGAAAATATTCAGAATCTTAATATAGCCTTTAAAGAGGTTAAATCCATCCTAGCCTGAAAATAGGGGAAAATAGTGCTTACCCTTAAAGATTTATTTATGCTCTAACTTTTCTTCATCTGAGTGAAGGTAAAAAGGGATGGCAACTGAATACCAAGAAGACAAGCCTGGGGCTATTTTTTCAGTGAGTCACAGAATGAGATTAAGAAAAAAAGGACTTTCTTTTCTTTTCTTTTCCTTTCCTTTTTCCCTCCCTCCCTCCTTGTTCTTTCTTTCTTTCTTCTTTTCTTTCTTTCTTTCTTTCTTTCTTTCTCCCTTTCTTTATTTCTTTCTTCCTTCCTTTCTTTCTTTGCTTCTCTTCTATTTTTTTACTTCCTTCACTTTACTTTTCCCAGTTCTCATCTCATCTTTTACCTAGGCCCCTCTAAGACCCCTCTGAATCTCATCATCACAATCTTTTAGAGCCTAGATAAAGAAGGCATTTTTCATTTAATGATGAAATAAAGTAAGAAGCATCAAGGGACGCTAAAGGGAACAGGCAAATTCTACCTCAGTAGAGAGTATAAACTAAGAGACCCTGCAATGAGCCTCCAAGTTGGGATATTTTATAAAATCAAAGAACTTCTAAAATAATTAGAAAGGGGCCAGAGACAGAGTTTAGTGGGTAAAAATTCTTGCTGCACAAGGCTGATATCCTGAGTTAAATTCCCAGGATCCATATGAAAACCAAATATAGTATTGTCTATCTGTATTCCTAGCATTCCTATAGTGAACTGGAGACAGAGATAGGAGATTTGGCTAAAGAATCACAAGCCTGGTAGCCTGGTCACAATGCAGAAGTAAAAATAAGAGACCCTTTCTTAATAAAGTGAAAGGTGATACTAAAATTCTGAAAACTGTCTACACACTAATAAAATAAAAAAATGACTGTGAATATTTATCTCCTTTAGAAGTACACATGTTTCTAAATTTTCATGTTAGTAACTTTACCTAGGATAGTTCTTTTTCAAGGATGTGATTATTATTACTTTTTAACTTATCTCTTTGCCTGTTTTCCCTGTTCATCAAACCAAAGGCCCTGCATATCCTAAACGGGTGAATACTCTTTTTGATGTGTGATATAGATGATATAGAACAAATTTAATTAATCAATTCATCCAATAAAGATTTTAGTATTTCTCATGTATAATGGTTACTAAAGATATATCAGTGAGCAAAACAGAAATGATGTTAGCTTGTCCAAGGTAACAAAACCAAGCAATGAATATTACTTCCTGGAATGGCTGCTTATTTCCATGCTTCTCTATTGGTTTGATATAGTTGATAGGGAATCATTGGTTTATAATAACTAATGTAATTTATAGTCATTAATATAATGATTATAAAGGTTTATAATTTTAAGCTATGAATGTATTAAGTAAATCAGAACTTATGATGATCATAGATATGACTAAATATGGACATATATTGAATAAGTAGGGCTGTGCTTGGAGAAGGAAAACGGTAGCATAAGGAAACAATTTTACTCAGATTTTTACAGGGTATCTCTGTTTATAGTGACATCCTAGGGCCATTACTTACCTTTATATAACCAGTATCATTCCTGGGAACAGATAGGTTTCTGGAATGGAGTGCTAACATACAGAATTTTCACTTAAATATAGTCTTTTAGGACTTAGATATTAAGGATAAAAATAAGGGGATAAAGAGATTGCTCAGTCTTTAAGTGCACTGGTTGCTCTTACAGAGGACTCATTTTTAGTTCCCAGCTGAACTCATCTACCTATAATTTCAGTTCCAGAGGAATCTGACATCTCCTTCTGGACTCCTAGGGAATCAGGCACACACATGATACACATAATACATACATACATACATACATACATACATACATACATACATACATAAAAGTACTCAGACACATAAAAAAAATCAAACCAATAGAGAAGCATGGAAGTAAGCAGCCATTCCAAGAAGTAATATTCATTGCTTGGTTTTGTTACCTTGGACAAGCTAACATCATTTCTGTTTTGCTCACTGATATATCTTTAGTAACTATTATACATGAGAAACACTAAAATCTTTATTGGACGAATTAATTAATTAAATTTGTTCTATATCATCTATATCACACATCAAAAAGAGTATTCACCCGTTTAGTATATTCAGGGCCATCGGTTTGATGAACAGGGAAAACAGGCAAAGAAATAAGTTAAAAAGTAATAATAATCACATCCTTGAAAAAGAACTATCCTAGGTAAAGTTACTAACATGAAAATTCAGAAACTTGTGTACTTCTAAAGGAGATAAATATTCACAGTGCTGATGTAAGGACTGTTAAAGAGAATGTTGATTTCCTTATTTATTTTTATTACCCCTTTTCTATAATTTTGATATATTGAAATATTTAGTTTGGGTCCCAAAGGGTGAGCACAGCAATGTATTTTTTTTTTTTTTGCCATATTCTCTGCCTTTTCAACTCATATTAACATTAAAAGATTTAGAAAATAAAATAGTTCTAGCCATGGGAGTAGAAAGATAGCAAAGTAAAATTGGAAAGTTGTTGAAGAATCAGTTGCCATAGAAGTAGGTTGTAGTTACTTGGTATGTACTGTGAGCAAAATAATGGACAGAAACCAAGTAAGAAAGATTAATTTTGGCTCACAGTTTTAGGAGTGTCATTCTATTATAGTGGAGAAGGTTTGAACTGCAGAGTGACTTATTTTGCCCCAGTGAAAGCACATGGCAGAGGCTAATCATAAAGTGGTGGTCCATAAGACAGAGAATATCTAGGAGGGCCAAGTTAGACCCTTTAAGAAACTACTTGGTGAAATAGTTTTGATTTTGACCTGCAAGTACACAGACCTGTGCTCTGTCTGTTCCTTAAGTACAACTGAAAGTACTTGAAGGTTGTATTTGGCTTTATTTACTTCTTTACTGTGTTGGTGTTTTAGTTACTTATCTGTTCAGAAATTCCCACTGACCCATACCACATATTTTTTAGGTGGAGGAGCCATAACATTGGAGTTTCTTGTCCGAGCAGTGGTGGCACATGTCTTTAATCCCAGCACTTGGGAGGCATAGGTAGGAGTTTTTCTGACTTCAAGGCCAGCCTGGTCTACAGAGTGAGCTCCAGGACAGCCAGGGCTACACAGAGAAACCCTGTCTCGAAAAAACAATCCCCCAAAACAAAACAACAATAAAAAACCCCAAAACAACAAAAAATTGGAGTTTTTAAAGTTTAAATTGTTCTTAAGACTTGGCAAATGTTTCTGGGGCTAAGAAGTGTAGGGTAGAGTTGGTGGGAACTAATGAATAGATTCAATTGTTCACCTTGATTGTCAATTTAATGTAATTTAAAATCATGATAGAAACAAGCTTCTAGGTATGCGAATGAGTATGTTACTTTCCAGCTTAACAGAGCAGGGAAGGTCCACATTGTATGTGGGTATCTCTATTTTATGGGACAGGCCCTGAAGTGCATAAAAGAGAGAAATAATAAAAAAGAACATGAGTTGAACACAAGCATCCATTTCTCTCTGCTTCCTGACTGTGGATGCAATATGAACAGCTGCCTCAGACTCTTGCCACCACCCTTCCACATAGTGATAGACTGTATTCTCAAACTGTAAGACAAAACAAACCCCTCTTTTTTGTAATTGCTTCTGTCAGGGATATTTTACAGCAATGAAAAAAGTAACTAATGGCATTTGAAAGACAGTATATTTTAGTTATGTTCTAAAACCAATTGTATTTTCACAACTTGCAAATTACTATTTTATACTTATGCAAGATGAAAACAATCTTTTTTGATTTAGATCTATGTTGTAACAAATATTCTCATATAAAGATGTCACATAAGAGATGAATGTATATGTAAAAATATATATCATCTAATGTATATTTGTATATTTAAAAAATTAAGAGTTTTGTCTAGTTAACTTTTTTGTTTGTTTGCTTGTTTTTTGTTGTTGTTGTTATTTTTTTTTTTGAGACAGGTTTTCTCTGTATAGCCCTGACTGTCCTGGAACTCACTCTGTAGCCCAGGCTGACCTCGCCTCTGATCCGCCTGCCTCTGTCTCCCAAGTGCTGGGATTAAAGGTGTGCGCCACCACCGCTGGCCTAGTTAAGTTTTTTTTTTTAATTTAACATAGATTAAGGTCATCTGGGAAGAGAGAAGCTCAACTGAGAAAATGCTTCTATCAGCTTGGTCTATCAGCAAGTGTGCATAAAACATTTAATAGATAAATTATTATGATTATAATTATTAATTAGTAATTATTAATTTATTATTATTAATTATTAATTAATAATTATTAAATTATTAATAGATAAATTATTTAATAGATAAATTAATATGGTGTGATTATTGTTTTAACACAGAAATACAGAAACAAATCTTGTAGAAAGAGATCCTGATATTAGCTCTTTGGTCAGTAGGGAATAAAAGATCACATTCTAATATTTAAGGTAAAATATCAAAAACTAGCATTTACTACTCTCTTGCTAAGTGTCAGACATTATACTAAGAACTTAGCAAACTCACCATCTGCTATTGTGTATACTCATCAGATACAATTTATTAACTGAGCCTTATTACCTCCAATTACATAAGGTGGAACTTAGGAGTAGAGAAGAAAATAAGCTGTCTGACATCTGTCACTAGTAAATAGTAGCACTAAGTGCCAATGAGTACAAGAGGACTTTTGGGAACAGCAATTGCCAAGAAGGCTTAGGGCAACAGCACAGAGGTTTTAAAAAAGAATTGTTAAGCTGATTTAAGCAATGTGGGTAATATTATGAAGCTGAAATGATACACAATATAAATGCTCAGATGCAGACTTTGGATGAATGGAGTAGAAGAAAAATCAAGCAAATTACTACTTACACAGGTGGAGATACACCCATACTTATACTTATGACCTGGTCACTAACCAATGTTGGTGCCTTATTCAAACCTGAAGACTTTTGAATTATTCAGTCTCAAAAGATGATTGTGACATTTAACAATGTCGCCATTACTGAATGTTAGAGGTAGAAAGAACATGAGAGATCAGAGATTCTTATCTACCCTGATGGTTGACCATAGGGAACACTATGCTTGGGCCACTAGACTACACCTTACCAAGATCCTGAGGACTCCACCTGCTTTTACTGAATTAAAACTAACACTGCCAAACAGATGGGGTCTGTTCCTAGATTAAGGTTCAGAACACAAGTATACTTACTTCCAATCTTTATTTATTTATTTACTTATTTATTTGTTTGTTTATTTTCACTGTCCATTGCATTCTATTTGTGAGAAGAATGAAAAGGATTTTGCCGTTGTAAAGAGGGACGATGAATCTCCCTCATGTCATTTTCCACAGACTCGGGAAATTAGCTGGTGTCTTTATATTTTGCTCCAGTCCATATTCAAAAGTATCTCAAAAAAAAAAAAAAAAAAAAAAAAAAAAAAAAAAAAAAAAGTATCTCAAGTCACAAGCTACTTAGTTTAAAAACATTTCTCAATTAATTTTGATTCTTTGTGACTTTACTACTTGAGCCGTAAACTTCTGTAGATCAGAGACTGTGACCTTTGCCTTCTTCTCAACCTGTTCCCTACTCTATTGCTGCCCCAGAGTCCCATTAAGTGGACCAGGCTTAGGGCCTGCTTAAATTTTACTGTGATTATGGGCAGTCCAGAAATTTCTTTTCTGAAGCTCAATTTCTCACTTTCTATAGTTCTTGATTTATGCCTCTGGACCTCATTTGTTTGGAAGTAGTGGTCTTAATTCAACAAAGGCAAGTGGTCTCCCTAGGGAAGTTAAGAAGGAGGGACATCTGGGGACAGTTACCAACAGCGTCTGTGGCTTTCAGCCCAGTGCCCCAGGGCCAGTGTCAGACAGTGGTCTTACTTCTTCAGTGTCTGGTTGCAGAAAGCAGTTTCTACTCTCCTTAAAGGCCTACAGGCAGGTCTCCTTTGGGGGTCAGGATTACTGGGAATACTAATTAATTCATTAGTGGGGTTGATGGATTATCAGGCTGTCTCCTAGCAGAGAAGCCTGGGGGGAGGGCGGGTGAAGTGAGGTGGGGTGTAACAGATTGCTGCTCATAAATCTGCCTGTTGCCTTCCTTTTCTCTGCTTCAATGACTCCTAGTGTCAGGCCAGTGGGCCAGCAACTGAGTGCTAGTCTGGTCTCCTTTATCCCCACTCAGCAGATGGTTCTAGCAGGTTACCTCAGATCTTTACAAAAAAGCAATAGAGAAAGAGGGAAGGGCTGTGGACTGGCCCTCTGGCCCAGGAACCATGTCGGGGAGGAGAATGAATGCAAATGACCTTAATTCTCTTTTCCTAAGGCAGTCATCACTTTCCCCTTTTGCTGATTGCACAACCTTCCTGCCCTTCCTGCTTTCTCAGAATTCAACAGTCAACCCCACAACTGTCAAGGCGTTTTGACAGTAACCCTGATGAATGCATCCCACCCACCTTTCTGAAAAAACAACAAACAACTCAAAAACTGAAAATCAGTTCTTAAAGAAAATCTCCCTCTACCACTACATGAGTATGCACACACACACACACCACGTGTGCACACACACAATTGAATGTATTTTGTGAGTTAATCCTCTTATGTTCAATTTCTTACATCTGTCAGAGGTATCTGGGCACAGTGTTCCATCTCTACTCTCATCTTTGTTTCAATATGTTCACCTTTCTTCTAATGTTTCATTCCTCTCCTCCCACAGTAAATCTCACAGGCAGGGTGCCACTTCCAACACCAGTGGCATCAGCAGCACCACCACCACCACCAACTTCTTAGTATCCATGGGTATGGCTCTAAAGACAGGGTTCAGAGGAGTGACCCATCTAATAAGCATACATCTAGAAACTATTAAGGTGCTTTATCTATAGGCAAACTGCCCCATTCATAACCTCTCTCTGGCTGAGGAATAAATTCTGTTATGTTTTCCAGAAATTACCATGCTTATCATGCATTGCTTAATTACTCCAAAAATGAAGTTTATTTTGCTGAGCAAGTATTTCCTAGATAAGGAACAAAAAGATTAGTGAGGCCTTAAAGATTTACTGAAAATTATTAGTTACTTGTAAAAACTGGAAAAAGTTATTTTTTTTTTAGTTTTCCATGAATACCAAAAGTCACAAAATACCTATGTTAGAGTTCTAAAAATTAACTATTTAAAACCTAAGATAGTCTTTAATTACAGTGGTAATAAAACTATCTTTTAGAGCCAGAGCTTCAAGAGTTTACATATTTGCTCTTGTTTTCATAAACGTCACATGAGCAATACATGACAGACCAGTACAGCAAATATGGTTATAACAGGAATATGTTTGTTATGTTGCAAAGGGAGACAGAGACTTCCTCATTTTACACTTAAAACTCTAAAAAAAAAAAGGCTGGGGATGTAGTTTAGTGGTAAAGTGCTTGCTTAGCATATGCAAGGCCCTAGGTTCAAATGTTAGTAATAACACACACGCATGTGTGTGTGTGTGTGTGTGTGTGTGTGTGTCTGTGTGTGTGCCCCTAAAACATTCTGTCTAAGAAACAAAACCAAAATCCTCTGAGGAAACAACAACCAACCAATCAAACCAATAATCTTCCCATGCAAGGTAGTAGAGTCACTAGCACTATGTCCTTGTTGTGTAGTTTTCTCACATTTTCTCACTAGCACTATGTTCTTGCTGTATAGTTTTCTCATGTTTTGATTCTTTTTTGAGCATGAGCCACCAGCCTCATGTACACTTTTTACCTTTCTTTCCAAATGTTTGACCCCCTCCTGTCCTGTCTGCTCTGCCTTGTACCTTTCTAACCACAAGTCTTTTCAGTTCTCTTAGTTTTCACCCATCAACTTCTGCAGCCCTCCCCTTCTAGTCCCTTCCTGTTTAAACAAAAACAAACAGGCGCTGGCAAGGCTGGACCTGGTCAGAGAAGCTTTGAAAGGGAGGTGTGTCTGTAGGCTAGGAAGGGGAGGGGCTAGCCTGTGGGCAAAATCTCCCGCCCTGGTCAGCAGCCAAAACCAGTAAAAACTGCGCAGCAGAAGCTCCAGTCAGATCACAGGAGCTGCCCAGAGACTGTGGTACTGAAAGAGCTACTTGCGGGAGCTGACCCCGGGAAAGAGGTACTGAAAAGACCTAGAAAACCAGGTGTGGTGGAGGCACTGGCCTGCAGGCATCCTGGTGGTGCATCAGAACTCCAGGAAAAGGTAGAATAAGTAACAACCAGGGTACTCAGTCCAGGAACAGTCACTAGAAAGTAGCTACCAGCTTAACATGGACGACTGAAAACGTCTTCTGTTTCCAGGGTAGACCTGACTGCCCTGATAGTCCTTCAGGACACAGATTAGAGTTTAATCTTGGAACTGGACTTACGGAGGTGAGTCTGTGAATGGGATGTGGGTACTAAAGTTTCTGTGTGAAGTTCCCGCAGGTGCAGAAGAGAAGAGGTTGCTGGTGACTCCTCTGTCACTGTGAAGCCCAACACTCCATCTTGCCAATGCTCAAAGTTGCCAAAGTTTAGTTGTTTTCCCAAAGTGGCTTAGCAAGCAAGTTGGAAGAATTGGTACATCTGTGTGCTTTGTTCACAAAGCCTGAGGTCTGGGCAAACAGTGGAGGGAGAGGAAGAGAAATAGAAATTAAATAAGGAGAGGGAGATCTTGGGAGGCCACAGGTGAAGATTCTCCTTACTGTCCCCATTTGCTTAGCCAAAAGTTCTTCAATAGTTTGGATGAGATAGAAAATGTATTTTCCTCCAGCTGTTTGAGATTGTAAATTAGACAAAAATGATTGTCCAAGTGTATCTTTTCTTTCTTGCCATATACTTATCACTTTTCCACCAAAAATATATTCAAGAAATACTAACAAATGCAAATGACCCACCTTAGTTTTTGACATAGTAAAGAACATGGAGAGAAAATGGGATACTTGTTTAAGTTCTGCTAATGAAGTTCACTATTATGATCTGGGGCTGTGAAACTGTATAGTATGACCTTTCATTCTCTGTCTCTGTCTGTCTCTGTCTGTCTCTGTCTGTCTCTGTCTGTCTCTGTCTGTCTCTGTCTCTGTCTCTGTCTCTCTCTCTCTCTCTCTCTCTCTCTCCCTTTTTCCCCTGTGTGTATGTGTGGGGCATGCAGATAGTTATTAATCAATGAGAAATTATAGTCGTAGATATAAAAGCTTGGCTATGAAAGATTTACTATTCTACTCACTGTTCCCGAACAGTGCCACCTGCTAACTCCTTGGTTTATGGGTTTTGTTGTTGTTGTTGTTTTGTTTTGCTTTTTTTGTTATTGTTGTAGGCTCTGAGCAAAATATTTCATTTATGTGGTTCTTAAATTCTCTAAACATTAGCCTGTATAATCCCTTTCTGTTGTATTTAGAGTCACAGCAGCAAGAGGTAATCAAGTACCATCAAGTTATAAGGGGAAAAACACTGGCCAACCTACCACAAATACATATATAAATACTTTTCACTCACTTCACTCACTTTTCAAATGAAATTTTTCCAGAATGAATGAAGGTAAAGTTATAGGAAGAAGTTCATGCTGTAATTTGCCAAATAGTAGAAACATACAACAGCTATGACTTCATTAGTCAAGATACTATACAGTTAGAATTATCTATGGAAAATACCTTTTCAAACAGGTTTTAAAGTGAAAAAAATGTGAACAATATTTTAAATAGAAAAAATTAACTCAAAACTGAGATTTTATTGAAGGAAATAAAGAGCTAAATCCTGTAACAGGTAGGTGTATGTGGAAATCCAAATACCAACATCAAAGACTAGAAAGGACTTTGTAAGATCAGAATGAGTTTGTATATATAGAGGGGTAGTAGAATTCTGTAATCAAAAGCATTCATTAATACTTTTTAGCCACACTAACATATGTTCCTATATATTTTGAAAACTAATTTCTCTTCAAGAAATTGAGAAAATCTTGACATGATTTTATCTCTATGTTCTATGAGGCAGAACCATAGCCTTTAATATCCATACAATACCCACGAAACATTAAAACAAGTTTGCTATGTTTATCTCGCACTTCAGTGACAAGAAGGTATCTTAGTTTTGTGTTTCTTTCAGGATACCTATGAGATGGCATGTTAACAGGTTAAAGGATGAATTGGGCTTTGGCTTTTGCTCTGAAGAGAATCTACTTAAGTTTTATTCATAAAAAATTAGAAGTGCATCATACAATTTTTAACACTCAGATCTGAGTTTTGTTTTCTTTACCTTGAAATATGTGATATCTTGAAAATATTAAAGACAGAAATTGAGAAAGCCCATTTTATCTTTGGAAAGTTCTGGCTTTTGCTTCTATCTGTGAGATATTTCATTTTTTCCTGGAGATAGAGGAGGAGTTGTATTGCTCATATTGTGAATCAAAGATAGAACAATCTTAATGGATGAGGGGTTCTGCATTCCACCAGAAATTTGATGAACATGTAACTAAGAATGAATATCAAGTCAAATTTCTTATGAATGAGAATTTTCCCTCTTCTACCTTCCTTTCATCTACACAAATATAAACAGAATGAAAATTTGGAAGCTAATTTCATGTCTGACTGTAGAGGCATCTGATAGAGCTTTGAATCTTCATTCATCTCTTTTAGTCTCATAGGACCTTTGATATTTAGCTTCATTTGTACGTGGGTAAGTAGTTTTTTTAAACATCTTTAAACCAAAACTGAAATAGATCACTGATCTTCATTGTCCTGAAATTAACATTAAACATAGATTTTAAAATTATATGTGTAATTATTCTCATTGTGACTCATGATGTTTAGGAGTAGTCATTTATTACTTTTATGTGGAATTCATGACACTTGGCATTGATTCCAAGGGTTTAATGCATCAACTCATTCTATGCTGAGTTAGATCTATTATTGTTATTATCCCCATTTTTGGAGAGGAGAAAGGCGAATAAAAGTTTAAGTCACAAATATAGTAAGTAGTAAAATTGAACTTTGGATCCAGTCGATCTGACTCCAGATTGTATGCTGTCTAGTCTAGATGAGAAGTGAAGACTAATGGGCAGTTATCATACTTGCTTCTGTACCAATCAAGTGAGGTGGCATTCAGATAACAACAGCATATACAGCGTATTTTATTTATTTATCTGTGGGGAGAATTTGATTTTGAATGATATAATATAATATATAATAAATTAATTAATAAATATAATAATAAATAATAATATAATAAATGAAACTAGAGTTAGGAATCAGGAATTGAAAATATTGGGTTAGAACTCCACCTGTACTTTTTTGGTCACCATATTTTTGAAGCCACATTTATATGCCCACAGAATTCTCTTAAAGCTACTGTACCAATACATATGGGAATAGAGAAAACTAAACCAGAACCATCCCTGTTCTTCTCATGGTTGATAAAAGAAGAAAGGTAAAATTTCACTTCTTTGTTTTGCTTCACATTGTTTGTCCAAGTCCAATAAATTTTTCCTTTATACCCACCAACATTATTATTTTACAAAGCTTCCTAAAAATCACCAAGGTTGTTAAAGCAAACATTAGTCAACTTTATTTTCTCAACCCCAATTTCTGGTAGAGTGCCTACTGACATATATAGAAAGATCAAACAAGAGTTGTGAGGAACAGAGCGAAGATAGGGAAGCCGAATCCAGAAGTGAGAGTGGTACTCGGATCCAGGTGGGTCAGGTGGTTCTCCTCTCTTTCATTTCTCCTTCCTTTCTATGCACATCATATGACACAGGGCAATGATGCTAATGAAGGTGGGAGAAAGATGAGGAGGAAAAGGAAAAGAGTACAGAAGAGAAGAGAAGTAGAAGAAGTAGCCAAAAGCAACAAAGAAAAGTCTTTGAGGTCGGAATGAATCCTGGAATGTGAGTTAAAAGCTGCGTCAGAGGACGTCAAGGGAAGCCTTTCTTGGATAATGATCACTCATGTTGCTTTAGCTCTATTGATCTACAATTGCTAAAGACAAAATGGCTTTCTTCATTAGCTATGATGAAAGAGAAAAGGGAGGAAAAGAACTGTAAAGCTTAGGATTTGAGATCAGAAATGTTTTTTATGCCGTTACACTGTGTTTTTATATGCCCATCATTTAAAATACTGGCCTCATGGTGCTGCTGACTCTACACATCACCTTCAACAGTATGCTCTGTTGGATATATAGATTAATCAGTGCAAAAATGCTGCAAAATTAGAATGTTACACAAAAACTATTGTAATTTCACACAGAGAGAGCATTAGGTTTCCGAAGCCCACCTCATCCTTTTTTGGCCTCACCCTGCACCTGCCTCTGGAAGATCTGTGTTATTTTAACAGAAAGTTAATTAGGTCCTTACCCATCCCTCTGGATATTTTCCTGACTTAGAAGTGCAGCTCAGCACACAAGCTTTATCATCCATATTAAAAGTGGGATTTTCTGACTTGGCCTGGGCAGCCAGTTGACCAATAGGTTCCAATGTGTGTTTTCAATAAAGCTGCTTACCCGGGAAGCCTTATTAAGTGAGTAAGTCAAGCTGACATGATTTCCTTGCTGATTAATATGAAACCTGGGCTGTTTTTGCAATGCAATAACATTAATTATTTATAGGAGGTAAATGAGGTTACAATGAAAACAAGCTCCAATTACCAGAAACAATTCAAATAATATTTTTATATTTTTGTAAATGCCAGATACTAATCCCTGAATTAACTGATTGGAAACCCAAGCTTCAAGGATCAAAAGGCATTTTACCATGTTCTTCCCATTCTTATAATCAAAGGTGATAGAGGATTTAATGTTTCAAGAACTAACTAGTAAGCTGGGATGCTCCAGTGGGGTTTATCAGGTACTTTTATCTGCTAAACTATATACCTACAAATGACTCAAAAGATCTGAAAACTACTGAAACTCTTGTAATATGATGGCAAGAGGTTTACTAAATCACATCTCTATTTTTCATGTAGCAAACTTTTCATGTTAAGCTTATCAAACAGTATCTGTTAGGTAAGTAAATTGAAGTAATTAAGCTTTTTTCTGTGTTTACCTAAAACAGTCCCATGTTATGTTCATAGTCACTATGTTCTGTTTTGTTTTACATTGATTTCATATTTTTCATTTCTAATAAAGTATTTTCTGACTGTTGAAATAATCTTAAACAGGTTTGATACATCACCGACTTTTGCTTCTAACTTTTGCTTTGTCATGGTGTGAGATTCATGTGCAAAGGAAAGAGTTGTCAATACACAGGTAAACTTATTAATGGTCAGTGGCAATTTTGTTTCATGGTTCTTTCATTACACTATGTCACATGTCTGACACCCCTAACTGCTGTGGGAGAACACAGGGTGCTTATAAAGAATTACAATGCTCTTTTGGACATGGACTAGTCCAGCCACAGTGGAACTATTTAATATGAAGTGCTTGAAGTTACCTGTTGGCAGAGCCAGTGGGGAACATGGGTCTGTACAAGTTAGATGCTTGTGAGATATCTCTAAATAGAGGCTAGATAGGCCTCTGTAGAACACAGGAAGACAGTCTTGATCTTGCTATCGCTTTTCATTTTATGCTAGAAAGTCAGAACAGTTTACTTGCTTAACTGCTCAACATATATTTTATTTGATAATATAAATTTATTTTCATACTATATATCTATTATTTAAAAATCACTGTTCACTTTCAGCAATTTTTCTTTTTCATTCTTTGTTTATTATGTTGTACTTTTCATTACATCTCTGACCACAGTTTTCTCTTCCTTCATTCCTCCCACCACCCCACCCATCTCCCTTCTTCCCCACGTCCACTCCTCCATTTCTCCTAAGAAAAGAGCAGTCCTCCCAGGGATATCAACCAAAAGTGGCATAACAAGTTACTAGGACTAGGCACAAACTGTCATATCAAGGTTGGATGAGGCAGCTCAGTAGGAGGAAAAGGATCCCGAGACCAGGCAAAACAGTCAATGATACTTTCTATCCCCATTATAAGGAATCCCAAAGAAGAACATGCTAAACAAACATAACATATATGCAGAGGACATAGCCGAGACACATACAGGTTCCATGATTGTTGTTTCAGTCTCTGTGAGCCCTTATGGGTCCTACTTAGTTGATTCTGTGTTCCATGCTCTTCTTGTTACCCCAACAGCTCTGGTTCCTACAGTTTGTCTTCCTCTGTGGGGTTCCCAGAACTCTGTCTAATATTTGGTGTGTGTCTGTGCATCTGCTTTTGTCAGTTGCTGGGGGAAACCTCTCTGATGGTGATTGGGCTAGGCACCAATCTATGAATATAGTAAATATCATTAGGAATCATTTAATTGAATTTTTTGCCAGTTGTGTTTGGTTCTATCCTAGGTGCCTAGGACAATGTTGGACTAGTCATTGGTTAGCCACTCCCACAAGTTCTGTTCCACTGTTACCTCAGCCAATTTTGCAGGCAGGACAAATAGTAGGTTGAAGGTTTTGTGGCTGGGTTGATATCCCAGTCCCACCACTGTAAACTTTACCTGGTTACAAAAGATAGCTAGTTCAGGCTCTGTATCCCCCATGTCTTGTCTATGGTCATCCTCATAAAATCCAGGGAGTTTCCAGTACACCAAGTTTCCACAGTATCTCCCTTCAAGTCCCCTCCCTTTTATAGTTATCTTTCCCAGTCCTCTCTACTTTCATCCATATATCCCACTCTCTCCTGATTCCTTCTATTCCCATTCCTACTCACCCACAGTCCACTTGCAAAATCTATTCTATGTCTCTTTCCCAGGAAGATCCACACATCCTCCTTTGAGCCTTTCTAGACTTAGTCTTTCTGGGATTGTGGTTTGTAGTGATTATCCATAATAGCTAATATCTAAGTACATATCATGTTTGTCTTTCTGGGTCTAGATTACCTCACTCTGGATAATTTTTTCTAGTTTCATCCATTTGCTAGTAAATTTCATGATGTTATTTTTATAATATCTGAATAATACTCCATTGTTTAAATGTACCATATTTTCTTTATCTATTCTTCAGTTGGAGAACATCTGTATTGTTCCCAGTTTCTGATTGTTATGAATAAAGCTGCCATGAACACAGTTAAGCAAGTGTTCTTGTGGAAGATTGGAATATTCTTTGGGTATATGCCCTAGAGTAGTAGTATAGCTGGGTCTTGAGGTAGATCCATTTCCAACTTTCTGAGAAATCACCATATTGATTTCCTGATGCTGTACAAGTTTGCACTCCTACCAGCAATGAAAGAGTGTTCCTCTTGCTCTGCATCCTAGCCAGCATGAGTTTGTCACTTGTGTTATTGATCTTAGCAATTCTGACAGGTGTAAGATAGAATCTCAAAGTAACTTTGATTTTTATTTCCCATATGGCTAAGGATATTGAACATTTTTAAGTTTTCCTTAGCCACTTGAGACTTCTCTCTTGAGAATTATATTTAGATCTGTATCACACTTTTAATGGGGTTATTTGTTTCTTGAGTTCTTTATATATTTTGAATACTAGCCTTCTGTCAGATGTGGAATTAGTGAACATCGCTTCCCATTTTGTAAGCTGCTGTTTTGTCTTATTGTTGGTATCTTTTACTTTACAGAAGATTTTCAATTTTATTAGGTCCCACTTATTAATTGTTGATCTTACTGCCTGTGTTATCAATGTTCTGCTGAGGAAGTTGTCTCTTATGCCAAAAGCATTCAAGGCAATTCCCTACTTTCTCTTCTACTAGGTTCAGTGTATCAGGTTTCACACTGAGGTCTGTGATTCACTTGGAATTGGAGTTCTGTGAAAGGTGATAGATACAGATATATTTGCTTTCTTTCACATGCAGACATCTGGTTATACCAGCACCATTTGTTGAAGATTTCTTTTTTTTCATTGTGCATCTCCCTCCCTCTTTCCCTCCCTCCCTCCCTCTGTCCCTCCCTCCCTTCTCTCTCTCTTTCTCTCTCTCTCTCTCTCTCTCCCCCCCCCTCTCAAATAAAAAAAACAGGCATCCATAGGTTTGTGAATTTATGTCTGGGTCTTCTGTTGGATACCATTGATCAACCTGTCTGTTTTCATGCCAATATCATGTGGTTTTTATTATTATAGCTCTGCCATACAGTTTGAAATCAGGGATGGTGATGTCTCCAGAAGTTCTTTTATTATGCAGGATGTTTTTTTTTTTTTATAGCTATCCCATGTTTTTTCTATTGTGGCAATTACTTATATGCTCACATATTTCTTTTATACTATAAATTTGCTAAAGAAAAGAATGTGTGCCTGGAGTTTTACTTGTGTTATTTTGTACAAAATGCTTATAATATAAACAATCTAAATATAAAGAGTCAGACAGTAACACCACAATGAGGATTTCATTTTTCTTTTGTGCTGTTTCTTTTCTTTTCCTTTGCAATGTGCTGTAAATAGATGTATGTCAAGGACAATTCTTTGACCCTTGGTTTAAATTGACACGGGCAAAGAAAGTATGAAACACAAATGCTCTATATCCACAGAATAAACAAAAGTTTACGTGTCTTTTGACAAGGTCTCATGTAGCTCAGACTGGGGTAAAACTTTCTTCTTTTTTTTTTAAAAAAAACTTTTATTGCATTATGATGAGAAAAGTTACATGATTTCAATTTATCTGAATTTGTTAACATTTAAAAACATATTTTAATTAAATAGAATTGAATCACATTTTTGTTCCCCTTTTGTACCACCACTCCTACCAGAGACCCCCCCTTCAATACCTACAATATCTTTTTTGTCATATTCCTTAAAATTTATGAAATATTATAACAACAAAAATAAATATTATAAAAGTTGTTTGATGTAAAGCAACAATTAAACAGTCTTATGTAGATGCTCATCTACAGCAATAGTGAAAATACATTTTTCTCAATATAAATTTTAAATAACTCCAAAAATGTTAACTGTATACTTAAAAATATTATATCACTACTAGTATTTTCTTAAATGAACATGAATATATAAAGTCTTTTTGTTTGTTTTGTACTTA
>NW_022196910.1:57557441-57557790 GCF_008632895.1 Mastomys coucha | reverse complement strand
GTAAAAACATGAAATAAACAATACTACATATAGAGAGGCTGAGATAGGAGAAGCAATATTTTAAGACCTTTATGTTGTACACAGCAAGACACTGTCACAACCAAACAAGCTGACAGTGTATATAGATTGTACAATGTTGGACCTATTTCTCCAATTACCAAATTAGATCATTGGATGACAATCAACAAATTTCCAATTCCTCATATTATTGGATTTCAATCAATTAGGATATGTTGGTAATATTAATTTTCAAATTAACATATTAAGAAAAAATAATTGTCACTTCATGTTTTTGTTGTAAAAGGTGGAATTAGGTTTGTGTGGATTTGTTGAAAGATTACCTTCTTGC
>NW_022196910.1:57557238-57557431 GCF_008632895.1 Mastomys coucha | reverse complement strand
CTTGTAGGGTCTGTATGACATCTGCCCAGGATCTTCTAGCTTTCATAGTCTCTGATGAGAAGTCCGGTATAATTCTGATAAGCCTGCCTTTATATGTTACTTACCTTTTTTCCCTTACTGTTTTTAAATTTTTTCTTTGTTTAGTGCATTTGGTGTTTTGATTATTATGTGACAGGAGGAATTTCTTTTCTGG
>NW_022196910.1:57516143-57556951 GCF_008632895.1 Mastomys coucha | reverse complement strand
AGTTCTTTAAGGGATTTTTGTGTTTCCTCTTTAAGAGCTTCTAGCTCTTTACCTGTGTTCTCGTGTATATCTTTGAGGGTGCTATTTATGCCTTTCTTAAGGTCCTGTATCATCATCATGATAAGTAATTTTAGATCTGAATCTTGCTTTTCCGGTGTGATGGTGTATCCAGGATTTGCTACGGTGGGAGAATTGGGTTCTGATGATGGCAAGTGACCTTGGTTTGTGTTGTTTATTTTCTTACGCTTCCCCCACCCCGGCACCCCCACCCCGCCATCTGGTTAATTCTAGTACTACCTGCCCTTGCTAAATCTGACTGGAGCCTGTCCTTCCTGTGATCCTGGTTGTGTCAGACCTCTTCAGAGTCAAGCTGTTTCTGTGATCCTGTGATTCAGGGATTCTGTGATCCTGGGCTTGTTAGATCACCTGGGAGTGGGGCTTTCTCTGTATGTTGTGGGACTGGTTGCAGAGCTTGCACCCAAGGTCTGCTCAGAATACTAACCCAGACAGACCGGAAGGAACCCGAGTCACCCCAGCCCAGACCGACCAGAAGGCAGGGTTAAACTTTCTATGCTGTTAAACATAAGCTTTTATATGCTGATAAATATGAACTTCTGATTTTTCTGCCTCCACCTCCTAAGGTCTGGGATCATAGGCATGTGCCATTGTAACTATCTCAGTTTAAATTTACACCAAGTATTTTGTGGTTTAACTTTTTATATTTTCCTTTTTCCAGAATCTGTAGATGGCGAAAATGTACATGAAATCGAAGGATATAGTGGAGCTGGTCAACACACAATCCTGGATGGACAAAGATCTGAGCTCTCAAAATGAGATGAAGGAGCAAGAGAGAAGACCAGGATCTTATGGAATGCTTGGAACCTTAACTGAAGAGCATGGCAGTATTGAAGAGGATGAAGAAGAGGAAGAAGATGGAGATAAACCTAAAAGAAGAGGTCCCAAGAAAAAGAAGATGACTAAAGCTCGCCTGGAAAGGTTCAGGGCTCGAAGAGTCAAGGCCAACGCTAGAGAACGGACCCGGATGCATGGCCTGAATGATGCCTTGGATAATCTTCGGAGAGTCATGCCATGTTACTCTAAAACTCAAAAGCTTTCTAAGATAGAGACTCTTCGACTGGCAAGGAACTACATCTGGGCCTTGTCTGAAGTCTTGGAGACTGGTCAGACACTTGAAGGTAAGGGATTTGTGGAGATGCTATGTAAAGGTCTCTCTCAACCCACAAGCAACCTGGTTGCTGGATGCCTCCAATTGGGGCCTCAATCTGCTCTCCTGGAGAATCATGAGGAAAAACCTCCAATTTGTGACTCTACTGCTTCTGTCTACCACTTTAACTATCAGTCTCCAGGGCTCCCCAGTCCTCCTTATGGCCATATGGAAACACATCCTCTCCATCTCAAGCCTCAACCATTTAAGAGTTTGGGTGACTCTTTGGGGAGCCATCCACCTGACTGCAGTACCCCCCCTTATGAAGATCCACTCACACCCCCCCTGAGTATTAGTGGCAACTTCTCCTTGAAGCAAGATGGATCCCCCGACTTGGAAAAATCCTACAACTTTATGCCACATTATACCTCTGCAGGTCTAAGTTCAGGGCATTCAACTCTCTTTCAGACCAGCACTTCCCACTATGATGTTCCTGTAGACCTGACCTATGATTCCTACTCCCATCATGGTATTGGAACTCAGCTCAATACAATCTTCACTGATTAGAGCAATAAGATAAGCACCAGCAGTTCAGAAAATGAAGTGGAGATGTTTCCCATGTTTCTAGTGCTGAGCTAAACTCTCAGAATATTAAAAGAACCTTTGGATATACATCAAACATAGTAATCCTAGTTTGTTCAGAACTTCCTGTACCTGCTAAATGGTTCCCATTAACTTCTCACATTGAACCAGTCCTATATTTGGTATCCTTGAGTGAACATATTTGATGGTTTGAGGCCACATGGTAATAGAATAGAAAACCTGCTCCAGTGGTGCCAAAGACTAATTGAATGCTCTGCCGTTTCCAGTGTTTTTATTGCTTTCTGATAAACATGATACAACTGTTCTAAATCAACATATACCTTTCACCTCTCATACAATTTTTAAAATTATAAAGCAATAAAAGGAAATGGCATAAATGGAATGATTATATAGAACTGGAAGGGGCATCATGTACATGTCTGTTGGCTTATAGAATACAAAATTCGTGTGAATTTGACAAATCATCTTTGTGTCTATTTAAATATAACTTCCAGAGCCTAAAATAATAACTTGGATGTTACCATAAATAGCCAAGTCTGTTCTTTAAGAGATTAGCTCTACTTATTACTGTGCTGAAAGGTATACACACCCTTTTTAGTGATTGCAGAACCATGATTGAAGCCTCACACAAACTTCATTCTTGATACTATTTTAAAAAACAACTGTCTTAGTACTAGGAGTGAAGCAAGAAAGACATTGAAAGTTCTGTTCTGCACAGAAACATCACCTAGCTCATTTCTTAGCTTTCATAACTAAAGGGCTATGGGAATTTCACAGGTGTTCAGGTGCTTCACTTAGAATCAGAATTAAGCCAGGTTCATACTATAGAGCAATAAAATGGTGGTGGTTGGCTGCCATCCCAACTAACGCATTTGAAGAACTCTGCCTCACACATAGCCACTGGAAAAATGTGGATATTCTCTAGCAAGATGAATTTCACTGTTTAAAGCAATGTGATTAAAGCAATAGAGTTGTATCCACTCCGGTATCATATATTCCAAAACTGAAGGCACGAATCAATCTTGAATTCTTACAATATAAATGTAACTTCTTACTTCCCACCCTCCACTGATTGTTACTTTGTCTTCATTCCAAGATATTATGCTATTATATAGCAAAATTTTGATTAGAATCAAAATTAGGGTCCTTGAATGCTTTTATCTGTCTGTATCTTCAGCATGGGTTTTGATCAGTTTTAAGAAAGTTTATTTTTCTTTATGTGGCACCTTTTTTTCATTGTATCTACACTGGCTCAGCCAAGTTTCCAGAGAAATTAGCTCTGAGAAATTTTTCTATCATGATACATCTTCCATAGCAATTATTTAGGTTCAGCCCAAGAGTATACATAGTATATTTATAGTGGGTGAGGATATATCTCTAGGAATAAATTTTAACGACATTATTGGCAGATGAATATGCCATTTTATCTACCAACTATATATGTATCTATTTTCTTTATTGCCCTTATTTATTTCTTCACACTGTGAGTTATTTTGTGTCCATCTTATTGCAGCACTTACTCTGCTCTACTTTGCACTTTTGGCTTATAAATATGTTTTAAACAACTCGTGACAGTAACTCACCACCCCCAACACCTTGAATCACCCTAATGGAAATAGGCAAGGAGAATTATTTATAGAATCATCCTATGTAATTTTTTGAGAATTTGCTTTAATTACCTAGCATTTATGTTTATAGATAATTGTTATCTGCATTATTTATTAGATTTTATTTATTTAATTTATTTTTCCCTCTTTTTATGTAAAAATTTGAGTCCCATAGATATAGCCTTAAAGATTCACTAGGAAAGTAGCTTATATGTTTGGAGTGAGAGAAAAAGAGAAAATTAGTTCTTGACTGCTGATCTTTATGGTTTTATTAAAAAAAAAGAGCAGTAATTTGAATAGCTATGCAACTTAATGGCTTTAGATCACTTCCTTTAAGGTGCAACAGAGTTACATTATTATTATGCCTTTGGAGAATGTAGTACATGTGAACGAAGACTATAGACTTGTGAAGAGAGATTTTATAATTAAATGCAAATGTAGTACTGTACCACGCTTGGAAAGAACTTGTTCTTTAAATGATGTCTAGTCTTCTGGGAATGTTTTCAGATAAAATGAAGCAATTGTTTAAAAGAAATAACTGTTTTCCCTCCCTTTTCCAGTAGCAATAAAGCTTTGAGTGTTATTTAACATTGTGTTTTTCTTGGCAATGTTACTCTTTGGAGATTTTATTGAGTCTTTACATTTATATTTTGTGAGCAGATAGCAAAGTAAGTCCAGCCAGTGCAGAGGGTTTACATATTTCTTCTTTCAGGTTATCTTGCCATTTGCCAGAAGATTTGGAAGGCCACAATGTAGTAGATAAATGGCTCTCACTCATACAATAAACTACAAAATTTGCAGTTGAGAAAAGGAATATTTCAGGCTACAGAAATACTTAGGGTCTTAGTTCAACCCCAAAGAGGTTGGCCATAGAAGGATGGACTAGTATCTGCAATTTAAGTGAGCTTGACAACTTTTGAAACAATATGAAGTATGGTTTTGACAACTGCCTTTTAATATTTTCTGATTTTTTTAGTTTTCTTACGATGATTTTTTCCAAGAGTCCTTCTTAAATGAATAAAATACAAATTAGAAAAATCTAACGATGATGATGAATATAAATAAAATTGGTTAACAAAGGAAATTTGAACTTAAGATTTAAGAAACAAAGTGCATAAGGGAAAGCCATCTTCCTGCCTGTCTCTCTACAAAGAAATCATTGTTTTAAAGACATTAAGTTAATAATTACCAGAGATCTTTTATGCAAACAGAAGCAAATATTTGGTACATTTGTCACAAACATTTTGATATATTGCTTCCTCCCCTTTTGCACAATAGTTCCGTGTATTGACATAATATTTAAGCACATATCTTTAGACTTCTTATATTTAAAAAATTTTTGATTGATGCTTCAATTGGCTATCATTAAACAATAAAATTCATGAAACTAAGTTGAAGAATTTAGGTTGCAATTCTGAATGACACATCATTTGGCAGTTACTGAGAATCTCTTTACTTTGTAAAGACTACTCCAAAGAGACAATGACATGTCTCAGCTATGAGATGTTTATCATGTAATGTCAGGTTTCAAGGGATTTTCATATATTTATTCATTTGATCCTAAAGTCATTCCCATAAAGCAATCACTCATTGCTCTCATGTTACAGATTAGGAAGCTAAGGAAAAATGATCTGCTCATGTTTTCATTACTTGTTAATGGTGGAGCCTGAAACAAAGTTGCTGTTTGATAAGGTATAAGCTATTTTTGGCCATTCTACACTCCAGTCTGACCAATTACCACATTCACAATAGAACCTAAGAGAGGAAGATTCTGTTCCTTGACAAAATATAAATGTTTTATTGGATGTGGCCTGTGTAGGCTATGAAGAGAATGGGGGAGACCCTAGGCTAATTTGCTTTTGTTTGAAAGCACCCACCATTCCTAGTACATGTATCCACCTCATGATTTCATTTTGCACATTTTTATGATATGTGTGATATGTGTGGTATAAATGATTAAATTGTACCATTTGAAGGTAAATAATAGTACCTAACTAGAAAATTTACTTGATGAGCAATCTTTGTTCAGTTGGCCAACTTTCACAGCCTTTTATTGTTATTTACAATAGTTTGAAAACAGTCGAGGTCACTGAGAACAAGTGTTCTAGTTCAAGACAACTAGAACCAGCCTCAAAATTCAGGATTGCCCAGAACCCAAACACTGGTATCTATTTTGAACTAGTCAATACTTTTAAATAGACATGCACAAAAACAAACTTTCTAAATTTAGAAAAAAAAGAAATTTGAATTTTGCTTTCTTTATAGAAATTAACATACAGCTGAAAGAAAACTTGTTGCAGCTTTTTGCTCTTATCTGGGCTGCAAAGATGTACAAAAGTATATCCTTACCTAAAAAATACGTAGTAATATTGAATTTTGATTCTATTTTTAACTTGTTATTGAGAATATTTCTGGACTAGGAAGTAAACCCAATGCAGTACTAAAGAAACCAATATTAGAATACACACTGATGACAGTCTATAGACAGTCTAATAGTCAAAGCCCTTTTATACATATTAGCACCAGAGTGAAGCACACAAACCAAATATCATACAAAATATTTAATAAAAGGGTTAGAGACCTTTTCTTACTCACATATCTACTAGTTTATAGTTAAAACAGACTATGTAGAAAGTATATAGAAAATATAGAAAATAACTATTGTTATAACAATTTCTATTTTCTATGTATTTGTCTTAGGTTACTGAATTCGTACTTAATTCATGTTTAAGTAAAATATATTTCCTGGATTAATGTATTAGTATGGCAATTTTGGATGACTTACAGAGGGAATAACTCTGATTAATTTAATTAACCTTGCAAAGTCACTTTTGTTTTGCTAAAATGAATTACAAGAAAAAACGAGGAGGGCACATTCGATGATTGTGTTGAAAAGCCCTCATCTTGACTGTCATACTACACAGTATTAGGTATGTCTATGAGTAAATTGATGACTTACTAAACATGAATCAAAGGCAATTTTAAGAAACAATAGCTAAGGGTATGGTTACATATACCTGTGGTGGCACATGTCTTTAATTCCAGCAGGGGGCTGAGACAGGTAGATCTCTGTGCATTTGAGGGCAGCCTGTTTTATAAAGTGAGTTCCAGGACCGCCAGAATTGCAAAGAGAAACTCTGTTTCTAAAAAGCAAATAAAACAAATGAATAATAATGACAATAATAATAATGACGATTATGACAAAAGAAGGAAGGAAGAATAGATAAAAGTTTGAAGAAGGAAAGAGGAAATAGTTGTTTAATTGGCAACTTACCACAGAAAAGTAAAACAGATATTGATGCTAAGTGTACATATTTGTGAAGTAAGACTATTTCTCCCCCCACCACCCTATGCCATATTAGGCCAGATTACAGAAAAAAGCTACTACAAATCTCTTTCTTTTAGCATATTGACAGTTTCTAGAAAGAAAAAATTATAAATAAGCCACCGAATTAGGCTCTGTACATTGTAAAATCTTACCAATAAATTCATAAATAAATAGTAGAACACGATCCCTCTCTTCCAGTCCTCTGTCTGTCTACATGTGTTCTCGATCTCCCAGGGCAGGAATTAAATAAGGATGCTGTTCAATAAACTCTCTAAGTTTCTATTATCATGCCTATAAAGTAAGATGCTTTCAACATTAGACACATGTCATTTCTCTTAGTTAAATGTATTAATAATTCTATTAATAGCTTCTGTTCATTTTCTCCATGAGAGGAGAGCAAATTTACATACTTTTGGAAAAGAAAGAATAAATGATTGAATAGGAGCTGATATACAATCAAATTATGAACTTCATGCTAAGATTTAAGTGCTATTTAAAAGCCATTATGTGGCTTTACAATTGCTGTTCAGCTATCTTAACGACGTGGTGTGTTTTAAGTTTGTTCTTATTTGGGAAAATGATTTTGTTGGCATTGAACTTATTCTTAGGCTCCACTTAGCTAAAATAGATTTCTCAAAGGGCAAATGGAGACATTATACTATTTTTATAACTGGGAAACTTCTCTGTTTCCTCTCTAAGTTGATAAATTTGACTGTATTATTTACTTTTATTGCAAATATGGTAAATTCTGAGCTGTCAATATGCATAATCTGTGCTGAAAATTAGTTTTAGATTTTTATTTTATTGACAGCTTCATACATGTATAGAATATATTTCAGTCATGTTCACATATATTACTTTCTCTTATCCTCTTCTCCTCCAGTTGAACCCTTCTTCCCAAGTATGGCCTCTTCTACCATTTTGCCTCTTTTGTGTGTTACCCACCTAGCTCAATCTGAGTTGTTTTTAAATACATGTGTTGAACATTATTTATCAATTCACTGGTAACTTGCCAGTGATTACACCATTTCTTCCCTCTACACTGAGGTCTTTTGAAAATACTTCATATGAAACTTATTTCTTAGTGTCAGCTCAAGTGTTCTTAATTTTACATTGTGTTTCTTTATAGACATATATGAATGCATACATATTAAAATAAGCAATACATAAAGGTAAATACTATATCGATGTACATTTGAAAATGTGGATAATTCAACATAGTTTGGTATGCATTGAACACCAACTCTCTCTCTCTCTCTTTCTCTCTCTCTCTCTCTCTCTCTCTATATATATATATATATGTATTCTCAATATTATATATACATATATATGTTATAATTACATATATAGTTGGTGTTAAACCCTAAATTAGAAGTTTAGGCTTCAAGAGAGGAAATGGGCAAAAAATAGGAAGTGGGAGAGAGAGAGGTCTATTTCTTCCTGTTAGACTGGACCTAGAGGGACAGCTTGACAATGACAATTATTTTTCATTATCTCATACTATTTCCCCTCCTTTGAGAGCTAGCCTCTGAGCCAAGCCAGATCCAGGGCAGGCAGGCACATGGCTGGCCCACTGAGGGCCAAGCACAGCCGCAAGCTGCTTGAGGACTCCTGGAGCAGACTATCCCCTGGCTCCTGCCCACCCCAACGCTGCCAGTCTGCAGCTTCCCTCCTGCCAGACTCCTGGGCATACTGATGGGAATGGCATAATTATCTAATCCCTGCCTAGGGAGATCTAGGACACATGCAAACCGATGGAAGATCAGGGGGAATCAGAGAGACTTTGTGTTGGAGAAGGGATAAAGACAAGTTTGGGAGTCACAGGCCAGCCTCAGGGAAAGTCCTGAAATCTCCCTCTTTTTCTGCTGCTCAAAGGTAACACATCTTCTATCGAAACAGAAACTCTGGAAGGACCTAGACTTTTTGCTATGGGAAAATGCCTTGAGAAAGAATACAGATGCTTAGTGTTTAGATCTCCACAAGGAGGAAAACAACATGAGCAGTTACTGACAGAAACAGTATGGGAGTATCAGAGTTCCAGAAGGATATAGAGAGGATGGAATAGAGTCAGATATAGAAAAGAAAGAAGAACCCTTACAAGTGATCTGTTTAACTGCCTGCCATTCACCTGACCCTTCAGGCATGCTTCCTCTTCCTCACTTTCAAACTTTCAGTATTCATGCATCTAAACTCATACAACAGTCATAATTATTCTTGTATTCACTGTCTCTTTTTCTCTATCACTATATTTTAAAGTAAGATTAGCAAAATGGTATTTTTGTTTAAAAAAAAACTTTCTTAACCTGGGGAAATGATTCAACAGGTAAAGCACTTGCCACACAAGTGTGAGGGACTTGAATTCAGACACCCAAACTCCACAGAAAGTGGGGTACAGTAAAATACACATCTTTACGATCCCAGTGCTCTAATACTATAGAGACAGCTTAATCCCCCAAATTTTAGGCCAGCTAACCAGCCTATGCACCATAGTGATCAATAAGAAGAAAAGGTCAGATACCTGAGGTTTTCCTCTGAAGTCTTTATGCACTGTGATACGTGAATTCCTGAACTCACCAATACAAATATGTACTCACATGCATATCCATGGACACACACTTATTTAAAAGCACTGCATTGATCTTCCTTTTATTATAAAATAAAACACCCACCTTCCAAATATATTTAGCCTGTCTCACCCAACTGTTCATGCTCTATACTTCCAGACACACATATATCACTAATGATTCCCTTAATCCAAGAAGCCACCCACTCCATGCTCTCTCCTTTTCTTTGTTATTCTATGTAAATTTATATTGTCGCCCTGGGTTAGTGTTCCTCTGAATACCACAAATGAAATTGCTATTTGTCAGTTCAATGCAGTAATTTTTTGTGAGTGCTCTCCTTAATTACTAAATCTGTTCAAACCCTTCAGGTGTAGACAGAAATTATGTCTGTTAAAACATTCCCTAGCTATCGCTATAGTCATTATATTGCTCATCTTTCAGAGTTTAGGGACTCATGATGACAGATTCCAAGACTTAAGTTTCTATTTCAACTTATATATCCTCTATCTGTTTTCAGTTACTGAATAAGGGAAGCTGTTTAGGGTACTTGTTAAGGTTTATCTCCAGCCCAAGAGATAAAAGAGTAAATCAATTTTTACAAGGAAATGCTTAAAGTATTGATTGTGATGTTCACTTTACATTCTAACACATTCATAAAACGTTTGCTTCTGACTTCTTTGTCCATGCCGACATCCAACTTGTGATTCTCCTGCTCCAGGCTACCGATTGCTGGACTTACAGGCTTTATGCATTATCCCCTTCATAATAATACCCAAATGAGCCGGGCAGTGGTGGCGCATGCCTTTAATCCCAGCACTTGGGAGGCAGAGGCAGGCGGATTTCTGAGTTCGAGGCCAGCCTGGTCTACAGAGTGAGTTCCAGGACAGCCAGGGCTACACAGAGAAACCCTGTCTCAAAAAAAAAAAAAAAAAAAAACCAAAAAAAAAAAAAATAATACCCAAATGGACTTAAATAAGGTAGTAATTGGTGGCCAGTGAGATAGCTCAGAGAAAAAACTTGCACGTGGCAAAACCTGATGACCTGAGTTTCATGTGCGCACATGTGCATGTGTGTGTACACACACATGTATACACACACACACACACACACACACACACACACACACACATGAGAAGAGAAAAAAAGAAAAGGAAATAAAATGAGTGACTTTATATAGAATTATTGTACTTGCTTATTTGTTTGACACAGGGTCTCAAGTAGCCCAGACTTGTTTTTATAATTCCTGTGTAGCAGAGAATGACCTTGATTAGTGTCTATTTCTGATAATGCTATATTGGCTTCCTCAGGGCTAAAATTAAAGCTGTATGCTAACATGCTTGGTTTTATGTGGAGTTAGAGAATGAATTCAGGGTTTAGTACTCACTGGGCAATCAGACTACAAAATGAGCAATGTACCTAGCTCCTTGATTTCTATTTTCTTCACTATGTTTTGGCACAAATAAAAATGCAGAGTAAAATGCAGATAAAATAAATATTGTTGAAACAGCATAGGTTTAGAAAGTAGAATAAAGGTGAGAATAAAAAATAGTGGGTACAACTTCTCTAATTTGAACATTTCAAAGTCTTTTAGATATTGTCCTGAAGGACTAGGTCATTCAGGAGATAGAAGGAAAACTTAGCTGTATATTAAAAAAATAGGCAGCTGTTGCTATTGCTTATCTTAGCCAAGGGCTATTCGTTTTGGTTCCTGCTGCCCAAACCCGGTGACCCACCACGCTGTGAAACATCCCCCACCCCTTGAGTATGGCCTCTGATTGTGTCTTTAGAACAACATAAAAAAAAAAATCACTGGCTCCTTGTGCTATGCTTTTTTTGTTTGTTTGTTTGTTTGTTTGGTTTTATCATAGTGACAAAATATCTAAGAAAATAAAACTTAGTGGATGAAGTTATTATTACTAATATTATTATATTGTTATTATTTATTGTTTTTGGTCATGATTCCAGTTAATGTGACATGACACTATGACCATGGGCTTGGGGTGATGAGAAGAGAGAGAGAAAGCTCTTCAAAGGCATGATGCACTAAAGTTACTTCCAACAATATAGCTTGATGCTACACACTTTCCACCACCTTTTAAAAGTCTACTCATTTATGAATACACAAATGAGCTAATATTTTTTTCTATTAGGGTGAAGTCTTCATAATTTAACTACCTCTCAAAGATTGGACTCATAATTTGGAGACCAAGCTTTGAATACAGGGGACTTTTAGAGAAGACTTTATACACAAATCATAATTTCCTGTTTTTGTTTTAGGGTTCCCACATAATTCCATTCCCTTGAAAACTTTTGTTGCATTCAAAAACTTTCTATTTAGACACTGGATACATCTTAGACAAATGTTATAGTGTAGGAAGCAGAACATTTTTTACCAATTGTTCATATAAAGGAAGCTCTGTCTCTTATAGTCTTCAGAGGTTCATGATTATTTTGAGACTGATAATCTAACAAGCCCTAGGTAAGTACTAGGTTTGCCACATACTAACACTCACTGACTTTGGACAAATTTCAGAATTTTCTAAACATCAAAATCTTTATCTGCAAAATAATTACAATAAGATTGTATGACATTAAGCATAGTTGACTTGATATGTAGCATGAGGCCTGACACTCTCTCCTTTAATAATTTGTAGTCATCATTGCCTTCATCATCATCTACAGTTTCTCCTAGGAGAGTGAGATAACTGCCACACTGGGCTGGTGAAACAGACTAATGCAGAATCCGAGCAAAGAGAAAAGGTGACCCATAGGGACATACATGATCTTGAATACTCATGAAAGCCATCAGAAAGAATTACTGGGTTACAGTCTAGAGTGTGTAACTCAGCTGGAGCCTGAATACAAAAGGTCCCTGAGCAGAAGCATCAGGGACAGACAGGGGACAGCTGAAACTGTGTCTACAGTTGGCACAGTCCAACAAGATTTTCAAGGATAAATGAGAAAGAAAATCAGCCCTGGGAGGGAGCACTGCTGACATGTTTTCCTGCTTCTAAGCAGCAGCTGCAGGCAGATGGAGCAACTGCAGCTGTTCCTAGGAGCCTGGATTCCTTGGGAAAGTGGGCATAAGGAAAGGAAATGGGAGGGAGGCAGGCATAGGCTCTCAGGTTGGGAGATTCCATTGCACAGCATAAGGAAATTGAGCAAAGAGGAAGATGTGTAAGGTGGCAGGAAGAGGGTGTTATGAATGTGAAATGATGCTCTCTATTGGAAACTGGATGATGTAATTGTAAAAAAGGCTAGATGGGATCTGGAACTTTGTCTATGCCTTTAGATTGCTATATAAATATGGGTAAATAGTTATCCTAAAAGCTGGTACTAATTGAATAGTTGTCATGTTAAAAAATGATCTTACTTTTTTGAGTATATAAAATAATGCAACCCTTACTGCAGCATTATATCTGCAATAAAAGGTTTTCATTTTTCATATGGAAGTCTGAGGCACAAGGCACAACATGCCTCTCTTAGGCCACATAACTAATGTTTTTCAGTACTATTTCACAGTGGGATTCTGACTTTAGGACCTACATGTTTTTGGATTACACTATAAATACTTTTATTGACACAATAATTTTATGTATTTTTAATGGCCAAAACATCTTATTTCAATTCACATATGCAATGCACAAGGATTAGATCTGTGAAATTGATATATTAACCTAAAACACTTATTATTTCTTTATATTGAAAAAACAATGTCATCTCTGGTATTAAATGTACAATTAATTGTCATCAATCTTAGTTAGCACATTGAATTATAGAACATTAGAAATAATTCCTTCTGGTTAATTGCACCATTGCCTCCAATAACCATTCCCTTCTCTCCTCTTCCTCTTTCCATTCTTTCCAGCTGTTGGCAATTACAATTCTCCTCTCCACTTCCATAAGATAAGCCTTTTCATCTTGTACATGAGTAAAAGCATGTGGTATTTTCTTTTTCTACCTAGATGATATTATTTAAAATAATGTTTTCAAGTTCCATTTTTGTTGTTACAGCTTCCACTCTTGTTATGGCTGAATTATATCCTATTGTATATATGAAACACATTTTTTCCATCTATTTGTCTCTCAACAGACATCTCAGCAGATTGTATATCTTTGTTGTTGGGGGTAGTTTTACAATGAACATAAGCATGCAGATGTGTCTTTTATTTTGGAAGTCTGTGGAGTAGAATTGCTAAATCACCTGGTGCCTTTATTTTGATTTTCTATTCTTATGCCTTATTGTTTTCCACAGTAGCTATACTGATTTACATTTCTACCAACAGTATGTGATACATTTATATTTTGATGTCATTCATTCTATCTGGGGGTGAATCTAAGTCTGCATTTCCATTTTTCATTCTCAACCAAATCTGTCCAAAAGAACACTGAATTTTTCAAATTTGTCTAGCATATTTAGGGAAATATTTAAATTTGTTTAGCTACAATTAAACTATAGTAGTCTCATATGGCTAGGACCTATCTAATCAGTAGGGTAGCTTCATACTGCCTCTTTTCAAACCTATTATTAATATTTTCCAACATAAAATTGCATGTTTGTGCTCATGAATGACAAACATATGAAATGACTTTACTAACTTCAACCATACATAGATCATTAGTCAGGTATGATCCACTTTCTCCTGACCATGGAATTTCCTCAGGATCTATCATGACAGTGGACTTTCAGCAATCATGAGTAAGAATGTAGACTCTTCGAGAAGACATTATTTACTATGGACTGCAAATCAAAATAGCTAAGGGAATCAATTTATGAATTAAAGAAAAAGAGATGTCCTTATAGATGTTATCTCATATGGCTTCCCTTTCCTCACTGATAGATGTGATGCCATCACATTACTCTTCTTCTATATGACACTCCCATTCCTTGGTGTTTTTCTTAAAAGGCCCTATTCTAGTACCTTATGATGCCCTGGCTGTCATTTTCCCCCAGAGGTAGAGACATTTTTCATGTTAAATATGTCACTGAAGAAGACCTCAGCAATGGCTCATGAAAGGCTCAGGGGTTGTCAGTTCTTACAAATATCCAAAAATTAACATCTGTTCACATAATTATCTGACTAGAGCTTTATTTTGATCACTAGTGGTACCCTAAAGTACCCACCTGAGCATCAACCTACTGGTCCTCTGGACATTTTAGGGTCTTATCAGTGAAGTATTTCCTACTTGGTTTCTCACTAACTTTTAATTTTAGGAATGAGCTACTATCTTCCTACCTTCCTTGCTTTCTCTTGGTTTTTATTTTGTCTGTAAAATTTCTACTTACATTTCATGAGACAGAGACAATGTCATTTGCTTTTAGCAGCTTCTTTGATCCTGCTCTGAACATAGTTATTGTCCAGACAAGTGAGGCTTCCCTACTCTGAAATCTACTAATTTCTTTTTCTAATAGTCACAAAACATTTGACACAAACCTGCATGAGAACATTTAATTCATTCTGTTGTAATACATTGCTATCAAACCTGTCTCTATTGAAAGCTTGTAACTCATCTGTAGCAGTAAGATAAATTACAGCTGTCTTTTCTTGTAATATTCAAAACTCTAATTAATGTCAAGAGTTAAATATTCAGTGAATGGACAAAAGCATGAACTACTTGGCTATACAAGATCAGACTGTGTGGCAAAGAAAATTCATGTTCCTAACAGACAAGCCCAAGGTCTGGAAGAAAAGAACCTATTCTTTGGGCTACCTAACTTTTTCTCTTCTAAACAGAATAACCAAAGACGAAGTCTTTCCTCATTGTTTCCTGAGATCCCTATAGAAATTCAGTCATTTTAATGTTATCTGTACATTTGCTTCTCTCAACCCCCAGAGCCACCCATCCACACTGTTCTGAAACATTTGACTTATTTTTCCTCTGTCCCCACTGTTCCTCTTTCTGTAGCATTACAATTTCATTGTTCTCCCTGCTCTATTTTCTCCTGACCTCTTGACTGCTCATTGTTAGCTGTCAGGAGGGCTCTGCTGACAGCTGGGGCCAGCAGGACAGGTCTGGTATCCCAAGATATCTCTGAAAAATGTTGGAATACTCAATAGTCAAGCTTGATATTGTCACCCCTTTCTCTCTCTCCACAAGTCCTCAGTCCTCACAGAATCTAGCTCCCTTTCTTTATGCCTGATAGTGTTTGTGAGATTAGCATGGCTTACCAGGCATAACAGGAGAAGAAAATTGCATGTTTGTACTCTGTGCACATTTCTTCTCAGTCATACCTGTGTACTGTTAACCTCTGAGTCCTCATATCTTAATTTGCTGCCTTTGTTACCCCCTCTGAAAACTGTCACTAGTACATTATCTAATGGTTAAAACTGTATGATAGAATCCTTCAATTACCTTAAATTCTAGGTATGCTTCTGCTACAGCACAGGCCCCACTGTTTCTTCATGAGTCTTGGTGGTATATAGCAACCTACAAGACTAGATCAGTGCATAGCACAAATTAGTTAATCATTGCAACAGCTATGTACCAAGTAGGTATTAGCAAAGATTACTTTTCAAAGTTTAACTTAGTTTAATATTTACAGTAACTTATTGCAGAAGTCTTTACCTCCAGCGGCATGAATATCAACATCAAACCATAAGCCATCCTCACACTCAGAAAATGAATTTTTTCATCTTCATGCTGGCTCCTATCCTATCTTCATCCTTCCATTTATATATTTCAGTAAGGAATCCTTACTTATCCTTTCCATTCTTATTTGATGGAAAAAGTACCCAGTAGGACAGATTTAGTTAATAAACAGGTCTTGTTATTAAGCAACTCATCATAAAGCACTCAAAGGCTTTAATTTGTCTGTATGGAGCATCAGTCAAGATTTAGCTCTAAACTTATGACCTTGATGTTGACCTCATTTTCATACTCTTTGTTCCAATCTAATTTCACAAAACCGTATGTTTCTTATACAGAGTTAAGGTTAGAGGAAAGCAAAGTACAAGAAACTTATTCTTTTCTACTGCAAATAAGAGAGATGGGGAATGTTCTATGATAATTTTGCTCCAGGCCCAGGCAAAGAAGATTGCGTGTCTTAGTTCCTCCTGCATATTCATGTTGGCTTAAGGGGGCAGCTAAACAACTAATTGGTAATTCTTCAATAGTTTGTTCTTTGAGAAAGGCATGTTGTCTCATTTGGGACTTGCAGGATTGAATGTTGAGCTTTTATTTTCACATTTGAATTCTATTTAACGGTAAGAGATAATCTGTTGGCTCCTTAGTCAAAAACAATAGGTAGGTTTTTGTTGTTTGTTTTTGTTGTTTGTTTTATTTCTGTTTGTTTTAAAAGATAAATAGCAGTTAAATACTGTGGCAAATAGAGGAAATGAATTCTATGCTTATCATGTGCTATGAGCTACTTTTTCTGTCTTTGCCTTTTCTATAACTTCACTCTCAAACTGTAGCCTTCTCCCAAGCATTCCCCTTTCCTACCATTGTGTGTTATAGATTATGATTCTTTTAATGTGCATATATAATTTCATAAAATTTATATGTATAATATAAAACTGGGAGTATGTGTTTAGGATGTGTGTATGTGACCATGGGCAGGCACAAGCTATAGTACGTATGCAGAGGTCACAGGATGACTTCCAAGAGTCAGTCCTATCATTTGACCATGAGTTTGGGGACTTAACTCATGTCCTGATTTTACATGCTGAGCAATCTCATTGACTCCAAGATATACTTTGAATAAGTCTCAGTTGATCACTTGAATTATCTCTGAATTGAAAAGCTCAGAGTGTATGCTCTTAAAAAAGGGAAAGAGAATGGGACAGAAATTGATTTCTGTTATTTCATACCTAAGAAAAGTATTCCAATGGTTGAGCATATTTTTAGAAAAATAAGAGATCACATTAAATTCATTTGGGGAACAAATGTAGATTATCAATCTGGTTTAGACTGATTGAGTTTTATCTTCACAGTAATTTTGTCTTGCTATGAGACCTGGAAGGAAACCATCAGAGATCAGCTAGTCTAGTCTTAGGATGTACAATGTAAGTAAGTTTTGGGCAGGATGCTTGTTGCCAATGCTTCATCTAAACAATGACAGTATCCATGAAAATAAATCCTTCTCGGGTATATTTGATTTGCATTGTAGAATCCAAATCTGTGATTGTACCTATATGAATAAATGATTAACCAGATCCTTAAGCAAATAAATGGGAACAAATAGTCAAATATGCTATAGAGAAGAGTCTGAGTAACCTATGTGAATAGTATTTCCTCAAGAAGGCAGACAGTAAATGGAGCTTAATTCACTTAATTCCTTTAGGGTGAACTATGAAGAATGACATCCTTTGAAAGAGAGCAAGTACAGAGGCAGATGCTTGCAGTCAACCATTGGACTGAGCACAGGGTCCCCAATGGAGGAGTTAGAGAAAGGACTGAAGGATCTGAAGAGGTTTGCAAACCCATAGGAAGAACAACAATATAAACCAACCAGAACCTCCAGAGCTCCCAGGGACTAAACCACCAACACATGGAGGGGCCCATGGAGGGACCCATGGATCCAGCCACAAATGTAGCAGAGGATGGCCTTGTCAGGCATCAATGGAAGGAGAGGCCCTTGGTTCTTTGAAGGCTTGATGCCCCAGTGTAGGGGAATGCCAGAGTGGGGAGGTGGGAGTGGGTGCTTGGGTGAGGGAATACCCTCACAGAAGCAGGGGGAGAGGGATGGGATAGTGGGAAACTGGGAATAGGTTTATGGGGATAGGTAATTGGATAGAGGGAAACTGGGAAAAGGTATAACATTTGAAATATAAATAAAAAAATATCAAAAAAAAAGAGCAAGAAGAGATATATAGGGAGGTTTGGAGGGAGGAAAAAAGAATTATGTACTTATAATATTGAAAATAATAATTTTGAAAAGGATTCATTATAGAAAACAAAGATGTTCACAGAAAGAAACATTGCTTCAGTCAGGTAATATAGAGTAATATTAATAATAGTAAGGCCTGGTAAATCACCACATCAACTTATACTTGATAAGATAAAAATGTTACTTTCTTAAAAAAATCCTCAATCTGATCTTAGGATAATAAATTCAGAATTTATAACAAATGCTTAATGCTATTACAAGATGTTAACAAAGGGAAAAATAGATACTGGGAATATGGGGACTTTCTTGAACATATTTCAAGTCTAAAACTTATAAAAATTAAATGATGATTTGAAAAGTTTAAGAAAGGTAAATGGTGAATAAAAGTTATGAGTAACCTAAGGACCATGTTCTAAGATGGAAGAGACATACTATGGACATACCATTTCTAAATGATAAGAATATCCTCTGTGTTGTAAAAGAGAAAAGACCTGAAGTTACAAGATAAAAGCTAAAGTCAGGCTCAAAAATCACTTTCTAGGTGTTAGGTTTAGACATCTTGACTTTAACACTCATCTCCAAATAAAAGGATACTTCATATTACTGACATCAGGGGAGAGATTGGGGTCACAACTGCTATCCTTGGAAGGCAGGGCATGTCCTGCTTTTAAGGGATGCACACCAATTACACCAGTGTCTGAGATTTTTAGAAAAAGATTGTGAGTTTGTTTGCAGCTCTGTTTCTGATACCAAATAACCTACTCATCTCCACCAGGATTTACCATAGTGTCTAGGAGATCACTTCAGTTCATATAGGTTAGCTTATTAGTCAGATGCACATGTTTTAGTGCTTTCTATGTGGTCAATAAATATTTTGGCATCATGAATAGATGACAGGGTTGAATTTCACTTCAAATATGTTTCTCAATACTGTTCTACTATTTGTTTTATTCTCATAACAATTCTGAAGAATTGATGATGGATAAGACTAGTAACGCCTTAAATGATTAGCCCCATGCTTTGCTTGACACACGTCTGCACTTTCCTCATTTTATAGCAGAGTTCATTGTATGAACTGGTGACTGTATATGGGATGGATCCTCAGGTGGTGCAGTCTCTGGATGGCCTTCCCTTCAGTCTCTAGCCCACACTTTGTCTCCACATTTCTTCCTGTGAGTATTTTATTCCCCCCTTCTAAGAAGCTCCAAGGCATCCACAGGGTCTTCCTTCTTCTTGGGCTTCATATGGGCTGTGAATTGAATCTTGGGTATTCCAAACTTTTGGACTAATATCCACTTATCAGTGAGTGTATACTGTGTGTGTTCTTTTGTGACTGAGTTACCTCACTCAGGATAATTCTTTTTCTTTCTTTTTATTACTTAGATATTTTCTTTATTTACATTTCAAATATTATTCCCTTTTTTGGTTTCCCTTCCGAAAACCCCCTATCTCATTTCTCCTCCCCCTGCTCACCAATCAATCCACTCCCACTTCCCTATTTTGGAATTCCACTACACTGGGGCATTGAGCCTTCTCAGGACAAAGGGCCTCTCCTCCCATTGATGTCCAACAAGGTCACAGGATGATATTCCATCATTTGTCTGTGAATTTCATGAACTCATTGTTTTTAATAGCTGAGTATACTCCATTGTATAAATGCACCACATTTTCTATACCCATTCTTTTGTTGAGGGACATCTGGGATCTTTCCAGCTTCTGGCTACTATAAATATGGCTGCTTTGAACATAGTCGAGCATGTGTCCAATTTGCCAGTCTATGTCTTTTTATTGGGAAATTGAGTCCACTGATGTTAAGAGATATTAAGGAATACTGATTGTTGCTTCCTGTTATTTTTATATTTGTGTGGATAACTTCATTTGGGTTTCTTGAAAAATGATTACTTGCATGCTTTTCCTAGGGTGTAGTTTCCCTCCCCGTGTTTTCCATCTATTACCCTTTATAGGTCTGGATTTGTGGAAAGATATTGTGTAATTTTGTTTTTGTCATGAAATATCTTGGTTTCTCCATCTGTGGTAATTGAGAGTTTTGCTGGGTATAGTAGCCAGCCTGGGTTGGCATTTTCTGTTTTCTTAGGGTCTGTATGAGATCTGTCCAGGATCTTCTAGCCTTCATGGTCTCTGTTGAGAAGTCTGGTGTAGTTCTGACAGGTCTGCCTTTATATGTTACTTGACCTTTTTCCCTCACTGCTTTTAATATTCTGTCTTTGTTTAGTGCACATGGTGTTTTGATTATTATGTGACAAGAGGAATTTCTTTTCTGGTCTAATCTATTTCGGGTTCTGTAGGCTTCTTGTATGTTCATGGGCATCTCTTTCTTTAGGTTAGGGAAGTTTTCTTCTATAATTTTGCTGAAGATATTTACTGGCCCTTTAATTTGGGAGTCTTCACTCTCTTTTATACCTATTATCCTTAGGTTTGGTCTTATCATTGTGTCCTGGATTTCCTGAATGTTTTGTGTTAGGATCTTTTTGCATTTTGCATTTTCTTTGACTTTTGTGTCAATGTTTTCTATGGTATCTTCTGCACCTGAGATTCTCCTATCTCTTGTATTCTGTTGGTGACTCTATGACTCCTTGTCTCTTTCCTAGGTTTTCTATCTCCAGTGTTGTCTCCCTTTGTGATTTCTTTATTGTTTCTATTTCCATTTTTAGATCCTGGATGGTTTTGTTCAGTTCTTTCACCTGTTTGGTTGTGTTTTCCTGTAATTCTTTAAGGGATTTTTGTGTTTCCTCTTTAAAAGCTTCTAACTGTTTACCTGTGTAAACTTGTATTTCTTTATTTATGACCTTAAAGTCTTCTGTCATTATCATGAGATGTGATTTTATTTTATTTATTTATTTATTTATTTTTTTGGTTTTTTGAGACAGGGTTTCTCTCTGTAGCGCCAGCTGTCCCGGTACTCACTCTGTAGACCAGGCTAGCCTCGAACTCGGAAATCCGCCTGCCTCTGCCTCCCAAGTGCTAGGATTAAAGGCGTGCACCACCACCACCCGGCTGAGATGTGATTTTAAATCAGAGTCTTTCTGGTGTGTTGGGGTATCCAGGGCTTGCTGTGGTGGTTAGAACTGGGTTCTGATGATGCCAAGTAGCTTTGGTTTCTGTTGCTTATGTTCTTTCACTTGCCTTTTGCCGTCTGGTTATCTCTGGTGTTAGTTGGTCTTGCTGTCTCAGACTGTGGTTTGCCCCTCCTGTAAGCCTGTGTGTCAGCACTCCTGGGAGACCAGTTCTCACTGGAAGGAATTTGGGTATGGAAAGCTGTGACACAGGGTCAGCTCCTGTGCACAGAATTGCTCTTGTCTAAAGTAAATACAGGGATAGAGTGGAACAGAGACTGAAGGAAAGGTCATCCAGAAACTGTTCCACCTGGGGATCTATCCCACATGCAGACACTAAGCCCAGACACTATTGCTGATGCCAGGAAGTGCTTGCTGACAGGAGCTTGATACAGATGTTTCTTGAGAGGCTCTGCAGAGCCTGACCAATACAGTTGTGGATGCTCATAGACAACCGTTGGACTGAGTACAGGGACCCCAATGGAGGAGTTAGGAGAAGGACTGAAGGAGTTGAAGGGGCCTTATATGGCATCAATTGGAGGGGTAGTCCTTGGTTCTGTGAAGGCTTGATGCCCCAGTGTAGAGGAATGCTAGGTTGATGAGGCAGGAGTGGGTCTGTTGGTGGAGGAGCACCCTCATAGAAGCAGAGTAAGTGGGGATGGGTTAGGAGGTTTGCAGAGGGGAAACTGGGAAAGGGGATAACATTTGAAATGTAAACAAATAAAATATCCAATTAAAAAAAAGATAAACTATCTGCCAGTGGCTCCTTTGTTTGAAACACTGGTCCTCAATAGTGGTATTGTTTTGAAAGACTGGAATCTTTAAAGAAGTGAGTTGCTGGAGAATGGGCCTTGTGGCCTGACCCCATATTGTCTCAAGGTCTCTGTTTCCTGATCTACCAAGTATAACCTGGTATAATCCTGATTTAACAAGTATAAACACAAGGTCTTATCTTCACAAATCCTGCCCTATTTCTCCCACCATTATCATCTGAGTCCTTACAAATTATGAACCAGAATAAATATTTCTCTCTAAGTTGTTTCTCTTAACAATTATTTAAAAAAACCCGACTGTAAACACTGTCTTGTTTGATGATTTCTTTCCAAGGAGGCATTTTTCAACAAATTGAGAACAATTTGTAAAACTAGTGAAAGTATCTTAAAATGATTATTTTTTTTAAAAAAAATTTAATTTTGACACTAGAGTTATATCATTTGTTCTGTCTTTTTCCTTCCTCCAAACAATTTCATACACTCCTCTGTTTCTTTTGTAAAACTCATAGCCTCTTTTTTATTAATTGCTGTTGCATATATATATGTATATACGTATACATTTCTATTCCTAAATGTAACCTAGTCAATCTGCATAATGTTATTTGTATGTATGCTTTCAGGGCTGATCTTTTGGTATTGAATATCTAATTGGTGTGCTCTTCCCTGGAGAAGACTACAGAAACTTCTCTTTGTAACAGATAGAGACCATTACAGAAAACTACAGCTAATCAATATACAGTTGTGCAGTGCAGTCCTAAGGATACAGCCATAAAACACTCCTAAAGATAAGGGAACATTGCAGAATAGAGGACAGTAAGATTGTAAGGGCCAAAGAATCAGGGAGTTTGCTGTGAGGTTGTCTAGTCAGAAGCTATACCTATAAAGTCTTATCAACACCATTTACCAAAAACATTATCTAAACAAGGAAAGCAACAATAGACGTGTCAAGATGGATACTGGAAAGCCCTCAAGGCCTCAATCTCGAGTCTAAGTTTTGTAAGGAAATGCTTTATGATAGAAGAAAAAGTGCAATTTTAGTTCCTTTTTTGGATCCACCATGTGGGTCTAAACTCTTCAGATCAGGTCTACTGGAAATTAGAGGTACTGAATTTCTGTACTGAGGTGAGATATAGTTTTATTAAAATTTGCAACTTCTTTAATTTTATCTTAGACCTTTTAACAGTATCTTTTTGAAACCATCAACTTATACTACCCATGAATCAGAGAAGAATGATTTTTTTTTTGAACTAGTAAAGAACTAGTAAGGGTAGCACAGAGGCTAGGATTTCTGATCCTCCTACACAACAGTTCTTTGATAAGCAGTAATAAAGCCAAATCTTTCCCCTGAGGGTCAGCTCTGAATGCCTTCTTTCTCTAATGAACCACCTTGACTCTGGGAATTCATTTACATTACACTTGGCTTTGTCTGGATCTTGTCTTCATAGTGTTCAATCCTTTATGTTGCCTGTAATCCAAGGTTGGCTTTCTCATATCTCATTCTCCCTCTGAGGCCTTAGACATCAAGATACAACAGGTTGTCGGGTCACCTATAATGGTGGTTGTTTTTCTGGCTTCTTTTACTTTAACTTCTACTTACCTGATATGGCTTGCCCCTTCAACTCACAGTGAAAATCTCATGCTTTTTAGGCCACGATTAGAGAAATGAAGCAATCTGGGCAGGTTGACCCTAAACTTGACCCCCATAGTCCCCTGTGGATAATCCCTTACCTCTCCCCTCACTCCCTGTCAGCCTTTCTGGAGGTCAGGCATGACGTTACTGTGGGGGTGGGAGTAGGATTTGAGTTGTCTTCCCTGTCAGCTGGTGTTTGTTTTCATGACAGATGGTGGTTGATGACGCGTCTTTATTGTCCTCTCTAGATTGCCCTAGAGGGAGCTTTTATTTGCCAGCAAATGTGCTATACTTCCAGAGGAAATGGCATCTGCCTCTGAGGGGATGTCCAGCAGGCAGAGTTGTTTTGGCCTGAAAGCAATTCTGTGACCCTTTAGTTGGCTTAGGAGACATAGTATTGGGGCACATTTAACCTTCCCTTGGAGTCATATATAGACACAGAATGAATATTTTTATACTAAGATTGTTTAATGGAACATGAAAAAGTGTGACATTTGCCAAAAATCACTCTTGTGTCCCTCCTAAATTCTTTCTCCATCTCATTTCCTCTTTCTTTGTCTTAATAACTGTGATAGTTTCCCTTAAAGTTATTAGGTGAAAATGTTATTTTAGATAAAAGGAAATGAAGATATGTATGGATGGTTTTCTGAGAGTTCATTATGTGCAATGTAAGGGAGCTTGCAAAGATCTGGTTTTTACTAGTCACATTGATCAGTTTTTGTCAACTTTACATAAGCTAGAGTCACTTAGGAAGAGGGAACATCAAAAGGGAGCTTGCAAATATCTGGTTTTTACTAGTTACATTGATCAGTTTTTGTCAACTTTACATAAACTACAGTCACTTAGGAAGAGGGAACATCAATTGAGGAGATGACTTCATCTGATTGGCCTGTAGGTTGTCTGTGGCATATTTTCTTGATTAATGATTGATGCAGGAGAGCCATCTTCACTGTGTTATTAGTACTAAACAGGTGGGCCTAGGCTGCACAGAAAGGGTAACTGAACAAGCCAAAGCCATTCATGCAGTAAGCATTCTTCCATGGTTTCTTCTTCAACTCAAAAAACCAATTAAGACAAAAGTCATGGTGAGCATGGTGTGTATAAACTTAAGAGACAGTAAACTTAATTTTTTTCCTGAGAATACAAACTGAGGTTAGTAATTCAACAATAATTTGAAGAAGCAAAGATAAGGAAACTCATTGTTAGTGGAATAGAAAATGAAGAGGGAAGAGTCATATAGTTAGATAAGAGAATAAAGGTAGTTTCTAGGAATTAAAGAGGCCACATGTTTGTGGAAAAAGGAATACCATGCAACCCAAGATAGAGTAGTCATAGGCCCTCACAGAGAAATGTAGATTTTTTTTTTTTTTATTTCCTTGGAGGATAGGATGAGATGAGAGCCATACCCAGGATTTCTAAATACATGGCTTGGGCTGAACCCAGAGTGTTTTAATCTAACTTTCCCTACACCTAGGCATGGAAACTTCTAGCCTTCATACAATCTAATCTTTTGTAAGCCTGGACCTTGCAGGCTTCAGCTTCTTTGCTTTGTCTTCTAAGCTAGACCTAGAATGTTTCAACTTACAAGATTTACTGCTGAATAAACTCACACTTTCTAGCTCTTTCTGAACTCTGGTTAGTTTCATTCAACTCAGCTGTTCTGGCTCAAACTCCTCTCCAAGTTGACTGATTCAATTGGCTTTTCTCAGCTTCTGACTGAAAAGCTCTACTTGGAAAAATTGCATCTGAACTCCACAAACTGATTACACTGACTGTTAAATGGAACTGCAATAACTCACTTGAACTCAACTCAACCTCTCTTCTTGCACTGATCTTAAATGGCCTCTCTTTCCTGTCTGCTCTTGAGAGGGTTGGACATATCCTATCTCTGACTTATTTTGTCAAATCTTTCTGTGATTTATCACTTTATCTGCCCCTCACTTAGACACCATTGTTTGGGATTAAATGTGTGTACTAAGGTTATGTCTATATTCCAGCCAGATCACACAGACCCAGGTCTTTGGATGTGATCCCTTGCCACAGTAGCCATGTTGTTGGATTAAAATTCCTCTACAAGAAACAACTATTATTCTGGCTAAATAGACATAACATTAAACTGACTAATAATGACATGGTCATGCTTATAGATCAATGCAACTCTTAACTTTCATCATAAAATCCTCTACATTCAGTTGATGGTGAATAACACAGAGACACACCACTGGCCAAGGTGTAGAGAACAAGAGACTTCTTAATTCTTAGTCTTAAATAGAGCTGAGAATTATGAAGGCTCAGGGATCAATGAAGAAGAAGAAGACAGAAAGAGTGTAAGAGCCAGTGGTGGTGGATGACTACCAGAAAACAGTGTCTTCTGAACACAGCAGAGCAGCTGCAGATATGAACACATAATGGTTGCAATAGCAGCCACAAGATCTGTACAAGTTCAAGCCAGAACAAAAAGTAATAACTAACTTCCTAACATGGAGATATATGTAAAACTTCACCCCAGCCATGAAATATTAACAATTATTAGATAGTAGAAAAATGAGAGACAATTTTCTTGAAGAGTATAGTCCCTGGAAAGTTGATCACACATAGTTGACCACTGTGGAAGGCTATACATCCAAGAATATTTGGGCAGCATGAATTAGGCTTGAGAGAGCTTTATTTCCTTCAAAAAGGGCACAAGGTTGAATGCCCTAGGGGCCTGGTACAAGCTGTAGAAGGGGTAAATATGAACAAAACATACTTTATAAAACTCCCATCAAAATATAACAAACAGAAAACACAGTTTTAGAAGTGATAAGTGAATGTGAAAGTGATGAAGCAGGGCAGTCCTCACCTATTTTCTCATTACCAAGACAAAATACTTAAGAGAAAAAAAAAGAGATGACAGGTTTATTTTAATTCATGGTTTCTGTAACTAATTGTAGTCAATCATGCCTGGGATGATGGGATGCAGCTCATGGCAGAGGATTAAGTAACTACAAGCAAGACTCTACTATAACCCACAAAGGCCTACCCCAGGTATCACCTCTGGTAGCCATAACCCACCTCCTAACAGTTCAACATCCTTCCTAATGAACATCAACAACCTTCCTAATGAACACCACAAAGTGCTCAATCACATGAGCCTGTGGGAGCCATTTCACATTTAAACTTTAACACTATTAAATATTAAAGCACTTACAATACAGAGACACCTCAAAATAATAATTTACTTTTCTTCTTATTAAATGTCTTAGTTAGGGTTTCTATTCATGCACAAAACATCATGACCAAGAAGCAACTTGGGGAGGAAAGGGTTTATTCAGTTTACTTCCACATTGTTGTTGATCACCAGAGGAAGTCAGGACTGGAACTCAAGCAGGTCAGGAAGTAAGAGCTGACGTAGAGGCCATGGAGAGATGTTTCTTACTGGCTTGCTACCCCTGGCTTGCTCAGCCTGCTCTCTTATAGAACCCAAGACTTCCAGCCCAGAGATAGCACCACCCACAAGGGGCCCTACCCCCTTGATCACTAATTGAGAAAATGTCCCACAGCTGGATCTTATGGAGGCACTTACCCAACTGAAGTTCCATTCTCTGTGATAACTTCAGCCTGTGTCAAGTTGACACACAAAACCAGACAATACATTAAATTACAAGTAAATTGATAACAGTCCTTTGATTTCTGAAAGCTTTTGATCTTTATAGCTAAAATGTAGATGTCTCATTAAGATCAGCATAGTTTATGAGGACTAGAAATATCCCTGTGCCTTCATGTTACTGAAATAATACCTATAAAAATACTTGTATACTTATGTAATAGTATATTGACATACTTGTCTGACTACTTAGCAAACAATTGTAAAATAAAAAAACCCTCACAATTGTGGCTTAAACAATATAGAAGCCTGTTTTTCTCTGATTAAAAAATATTGAAATAATAAACATTGGGATACATTGGGAGAAACTACACAGTTATCGAGGATCCAGAAATGTAATTTCTCACTATTTATAGCTTTTATTCATCTCTAAAGTTGTTGCTCTAGATCCTGCTTTTATGGTTACATTTGAGCCATAAGGATGGAGATTAAGGAGTGAGGGTTGATACAGAAAGGGCAAATGCAAACTTGTGGTGTGAGACCATGACCTGTGACTATTATCCCTAGCCTGAATTTAGTCACATGATCACCCAGAGTTGCACAGTTGTTGAGCAATCATATGCCTGGCTTCCCTTTACCCTGTAAGTAAGAACAGAGAGCAAACGTTAGTGGATTTCAACAGTCTTTTTGTTAATTGTGTTATATTTACTAAAATATAACATATGGGTCATATTTATTGTTCGTAATCTGGTCAGCGTTATTTCCCTTTTTAGATGAGAACACTAGGTGTATCAGCTCCTGAGTTGGAATTTGAATACAGGTCATTTGATGACTAATTTCCTATTCTACTCAATCTGTTGGGTTGTTTGTTATTAACATGGTGTGAATTAACATGGCCTATAACTTTTTTTTGTTTAGCCAGTGGCCAATCTTAGCTTTTATATCACTGCAGGAACTTTTAAGTGCTTGTTGTTTGGGGCTTTTTACATCTGTTCTTATACTTTTTATTTTTAAGATTTTTATTTTATTTTATTTTTAAAGATTTCATGAATTTTTAAAGGTAGGCAGTGCCCTTTTACTCCCTTCCCTTTAATGCTCATATTCCCTTGGCTGCAGTTAGCTAGAAAAAGACTTTAGGTCCCTTGCTCTAAGCTTAACAGCTGCCAGGAGCCAGAATGCTGTACTCTGTCATTATTTTAATACAAGTTTAGGGGTCAGCTTTTCTGTTTAATCCTTGGCAGATAAACTGACAGTAGGGAGATTGGGAGTCATTTATGAAGATATTCTGGTTGTAGGAGATTGAGTAGTTGTTAATCTTTTTGGCTGAGGTTTGGGAAACCCATTTTAATCAGAATTTGTGCAAGAATAATCCATTACATAAATTCTGACCAAATCCCTCCAATAATTGCAATGAGAACAGCTTTTTAGGACAATATGGCTTTACAAAGATGAAACAGTGGAACTGGAGTTCCCTAGAAGCACTCTAAAAGACTCTTGGGCATCAGTGGCCCAAATGGGCCACTGGTATCTGGAAACCACTTTCTGCTTCCCTTTCTCTAGGAAGATTCATCTAATGTTCTCTTAATCATGACCCTAGAATGTGAAGACCAGCATAAAAATAATAAATTTCTAAGAACTTCACTTCAAGAATATGGAAAAAAATCCAAGGTTATTATACAGATTAAATATGTATCTGTGAGGAGAGAGTATTATTCACTGTAAGGTAGAAGCGAAGGATACCAGTTTAGGAGATTTGAACAGCAGATAGCAAAGGATGATTAGATAAGCAAGGTAGATTTTTGAAGGGGTGGGGTTCAAGACTGTGAGATATCCTTGAAGGATAAAGGAAAGCCAATAGAAATAGGCAGAAAAAGCTCTCAGAGCATGGGGCTCTTCTGATACTTATGAAAAGAGAGAGGAGGGAGAATGCTTGTAAAGGGAGTAATCCAAGATTACAGTTCTTGGATTTTTGACTATGTCAAAGAATAAATATCTCTAATTCAAAATTGACTGTGGGAGACACCTGCTTGCTGCATGACCTGTACTATGGTTATTCATACTGGCGGGGCCACAGGATTGATGTGTCCTCACAGTGCCACAGGATTGATGTGGCCTCACCGGAGACTGGGGTGGATCCAGAGACCCTAAGGCTGGACTTGTTTGTCAAATCAGTTCACTTCAATAATCTCTTATGCATATAATCTTTAGTAATGCATTTCCATGCTGATCACCTCTGGTTTCTCAGAGTCCTGACTTTGGATAATGTTCTTCTTTATCTGAGCTTCAGTATTTTCATTCTAACCAAAGTGGTTTAGGTAAGACAGTCTCTAGTTCTCACATATCACTTTCATTCTTGAATTCTATGTGTGTGCATGTATGCAGGCTGGAGGATGTATTGTGAAAAGAAATAGATTGTTGGCTGGAAAGCTGGAAAGAAAGATCACTCTGTCATGTGGTGCCCTACCCCCATCAGTCTCCCCTGCCCCTTCTCTTTTTTCTTTGCTTCACTCTGGGCTGATTCAAAATCAGCCACAGCTCATCCTAATCTAATCACATCAAATCAAATCTATTAGAGAGGTAATGAACTATAAAAGTATGGATTCAATTACTATTAGAGGGGGGTTTTGTATGGCTGGAGTTTGGTACTAGCCATAGAATAGAAACTCAGACTAAGTTGAAAAGCCCCATCTGTGCTAGTTTGGTCTGCTGTTAGGGGTTGGGCAAATATTATGAAGACAAACACTATCACAGTAATGATTTTTAAGTAGGAAGGGGTTTTCACTGTTTTAGAATTTGTCCATTTTTACAGCTAGACCATAGGATAGCAACTTTTCTTTGATCTTTCTTGCCCTCAATTCCTTGATAGAGTTATACTGTCTTGGATCTTCCACATTCACCATTATGCTTCCTCTTTTGAATACTACAGTTTTGGCAAGGGGTAGCCTGTCCTTTGGGTTTTGAGAGCAATAATAATTCACTCTGTTAAAACACCTACTTATATCACCAAAGAATTTTATGGGTTCCCATTTTTCCTTATTTTCTGCTTATCCAGTTAGGATCCATTTTGGGGGTGGAGTTATAGGAATGATTCCTCAGAAGACTATCTGAAGGTATGTGTGTGGGGGAGGTCCTGTTTTTGCATTTGGAGTTTTCTCTTTTGTTCCAAACATCCATGGCACTTTGCCACCTTTACAATAAAGCCTGCCACATTTTGCCTCCATTAGAGATATTTGCATGCTTATTTAGCCTGTTTTAATTTTTTCTAAAGATTTGTGTATTTTTACATGTATGAGTGTTTTTCCTTTATATATGTCTGTACACTATGTACATGTCTGGTGCCTACAGAGGCCAGAAGAGAGCATTTGATTTCCTGGAGCAGGAATTGAGGACATACATGAGTTGCCATGTTGGTGCAAAGAACTGAACCTAGATTCTCTGCCAGAGCAACCAGTGCTCTAATCTGTTAAGCCATATTTTCAACCCCTTTTCTTAGCTTTTAAAAATTATATAGCAAACTGTCTTCTTAGATTACTTTTTCAAATCTTTATTTCTTTTGTATCAAGCCCATCTTTATTAATGTTCTATAATGGTCACTACATACTGAGATTTACTATGTACAATGAATACTTACTTGACATAATTTTGTACTGTAAAAGAGAAAAACCAAGCAAACCAATTAAAAGAAATAAAATTTTCAAAAAGGAAGCTCAATTTTTCCTGTTAATTGCTTTTCCTTCTTATATCTGTTGATCTGATTATAATTATTCTTACTTGAGATGTTTTAAAGTATAAGTTTAAGTTGACAATAATCTTTTGCTTTCCTAAAAATTGCATTGAATTTAGATAAGATGGTTTTAATATGGCCTTCTGGTTTCCATTTCTGCCGTTAGCAGATCCTCTGCCACAGGGCTCCATAGCAGATCCTTGGCCACAGGGCTCCATACCCAAATAGTGCTGGGAGGGAGCGAGCCTCCCAGGAGTGCGGACAGGACTGTGAGTGCAGGTAAGACCACCATTGCTGCTCAGAGGAACCCACCTGGAGCCCTCAGGACACAGGAACCAAGGGGCTGCCTGGGACAGGCGGCTTCTTATCTTCTGCACCCAGAGCTGATCCTGTGCCACAGAACTATATAATCAAATACCACCAGGAGAGAGTGGGTCTCCCAGCAGTGCTTACACATCGGCAAACAAAGGTAAGACAACCACTTCTCAAATTCCTGGCCCAAGAGGGACACACTCACAGAGCCATCAGGGCACAGGACCCAAGGATCAGCCTGGTATCCTTCTGATCTCTGTCTGCACCCCAGAGTTGACTCTGTACCACAACTCTCCATACCCAAATTCGTCCTGGAGAGAACTGGCCTCCCAAGAGTACTGACTTACAGGCTGGTAGGGGGGACAAGCCAAAGTCAGAGACAACAAGACCAGCTAACACCAGACAGAGATAACCAGATGGTGAAAGACAAGCCACAGAAAGCAAGGCTATTTGGCATCATCAGAACCCAGTTGTCCCAGCACAGTGAACCCTGCTTATCCCAACATACCAGAAAAGCAAGATTCTGACTTAAAATCACATCTCATGATGATGATAGAGGATTTGTTTTTTGTTTTTTGTTTATCAGATTTACAAAGGACATAAATAACTCCCTTAAAGAAACACAAGAGAACACAGGTAAATAGGTAGAAGTCCTTAAAGAGGAAACACAAAAATCCCTTAAAGAATTACAGGAAAACACAACCAAACAGGTGAAAGAACTGAACAAAACCATCCAGGATCTAAAAATGGAAATAGAAACAATAAAGAAATCACAAAGGGAGACAACATTGGAGGTAGAAAACCTACGAAAGAGACAAGGAGTCATAGATGCAAGCATCACCAACAGAATACAAGAGATAGGAGAATCTCAGGTGCATAAGATACCATAGAAAACATTGACACCATAGTCAAAGAAAATGCAAATGCAAAAAGATCCTAACCCAAAACATTCAGGAAATCCAGGACACAATGATAAGACCAAACCTAAGGATGATAGGTACAGAAGAAAGTGAAGACTCCCAAATTAAAGGGCCAGTAACTATCTTCAACGAAATTATAGAAGAAAACTTCCCTAACTTAAAAAAAAGTGACGTCTGTGAACATACAAGAAGCCTACAGAACCCCAAATAGATTGGACCAGAAAAAAATTCCTTCTGTCACAAAATAATCAAAACACCATGTGCACTAAACAAAGAAAGAATGTTAAAAGCAGTGAGCAAAAAAGGTCAAGTAACATATAAAGGCAGACCTATCAGAATCACAATAGATTCTCAACAAAGACTATGAAAGATAGAAGATCCTGGGCAGATCTCATACAGACCCTAAGAGAACACAAATGCCAAACCAGACTATTATACCCAACAAAACTCTCAATTACCATAGATGGAGAAACCAAGATATTTCATGACAAAAACAAATTTACACAATATCTTTTCACAAATCCAGCCCTACAAAGGGATAATAGATGGAAAATGCCAACATAAGGAATTCCACTGCACCCTAGAAAAAGCAAGAAAGTAATCTTCTTTCACAAATCCAATAGAAGATAGCTACACAAACATAAAAATAACATCAATAATGACAGGGAGCAATAATCACTATCCCTTAATATCTCTTAACATCAATGGACTCAATCCCCCAATAAAAAAAGACATAGACTAACAGACTGGATATGTAAATAGGACCCAGAATATTGCTGCATATGGGAAATGCACCTCAGTGTCAAAGACAACCACTACCTCAGAGTTAAAGGCTGGAAGACAATTTTTCAAGCAAATGGTCCCCAAAATCAAACAGAAGTAGCCATTCTAATATAGGATAAAATTGATTTTCAACCAAAAGTCATCAAAAACGATAAGGAAGGACACTTCACACTCATCAAAGATAAAATCTGCCAAGAAGAACTCTCAATTCTGAACATCTATGCTCCAAATGAAGGGCACCCAGGATTCTCAAGTGAGGAATACCGAATAGCTGAGAAGCACCTAAAGAAATTTTCAATATCCTTAGTCATCAGGGAAATGCGAATCAAAACGACCCTGAGATTCCACCTCACACCAGTCAGAATGGCTAAGATCAAAAACTCAGGTGACAGCAGATGCTGGCCAGGATGTGAAGAAAGAAGAACACTCCTTCATTGCTGGTAGAATTGCAAACTGGTACAACCACTCTGGAAATCAGTCTGGCGGGTCCTAAGAAAATTGAACATAGTACTACCTGAGAATGCAGCACTACCACTCCTGGGCATTTACCTAGAAGATGCTCCAACATGTACTAAAGACACATGCTCCACTATGTTCATAGCAGCCTTATTTGTAATAGCCAGAAGCTGTAAAGAACCCAGATGTCCCCCAACAGAGGAATGGATACAGAAAATGTGGTACATTTACATAATGGACTACTACTTAGCTATTAAAAAACAATGAATTTATGAAATTCTTAGGCAAATAGATAGGACTAGAAAATATCCGGAATGAGGTAACCCAGTCACAAAAGAACACACATGGTATGTACTCACTGATAAGTGGATATTAGCCCAGAAGCTCATAATACTCAAGATACAATTCACAGACCACATGAAGCTCAAGAAGGAAGACAAAAGTGTGGATAGTTCGGTCCACCATAGAAAGGGGAACAAAATACTCATGGGAGGAGCTACAGAGACAAAGTGTGGAACAGAGACTGAAGGAAATGCCATCCAGAGATTGCCTTACCTCAGGATCCATTCCATATACAGTCACCAAACCCAGACATTATTGTGGATGCCAACAAGTGCTTGCTGACAGGAGCCTGATATAGCTGTCTCCTGAGGGGCTCTACCAGTGCCTGACAAATACAGAGGTGGATGCTCTCAGCCAACCATTGGACTGAGCACAGGGTCCCCAACTAGGTCTCAACTAGAGAAAGGACCCAAGGAGTTGAAGGGGTTTGCAGCCCCATAGGAGGAACAACAATATGAACCAACTAATACCCCCAGAGCTCCCAGGGACTAAACCACCAACCAAAGAGTACATATGAAGGGACCGTGGCTCCAGCTGCATATGTAGCAGAGGATGGCTTTGTTGGTCATCAATGGGAGAAGAGGCCCTTGGACCTATGAAGGCTCTATTTCCCAGTGTAGGGGAATACCAGGGCTAGGAAGCAGGAGTGGGTGGGTTAGTGAGCAAGGGGGGTGGGGAGGAGGAAGGGAATAGTGGGTTTTCAGAGGGGAAACCAGGAAAGGGGATAACATTTGAAATGTAAATAAAAATATCTAATTTAAAAAAATCTTTAAAAAGATTGTTTTAATATTAGTTTTTTTATTTGATCATGTAATTTGTATTTTTACTTTAAAATTTTATTTACCAAATGAAAGAATTTCTTATCTTAGTCCTACTTTTTACTAACATTTTAGCTTTGGGCACACACAATCTCAGTAACTCTAATTCTTTGCCTTTAAAACAGGCCTAGTAAATATCTCTCTCTCACAAAATGACTGTGAAACCATGTGGTAGTTTAATAAGTGATGTGTACTTTCTGTGTCTCTATTAAAAACAGAAAAGTAAAATGAAATCTATCTAATTCAGCTAGAACCCACTGATATATGGTTATATTTTTCTAGTAAAACTATTAAACGGGCTAGAAATTTTCTTTTGCTTACTATGGGACTGACAAACAATATGCTTACTAGGGAGTGAACAAACAATATTTTGAGGATTAATAAAATGTCAGAAAAGAGAGAAAGACATCAAAATCTACTCTTTCACTAGGCTCCCAACATTTAATAGAAGCAATTTCAAGTAGAGAACTCTGTGTCATATAGAATGAAAGGACTGATGCCTGACATTAGACAATGGAACTCATACTTGAGAGGACTCTAGGTTATTTTAAAATAAAATAAATAACATGAAAATCAGATGCAAAATAATACATAGATTAGCATATAATCACATTAGCAGAAGCTCAGGAGTCAGGAGATCAGAACATTTTATAATAAGGTAGTACCCTTCAAAAGTAAATAAGAAAAATCCAAATTGTTTATCCATCCTTCGGTTTCAAAGCAGAGCAAATGCCTTGGGATCAAATGTGGCCAGAGCCCCAGCCAGGCAGTTAGCTCAGTCTCACCTACTCTAGGGGACCTAAAAGAGGGGATTAAGGGTCATAGTTAAAATGTGGTAGGCCCCTAAGGCCTAAGCGATTATAGTCAAATGCATCCAGCTTTGCAGAAAATAGGACTCAGATGAAGATGGGACTTCCTTTATCTGTTTTCGTTTTTCAGAAGCTTCAACAGGGAGAGGTTTTTCAAAATCAATTAAAAAATATTCAGACAATGAAGTCCTTTCTGTCATAGTCTAAAGGGCTAGGGGCAGCAGTGCTGAACCTAAAAATGATACTGCATCTCTGAGCTAGAATGAATCTTTGTTTTATCCAGATTTCCACTGTTTTTTGAGTTTCTGATCTTCCTGATAAACTTCCTATCATCTGCCTCTCTTTCTACATGCTAATAATAGATTATTTATCTTATTAAGACCAATGCTTTACTATTCTTGAATGCTTAAAGAAACACCCTCATAGCCCTATATTCTATTATCCACAACTTTCCTGAATCATTGATATCACTATGTGTACTTTTAGCTATTCAAAAGATAATTTTTAAGCTTACTTACCATATAGCTCAGGCACTTTTAACCTTCCCTTACTTAAACTAGTAGAGATGTTGCAGGACACTAAAAATTATAGAATAAGACTTAAGGCAGTTAAATATCTAGGATGGCCATAATTCATTAATTCTTTTCAGTTAGTGTAGTGAAATGAACAAGATGAACTTATGAAATATTTAACATGGTGTTTATGATTCTACATCTTACTATAGTATCAAAAAACTAAACCAACTCATACCTTTACAGTGTTTCTTTTTGCTATGGCTTGGAGTATGCAATCATCTAATAGTTGAATTTCCCTCTGATTACTATTTTTAAATATTTCACAAAGTTAAAATGTTTATACTTCATGTAGAGGAAAAGGTTTGGTTTAAACCTGTAATGTTTCATTCTCTCCTATTTCTACCTTAAACATGCGTTGCACATTATGTAAGGAAATAGAAAAATTTCAGAAAAGATTCATATTGCCTAAACTTTTCTTAGAAGTGTAGAAAAAGTACAATAGCGGAAGTTGCAGGAGAAATGTGTTAACAAGTTTATTATCTTCATGGGAACACAGAGGTCATTGATCATTCACTGAAATTGTACCACAGTTTTAGCCACATTCTTAGTAGTCACTACTTCTAAGTTAAAGTTTTCTTTATCTTTCTGACATTCGTAAAACAGATTTAATAATAAAGAGGTATTTAACAGAAGGCACACAGAGCCACTAACCCAGTAGTAACCTGTAAATATATATTTAGGTTGAAATATTACTGTTGAAAATGACTTACACTAACTGGACTTTGCATGAAATAAAGGGGATTTAAAAGAAATATGTATCATATGCTTTAGATATATTTATAATCTCAAGAGCCATCCAGGGTAACAATAAAATTATCTTCACAGGCATTTTCAAAGCTGTCACTAGGATCTAGTTTTGGAATGAAAAAACATAAGGTGAGCCTGGGACAGTGTCACATGTCTATACTCCCAGCACTGTGTAAGCCGAGGCTGGATTCTTTACAAAAATTGGAAGTCATGCTTATCTACAAACTCAGACAATGTCAAAAAAAGTAGCATAAGACTTTTTTGAGTTTTTCTTGAAGATTTATATCTATCAGAAGGCCAGATCTTTGTATGCCTTATCAGGGAACAATAATAAAGTGGAAATAAAAAACAAACCAAAGTAATACAAAATAAAACCCAAAACCAAAAAAAAAAAAAAATAAACCTTCAAAGAAAGCATAATTGTAAAGAGAGAAGGTAAAATTTTATATCAAAGCCCCACTGAAAGAAGAAACAATGACTCTGCAGTATAAAACACACATTGGGAAGTAACTTTATATTGAAGTAAGGACAATATAAGTAACTTTATATTGAAGTAAAGGGACACATATAAGATGGGGCGTCATTATGACTGACCAAGTAGCAGAAGGATCTGATCTTGGTGCTGCTAACCTAGGGATACTGAGTTATCTACCCAGAAAAGCCAAGAGATCCATTGTCAGTCACAACATTCACTCTAGGGATGGCTCATTTGGTGAACCTGTTCAAACAAACCAGTGTTTCTTGAAGGAAACACTTTTGAGTCTATTCCAAACCATTTATGATAGGAGTGAGTTAGTAAGTGCTTCTTTTGAAAAGGTAGCATGTCAGGAGCAGAGCCAGCTTGCTATCATTCTGACCCCAGATCTGGACACCATTCTGTCCTCAGTAGGGCAATGGAAAACTTTTCTAAGGTTCCAGTCTGATATTCATACCCCATCTGTCATCATTACCATCCCAGTCCTGACTTTCATTAAAGCAGTGAGCATGAACACCTCTACTTCCACCCCCTCCATCCAGCTTCTGATAGCCACACAATCACATTAGAGTCAAACTGATTGTTTCCTATGGAAATAAGCTGTATAGAGCCCCAGAGGGAAGAGGGAAAGCTCCACGCTCTTGTTTTCCTTTTCTTCCAGTGTGGACTAGGACTGGGGAGGGCAATTTCTAACCCTCCACATATTTGGGAAAGAGACTAGGAAAGTGGCATACAGGAGATACCAAGAAGAACAACAAGGGTATACAGTGAAAAGGCATGGGAGTCTTAGTGGCTGTGTAAGTCATAATTTTGTTTCTGGAGAGTTTTCAGATTTCCAGGAGTTTGAAAACACAAGGAGTAATCATTTAACTAATTATTCTAAATATAAGCATGTGGGATATTAGCTTGAAAGTGGGTAGACACATTGTTAGTTATATTGTTATATAGCAAAAACTCAACAAGCAAACGCACAAGTTTGAAAAAATGTTTTCAGTTTTTCAATTTTGATTTGTCCTTATTTCTTATTCTACTGGATAAAGCTAGATGCTTCTTTATTTACTAACTTCATAACTTGTTACTTAGAAATGTTCAGAGTGAAAACACTTGTGCAGATAAAAATGTCAAATTTGGGTGTGATTTGATCATCTGAACTCCCACATTTTTTTTTTTTTAAATTTAACTAAAATTATTTGCTGTTGATTAATGTCTCTTGGAAACTGTAATATTCATTCAAAACTTTGGTAAATGTTGTCCTCCATAGTCCTTGTTTCCTATTCTTTTTAAACAATTTTTTTGGTAGCAAAAGCAAATATGAGCTATTTACTATATGACTTCATTTAAAAGCAAACACATGGTCTATGAGAAAAAATTTGATAATGTGAAATCAGAACAATTTCTGATAATCTGAGATGTTGTATAAATTGGAGGCTGAAGAAGGTCAGTCCTCAGATCTTCTCCCCGGGGACAATTTGGGATTCAGAATAGATCAGAGGGTGAGGGACAGACTCCCACAGCTACTAAGATTGTCATTCTTCTATTTGATTGGAGGAATTAGACACAAAATAACAGTGCCTCTTGCTGTACTTTGCCTTAGTCTTCAACAGCAGCTTATCAGAACTGTCCTTTTTACGGGAATTATAAAGACTTTCTAACTCATATTGTATTATTGGTATATTGGGAATGGGCTACATTCAAAGCCTACTCACATGATTTAACATACAATTCTATGTGTCAAATCCTTCCTCATAATGTATACCATATCCCCCTGTGACAAATGCTTCTTGATGACATACACCACTACCTTAATGTGAGCTCTGCTTACAGATCTTCCTGGCTCAGGGATTCTCCCTCCTGCACACCCTGTGTATCTCTTTGCTTGGAATTCATATAATTGCCCCTACCCAATAGTTTCCCTGCAAGATACTTATCTAAATTTCTTCTAACATTTTAAAGCCACACAGAACTTATTTAGCTTCTTCCTTTTAGTGTTAATGACACTTTTTACTTTGCTGATATCACTTTTTGCTTTATATTTTCAGTCACATCCAACTTCCAAATACAGTTAAGACTCTCATCAACAATAATAGATAGCCTTTCCTTATTCCTACATCTATTCTTTCTAAAAGATCTTTGTTCTGAAAATATTATCTTTTTTACTTCATCCAGCCATATTTATGTGTGTGCTATGTGCATGAATATATAAGTACACATATACATATACACAGTTGTCCCACCATCCATAAAAGATTGACTCTAGGACCAATGTGTGTGTGTGTGTGTGTATGTTATGCATATTTGTATAGTGTTTTTATAAAGCCTTTATATTTTAAGTATCTCCTGATATAATAGTTGTACATTGTATATTAATACAATATAAATGCTAAGCAAATAATTGTTAAACCTTTATTATTTGGCAAATAATGACAAAAAATAAGTCTAGATGTTCAGGGTGATGTGATTTTTTTTATTATTTTTATTCTGTGTTGGTTTAACCTAAGTAGTAGAAGTCATGGATATGAAGTATAGACTGTATGTAAAATTCCCTTCATTTTCAACTCTGAATTCCATTGTTTTCATATATGAAACTAAAGAGGTTTTATTTAATGATCTTCAGCATGTATAGATTTATGTGTGCACCATAGCATATTTGATGACAGTCCTCTCTAGCTCTTTCACGATCACTGGGGGCATATTTCATGGAGTCTGTTCCATAGATTTTGCTTATTTGGCTCTTGAATAAATACCTACAGTTTTTTTTCTATTTCCCTGTGAATTTTAAAATAAGTCTCTTTCTTCTTGGTCCTTTCCTTGGTTTCAGAATTCCACTGTGGTTGCAGCATGTCTGTGAGCTGAGGCCACAGCCTGCTGGGAGCTCAGCTTTGCAAAGAGGGATACAGATGCTGGGAGCCTGACAGATGGCTCAGCAGCAGCAACAGTTTGGGGGGAAGTCACTGAGGGGAATGCAGGAGGGAGGGATGTGTGTCAGACTTTCCTATAGAGCAGAAAAAAAAAGGCACAAGGGAGGATTTGAGTATCACCAATGACTTCATAGATGGGGATTTGCAAAATCTGACTAAAGAGTCAACTACAAGGTGAAAACTGCCTCCTTTGGACAAAGCCTATTACCTCTTCTCATCGACATCTTCAGAAACCTTCCAGATCTGTCACTATGTCCCTGTTTAGTCAGTCTCCTTTTGTAACTCCAGACAGGTTTCTATTCTGATTCAACTGGCTCCAGGAACATGTGAACAGGCCACATGTCCACATGGTAGAGGCCATAACCAGACGCCTGACTCTAACACAGGATTTCCAAAAGCTGTTTTTTAAGCACAGAAGAATACAGAAAGACTTTGAAAATTAAATACTTGGGGGTCCAAAACTCTTGGAAGTGAAAGATGCTACAGTAGCAAGTGTAACCCTGTTGTAGAAAGGATAGAAGTTCTTCTATGAATTTGTTTCCAGGCTTAACCTTGGGTAATTATTAAATGTCAGGTTTTAAGCTGAGACTGTTCAAGTGCAGTCCAAGCCAATCTCCTCCCACTGGAGCACTGGTTCTGGTAATTTGGCAATCCTCATTCAGTAGTTTCCTATTAGACCATGTGCCTGCCTTGCAGATGCCAAGAATAGCAGCTTTGAAGGGTTATGTTTTTGTTTTCTTTTTTTTTTTCTTTTTTTGGAAGAGAGAAG
>NW_022196910.1:57510160-57516081 GCF_008632895.1 Mastomys coucha | reverse complement strand
TTTTTTTTTTTTTTTTTTTTTTGTGAAAGGGTGAACCAACATCAAATTCGTAATTGCCAAATATAGTAAAACTTTCATGGACTCACCAGTGATAGAATATTTTAAAATCTTAGGCCTTAGTTTGGCAGTCTCCTGACTACTCACCCTTACCAATGTTGACTTATATCCCACCTCTTTCTCCACTCTGGTCTATCCATTCACCTCCAAGTCCACTGGTGAATCTCTTGCATCTTAATTCTTCCAGAGTACCTATCTCTGTCTGGAAGTTCCACCTTCCACTTCCTGTCCAGGTAATGGCTGTCAGTCTTTATTAAAGCCAATGTGATACACCTCTAGATTGCCTCAGGCAGGTGAGGAAGGTGTAAATATTTACAAAATGTGAGACAGGTGATAAGCCATAGAAATAACAATATCAAGGCCTCTTTGCTGATACATAATTAACAATTGAATATACAGAGACACACTTTTGCACAATGTATCCCAACAAACAGCAAGTTGATTTCAGCATCTTTTCCTGAAAAGAATGGTTAGTGATTGTGAACTCAGTGGTACTGCATTATGGTAGGGCTAGACGGGTTTACTGAAAATTCCTTTCTAGGTTGATACAATGAATACATTTCAATGTACACAATGATGACCCTGGGCACAATATTGCTGTGTAGCAAATAATCAGAGGATATATAAAGTGCTAAGTTACACTAATGAAGTGCTCATGTATAAGACTTTATTTTCATTTTTTTATTTTATTAGATTTTTCTCTTGTACAATACATCCCAACCATAGTTTCTCCTCCCTTCACTTTTCTCAGCTCCCCGTTACTACCCCTTTACCCCAGATCCAATCCCCTTCTGTTTTCTCTTCAGAAAAGGTCAGACCTCCAAAAAACAACAGCCAAACATGAAAAAACAAGGTAGAATAAGACAAGTGAAAGTTCTTATATCAAGTCTGGACAAAGCAACTCAATAGGAGGGAAAAAAGACCAAGGAACAGGCAAAAGAGTCAGAGATACCTGCTCCTGCTCTTAGGACTCCCACAAAAACACCAAGCAAACAATCATGATATATATACAAAGGACCTAGTACAGATCCATGCAGGTCCCATGCTTGCTGTTATAGTCTCTATGAGTCCATATGGGTCTTGCCTAGTTTATTTGTTCTCATGGTGTCCTACATGCCCTCTGACTCCTGTAAAATTTTCTGTCCTTGCATGGGTTTCCTTGATTGTAGCTGTCCAGAGGCCATGAACAGACTGGGTTTACCTGAAAGGAGGTCTGGAAATGAAAAAGAGACAGAAGTCTTGATCAGAAACTTGTCTTAGCTTCATTCTTCTCTTGCCCCACCCACCCCCATCTCTTTTTCATTTCCAGCCTCCTCCTTTTAGGTAAATCCAATTCGTTCATGGCTGTTGGATGGCTACACTTGTTCTCTGTGGGGAGGGACCCAACGAAGACCTCCAATTAAGACATAATATCTGGCTGTGGGTCTCTATACTTGCTCCCATCTGCTGCCTCAAACGAGGCTTCCCTATTGATAACTGAGCAAGGCTCTAATCCTAGGTTTCTGGGCTACCCAGTCTCTGGTTCCTAGCCATCTGGGTTGTGTAGAGCATGGCTCCCTCTTGTGGAATGGGAATACAATCCAGTTCCACCACTGGGAGACTATGGCTCCAAAAGAAGGCCAGATCATATTCTGTATCCTCCATCACTGGTCAGCCATTTTTTAGTCTCTGCTCCATGTTTGTCCCTGCATTTCTTTTAGACAGGACCAATTTTGGGTCGAAAGGTTTTTAGAGGGGTTGGTGTTCCCATCCCTCCACTGGAGGTCCTGATTGGTTACTGGAATGTTCTCTTCAGAGTCCATATCCCCACTGTTGCACATTTCAATTAAGATCACCCTCATTGACTTCCAGGAACCTCTGTCATCCCAGGTTTTTGAGAGTTCCTAGAGTCCCCCCCTACCCCCGCAGCTGCATATATCCATTCAATTTGAGAAGACTGCTTTAAAACTTGGCACAGATTAGGAAGTACCAGCTCTCTACAGATTTAGTGAAAGACTTTGATTTTTTGCTTTCATGTTATAGCTTTTTGTTTGTTTGTTTTTGTTTTTTTATTTTGTTTTGTTTTTGTAGTTGAGAAATAAACCAGGTTGGGGTGAATTATTTTCTAAAGCAGATACATTGAAAATGTTATGTACAAAGCATTTGAGTATCTGTTTACTGTCCTTCTCAGGGAAAGACATTGTTCTTTACCTTATAGCAACTGCTACTTATCATCCTGTCCACATAAAGTGTTTGTGTGTGTTTGGTGAGCTGAAGGAAACGGTGTTGGGGAGAAACAGTGGAGTATGCAGGAGCCTGCTGTTCTGTCTGCTTGGTCATGCTGTATACATCTACATAAGCTATTGCTATTAAGTGGATTAGGGAGACCTGACATCTCAGTGGGCAAGCTTAAGACTAGTTTGAAATTAGTCCAAACGAGGGGGAGAAAAATTCTAAGTGTAGAATGCAAGGAAATCTCAGGCTCAAGAAAGTTAGTAACTTGACAAGGTTCAGACTAAAGAAGAATCCTATTATAAAGTAGTAAATGCTTATCTACTTAAATACTATAACATTATAAAACAATCCAGTAATTTTATAGATAAAGCAAGCAAAGTAATTTCAGTTAAAATATGACATGTATCCCTATTATCTTGTCTTGAAAAGAGATTAGATAAGGGAAGGTGCTCTAAGGTTAGTGTCAGGTCAGGAAAAAAAAGGCTCTTTTTATATTTCTCTTTAGTGTCATTTTGGCATCAAACACCATTTAGAGGCTTCAGGGTAGAGAAAGGACACATATAGTTTGTAATGTTTATAAGGAGCCATCTCACTGAAACCAGGATTTTCCTCTGGACCCTGAGAACACGTTAGAGGTATGATGTGGGCATGCTGCCACCTTGTGGTAGCATCAGTTGTCTGTAAGGTTTAATTAATTTCTGGTTTACTTTATGTTGCTTTCTTTTTTTCCTCCAAAGGAACACACACTTTTGTTAGCACGAGGAATAATTAGGGTCTAGTACCTTAACCTAGATTTCATTTTTACACATATATACTCATCAGTTATATGGTCAGAAATTACTACATATGTATTATAAAAGTACTTTGCTCTATTGATAAAATTAGTTTTTTTTTTTAAGTTAGGAGACAAAGTCATTTATTTCTTAAATATTACATACAAAGTGATTTTACTGCAAATACCACATAAGTTTTCTAATTAGTTTTCAGAAAACACATGATTCAGTACCATCTTCTACATGTATTCCACAGTATAGAGGGTTTCTCACTAAGTATTTATTGTATGAACAACAAGAAATAGGGATACCATGATTCTAAACGTGTGTATGTGTGTGTGTGTGTGTGTGTGTGTGTGTGTGTGTATTATCCTTTGAATTTTAATAAAGAATAGCAAGGCTCTGGGAGAGATAAGTCAGTGTAGCTGCCCTTTCTATGGTAAGTCTTGTTCTTTCAGCTTTGTTTACTCCTTTCAGAAGACAAAACTCAGAAGAGAAACCCATTTGTCTCCAGTACCGTCTGAGTCTGGAACTTGAAATCCAAGCTCAGGGTCAAATACTTGACACTGAACACCAGCTTCCTCAGAACTGAAGGACTTAGGCTCCATGAACATGGAAGGTATCCAGGAGAAGTCCAATTGGAATCACTGACCTTCAGCTATGTTTGCTCTAGATCCAAACAGTAAGAATGCCACCAAATACATCTGCAAGAACATAACAAAATACTTGACATTGCTGAGATTTGGGTTTTGTTAAGAATTGTAAATGTTAAATACTGGCCTCCAAGTTCTGGTTGTCCCCAAGGATGAGAGAATCTGCATGTAGACCCAATTGATGCTATGTGACCTTGCCTCCTCACCCCCAAGTTATCCCTGATTGGTGAATAAAGTTACCTACAGCCTATAGCTGGGCAGAATAGAGATAGGCAGGACCATAAGGGGGGAAAAAGCTGCCATGGGGTAGGTGAGTCATGATAACATAGCCATGAGGGCTAGCCAATTGAAGTTAAGAGGAGCCCAGATGAAACATAGCAAATTATAAAATGGAATTATTGATGGGGAAATAGATTTTTTAATTAGATATTTTCTTTATTTATATTTCAAGTGTTATTCCCCTTTCCTGGTTTCCCTTCCTAAAACCCATTACCCCCTCCCACCTCCCCCAGCTCACCAATACATCCACTCCTGCTTCCTGGCCCTGGTATTCCCCTACACTGGGAAATAGAGCCTTCACAGGACCAAGGGCCTCTTCTCCCATTGGTGACTGACAAGGCCATCATCCTCTGCAACATATGCAGTTGGAGCCACGGGTCCCTCCATATGTACTCTTTGGTTGGTGGTTTAGTCCCTGGGAGTTCTAGGGGTATTAGTTGGTTCATATTGTTCCTCCTATGGGGTTGCAAACCCCTTCAACTCCTTGGGTCCTTTCTCTAGTTGAGACCTAGTTGGGGACCCTGTGCTCAGTCCAATGGTTGGCTGAGAGCATCTACCTCTGTATTTGTCAGGCACTGGTAGAGCCCCTCAGGAGACAGCTATATCAGGCTCCTGTCAGCAAGCACTTGTTGGCATCCACAATAATATCTGGGTTTGGTGACTGTATATGGAATGGATCCCAAGGTAGGGCAGTCTTTGGATGGCATTTCTGCTCCACACTTTGTCTCTGTAGCTCCTCCCATGGGTGTTTTGTTCCCCTTTCTAAGGTGGACTGAAGTATCCACACTTTGGTCTTCCTTCTTCTTAAGCTTCGTGTGGTCTGTGAATTGTGTCTTGAGTATCTGACTGGTGTGAGCTGGAATCTCAGGGTTGTTTTGATTTGCATTTCCCTGATGACTAAGGATGTTGAACATTTCTTTACATGCTTCTTGCCCATTTGATATTCCTTAGTTGAGAATTCTTTGTTTAGCTCTGTACCCCATTTTTAATATGGTTATTTGATTCTCTGGTGTCTAACTTCTTGACTTTAGTATATATTGCATAATAGCCCTCAGTCGGATGTAGTGTTGGTAAAGATCTTTTACCAATCCGTTGGTGCTGTTGTGTCCTATTGACAGAGTTTTTATGCCTTACAGAAGCTTTGCAGTTCTTGATCTTAGATCATAAGCATAAGTTCAGGAAATTTTCCCTTGTGCCCATGTGTTCGAGGCTCTTCCCCAAATTTTCTTTTCTATTAGTTTCAGTATATCTGGTTTTATGTGGAGGCCCTCGGATCCACTTGGACTTGAGCTTTGTACAAGGAAATAAGAATTGATCAATTTGCAATCTTCTATATGCTGACCACTAGTTGAACCAGCATCATTTGTTAAAAATGCTGTCTTTCCCCCCCTTGAATGGTTTTAGCTCCTTTGTCAAAGATCAAGTGACCATAGGTATGTGGGTTTGTTTCTTGGTCTTCGATTCTATTCCATGTATCTACCTGCCTGACACTGTACCAATACCATGCAGTTTTTATCACAATTGTTCTATAGTGCAGCTTGAAGTTAGGGATGGTGATTCTACCAGAAGTTCTTTTATTGTTGAGAGTAGTTTTCACTATCCTAGGTTTTTGTTTTTTTTTTTTTTTGTTGTTGTTGTTGTCATTCCAAATGAATTTGCAAATTGGTCTTTCTAACTCTATGAAGAATTGAGTTAGACTTTTGATGGGGATTGTATCTGTAGATTGCTTTCGGCAAGATGGCCATTTTTACTATATTAATGCTGACAATCCATGAACATGGGAGATCTTTCCATCTTCTGAGATCTTCTTTGATTTCTTTCTTCAGCAACTTGAAGAAATTGTCAGACAGATCTCTCACTTGCTTGGTTAGAGTCTCACCTGTAGGATGCCGTCCCGCAGCTCCTACCTGCGTGGGTTTCCACGAACCGGGAATGTGAGGGACCT
>NW_022196910.1:57464773-57508928 GCF_008632895.1 Mastomys coucha | reverse complement strand
TCCAGATCCATCCATTTACCTAAGAATTTTCTGGTGGAATTTTTGGGGTCACTTAAGTACACTATTATATGATCTGTAAATAGTGATATTTTGACTTCTTCCTTTCCAATTTGTATCCCTTTGACCTCCTTTTGTTGTCTAATTACTCTGGCTAGGACTTTGAGTACTGTATTGAATAGGTGGAGAGAGAGTGGGCAGCCTTGTCTAGTCCCTGATTTTAGTGGGACTGCTTCAAGTTTCTCTCCATTTAGTTTGATGTTGGCTACTGGTTTGCTGTATACTGCTTTTACTATGTTTAGGTATGGGCCTTATATTCTTGATCTTTCCAAAACTTTTATCATGAAGGGAAATTGGATTTTGTCAAATGCTTTCTTAGCATCTAATGAAATGATCATATGTTTTTTTTCTTTGAGTTTGTTTAAATAGTGGATTATGTTGATGGATTTCCGTATATTGAACCATCCATACATCCCCGGGACGAAGCCTACTTGATCATGATGGATAATCATTTTGATGTGTTCTTGGATTTGGTTTGCAAGAATTTTATTGAATATTTTTGCCTTGATATTCATAAGGGAAATTAGTTTGAAGTTCTCTTTCTTTGTTGGGTCTTTGTGTGGTTTAGATATCAGAGTAATTGTGGCTTCATAGAATAAGTTCGGTAGAGTTCCTTCTGTTTCTATTTTGTGGAATAGTTTGAGGAGTATTGGTATTAGGTCTTCTTTGAAGGTCTGAGAGAACTCTGCACTAAACCTATCTGGTCATGGGCTTTTTCTTTTTTTTCTTTTCCTTTGGTTGCGAGACTATTAAAGACTCTTTCTATTTCTTTAGGGGATTTTGGACTGTTTAGATCATTTATCTGATCCTGATTTAACTTTGATACCTGGTATCTGTCTAGAAAATTGTCCATTTCATCCAGAATATCCATGGTCCAAGTCTTTCCATACTTGTGGCTGTTTATTCAAAGAATTGAAATAAAGGTGTACACAATTTACAAACTAGTGAGAAAATAGTTTTCAAAGGCATAATCACAGTACAGACCAGAAATGAATACACAGTCAAGCATTAAAATGGTCACATGAGAGTACTTAGGGTCCTAATTTTTGTTTGGGACTTCCTCTTATGATATTCAAGAGAAGCAGGAGTTTGATTGCTAAGGGGTATAACAAGGACAGCTTTCTGGTTTGATTGATAATTTGGATTTTTATAACTGTTTGCTTACTGTGCATGTCTCTTCCATAATACACCTTATTTTAATTATAAGCATGTCCAATTGTGGGCAGAAATAAGATGATAAATAAGGAATTCTTTCTATTAGTCCACTGAGACTATATGGTTTACCAAGTTATGTATGTACTCAAAATTGTCCATGTTAGATCCATTGAGCTCCCCTCATAACTGGAATCCAATTGAAAAGGCTGAATAGCCAGGCATGATAACACATGCTTTGAGGTCCAGAATTTGGGAGATAGAAGCATGCATACATCTATGAGTTCAAGGCTGGCCTGGTCTATCTACATAGCCTAGAAAGAACTTGTCAAAAAAAAAGTTCAAATAGAAATTGTATTTGATGTTATTTAGGGGAAAAGAAACTAATGCCACTGTTTGCTTAGCATTCAGCTTAATGCAACTGAGGGATCTTAGATTGTTAGCAGGTTGTTAGGTGAATTGTTCAAAGAAAAGCATGTATGCACAGTACCTGCCGACAAGAGTCCTAGGTGACTAAAAATTTTCTAGGTGTTTTAAGATAGGAATGTGTATATTGCTTGAGCCAGGTGAAGTCCCATGTCACTAAGCTATTTCCTGAGCTTGCCTTTTTCACTATGTCCCTATTTCATCTTTTTTAATGACATAAAACTATTCTAACAATGACATCCCTACCCCAAATATCAAAACATGGCTAGTCATGCAATGTACCATGCCAAATTGGGAAGAAAGTTAACTCAGAAATTTGCTAGTTAAGTCTTAATGTAAACTCTTTTCTGTATGAAGGTAATATGAGTTTAATAAATCCCAATGGGGAGAACCTGGGCTTGTTGGAGCAAATTAATAATGAATGAAGTTTTGGAGTTATAGTTGAAAATATTAAAAACTTTCAAAAGTATAGGGGCATCTGTTTTTGGAAGACACATTTCTTGCATGTGTATTGTGTCTACTCAGTCCCTCAAATTATTTATATATCATAAGACATCTCTTCGCACTTTTCTCCAGGTGGTGGTCAAACTGCTAAATCTCAGCATAAGGTTTTAGCATTTTTTTTCACATCAATGGTTCAAAAATAGTGAGTGCCAGAAAAGTAGCTAATATTACTAGAAAGTCCATTTTATCTTTTCTATTCATTACAATTTATAGTCACTTTCCACACTGGTGTATATTAATATTGAATTGATTGTAAAAGTACAGAGTAGGACTGTAGTTTTTAAGTTAACACTATTTTCTTACATAGATTATTTTATTTATGATTTTTTGTGGCTGACATATTCAAGCTGAATTTAATAATTCCTACTGCTCAGAAAAGTATTTTCAGATATTAGACGTCTTTAAAGCAAGTCAGAAATCATCCAGATATTGCAAAAGAGATCTTAACAGAAAGAAAGGATGTCTCTAGGTTTGATGTTATAAAAGTGTCATTACAGCACTAAGGAAGTTGAACCAGGAGGAGTGACATAAATTTGAAGCCAGCCTAGGTTACATAGTGAACTCCAAACTAGTCTTGGCAAAACTAAGATCTTGGCAAAACACAAAGATGAATAATAGTAATTAAGAATGTTAAATCCGGCTGGGCAGTGGTGGCGCACGCCTTTAATCCCAGCACTTGGGAGGCAGAGGCAGGTGGATTTCTGAGTTTGAGGCCAGCCTGGTCTACAGAGTGAGTTACAGCACAGCCAGGACTACACAGAGAAACCCTGTCTCAAAAAAAAAAAAATGTTAAATCCAGTCACCAAGGAGTAAAACCTAACAAAGCCTTGTTAAAGCTAGAAGGATTGTCAGTGGCTACAGTAGAAGCAGTTGCAGAGACCAGGGTACTATATGGACTCTGTGGCATCTAGGCAGGCCAAGGTACAGAGAACTAGACTTCAGCTTAACATGAAGAAACTTTTTAAAACATGGAGATTGTTCCAAGATGAGTTTGTGATTATCTCAAGAGTATTCAAGAAGCCGAGAAATCACACTTGGTGACTTCTTCATATAGCCTCATGGGATGGCCCCAAACTTTGCCCTTGTTATGAAATTTTAATTGACTTCTTTTCTAGTCTACTCTCAGAGGGACTTTGTCTTTCAAAGTCCTAAAAACTTCGATGGTGCAATTTTCTGGAATCATTTCATGGGACTAGAGTAAATTAGGACTACCATAGTTTCTGGCTGTTGCTATTTTCACAGCCATCCAAGATTAGGGATTTTGCTACTTGCCTCTTATATCCATTTTGCTCCAGTCTTTAGTCTGAGATCTGTTGGCAAGGTGGCTGGAGCTCTGTATGCAACTAAATTTATAGATTAAGTCAGTGACACTTCAGTTTTGGCAGAGAAATAGAATTCTTTGAGAAGACTGAAATGATTCAGAGACCATCATCTTAGTGTTTGGAAAGACAATCTCAACAAGTTTCCTAACAAGGTAAAACTAAAGAGAGAACAACAATATTATTATTCCTTTAATAATAGGAAATGGAATGTTATGAAGTTAGGCAAAGTCACCAAGATATGTACAGTGCATCTATGAAGGGAAATAAATATTATCTGAAATGCCTAACTTTGATCTTGTTATTTTACAAATTTATCTTCCATTTAGAATAAATAAAAATTGGAATTCTTCAACTTCTTATAAGAGAGGTTACAAGAGAGTATAAATACAAGAGACTACACAAGTATAAGGTAAGAACGTTTATCAAATACTTCTACATTTTCATCATGTAAAAAGAAAACCCAGGACAATGTCAAGATACTTAAAATACAATTTTTCTGTAGATCAAAATTTGTTGATATAATTTGGTGATTATTCAGGTTAGAATAAGCCTTGAGAATCATATTCCATTACCTAAAGAAAGAGAATGGCTAAATCTGACTAAAAATACAATAGTTGATATTAAAAGTATAGTTTGAGTTACATGAATTCTAATATCTCATTTGCTTTAATTTCACTTCTTAATAAATTTCACAACATTAAAGCTTCTCCATTTCCTGTATTTCAGTTATTTCATATATAATATTGGTCATTTATAATTATTATTGCAGATAAGCCTTTCAAAGCCCATTTTGTGTGCAAGATATGAACAATATTAATTTAGTGACTGTTTGTTTTAGGTTAGAATGGTCAGCTTTTATTTCTAGAGAGATTGAACATTTTTCTGAATCCAAAGTTATCTGCAGTGTGACTTAAATACATGCTGGAGGATTTACAGTCAGGTTTACTCAACTAAGCCTGCTGTGCTCATACAACCATTTAACTATAACTTTCAGTACTGCCACTCTAAACTATTTTAAAATGTGTTTTTTAAAGAATCAGCACTGAGTCACTGAGTGAGTTAATTTATTATGGGTCATTTAGCAGTAAACTAAAGATCACTGTCACATCATGATAAGCCCTTCATAAAATACATTCATGTCATAAATAGTCTTGAATTAAATTTTTCAAATTCACTGCCAAACAATTCTTGCCATAGAGTATATGCTTGAAAATACTGACTAAACATGTTAGTTTGTGGTCTGTTAGATACAGATTGTCTTTGAAAAATTATGTTGTTTTCATTAGCATAGCAATAAAGTAGCTCTTGAAACTGAGATTTCTTCCTTTCTTCTCTTTTAATTTTAAAATTTGATTAAACATCAAAGCAAATTAAACTTGTGACATTTTTACAAAATTCTTGTTAGCATAGCAATGATATAAAACTAGCAGCTTAAGGTATCTAATAAAATTTTAATGTACTATACATTTTGAAATAATCATCACAATCAAGTTTACAAACTTATGATTTGCTGTGGAAGGCAGATAAATATGTTTGAAATGATTTAATGTGTCTTAAAAGTCTTTCTTGTCTCTTGTAAAAATATTCATTTCCCATTCCAAATGAACAAATGGTGAATACTTGAAAGTGCTCTGCACAGATCTGTACCTAAGAGGATACTTTCTATTCTTCTCCAACAACAATAAACACATAGATCTATCTGAGTCAGTAAATTTAATTCGTGTCTACTAGCACTGAGATCAAACTATTATAAACCCTTCAGAATGAACTTCAGGTATATGGTAGACAGGGGAAAAGACGGAGATCAAGAATAGCAAATACTGTTGTGTCATTATTTCTATGGATTTAAATTTGTATGCATTAATTTTATGGACTTTTAAGAGTTATTTATTGAAATAGCACTGAATAAATGATAAAACTATACTTTTTATAACTATTGAGTTAGAAAGTCAAAGGAAACTACATATTGCTAGTTTTCATTGTGGGTATACCCCTCATTCCCACCCTATCAAAGAAGCTTCTTGGATCATTTGTAAGATTTTATTATTCATACCTTCATGGGAAGAACAAGTAAGATTTGGTTTAAATATTGCAAAAGAAAAATGATAGTTATTTTTAGCTATTAGACAACTTAATTCCTAATGAATGTATTTTTTATAATTTAAGAAAATCATAAATGGTTCAAAATAATTAAAGTTGTTTTTGTTGCTTACCTACTAGCCTACAAGAACATTGAATGGTTTAGATGGTTTAGAAAATTAATGTATATTTATTCTTAAAACTACTGAGTTCATATCATTAGATCAAGAGCTCATTAACATTTTCTGTCTAATATAAAATATTTTTCTATGGAGTTAATTTTTTTATTGGCTCCTTGCTTGGAAGCTTCTAAATTTTTTCTCACATTCAAAAATGTTTCAGATGAGTTTTTTGACAAATTTACACAAGAATAGGAAGAATCAGACTTCACAGGATAAAAATACATGTCATACTGACATTTGTAATTGCATTTAAATTAAATCCTTGTGTTTCTTGCACTGAAAATTGACCACTTTATAAAAGACCTGTGAAGAAACTAACTTTTGATAAATACCTGTAGTTGCAATGGTCCATTTGACAGAAAGACCATACTACTTTGCCTATAGTAAGACTATACACTTACCTTTCTGTTTATTTTTATTTTAAACAAGAAGTTGAAACATGTTATTAAGGGGAAAAACATAAATGATAAATTTAAATTTTAGAAAGGTATATTTTTAGTATTATGAATTTATCAGTCTTTACAATGTTGATTTTATCTTAGTCATAAGTTATAATTCAGAGCCTCTCATATGACAGTCCAGGTATAAGAAGTATCAGACAACACTATAGTTAACACGATTCTAGAGTAACACATTACATTTTGGTCCAGCTGTGCTCTCTTAAGGGAGCAGCAAGGTATCTCTCATCTTAATTAGCAGCTGTATAATCTTACTAGGGTAGTGGATATAAAAATTCACGACAACTATAGATCTTTTAAAATGCAAAGTATTACTGGTTATAGCTGATAATTTATGGGGAGTTTATATGTTGATTTTCTGAAGCAGAAATTCGCCATGGGTGACAAGGAAAGAGACAACCACTCAGAAGTGACTGACTTCATTCACCACTCAGAAGTGACTGACTTCATTCTTGTAGGCATCAGGGTCCGTCCAGAGCTCCACAGTGTCCTCTTTCTTCTATTTCTTATTATTTATGGGATGGTTCTTCTGGGAAACCTTAGCATGATTGGCATCATAGTGACTGATCCTAGGCTGAACACACCAATGTATTTCTTCCTAGGAAATCTCTCCATCATTGACCTCTCCTACTCCACGGTTATTGTACCTAAAGCCATGGTAAACATCTTATCTCAGAAAAAGACCATATCCTTTGTGGGCTGCGTGGCTCAACTTTTCCTTTATGCACTTTTCATGGTAACAGAAGCCTTTATACTAGCAGCCATGGCCTATGACCGCTTCATTGCCATCTGCAATCCTCTCCTTTACAGTGTTCGCATGTCAAGAAGTGTCTGTGTCCAGATGGTGGCTGGTTCCTATCTCTGCGGCTGGGTCAGTTCCATCCTCCAAATCAGTGTAACTTTTTCCATGTCTTTTTGTGCCTCTAGGGTCATTGATCACTTCTATTGTGATTCAAATCCAATCGAAAAGATCTCCTGTTCTAATACTTTTATCAATAAGATGGTGTCACTCAGTTTGGCTGTGCTCATTATTTTGCCAACAATAATTGTTATTGTAGTATCTTACATGTATATTGTATCCACAGTTTTAAAGATCCATTCTAGTGAAGGGAGGAGAAAAGCTTTTTCTACCTGCAGCTCCCACCTGGGGGTTGTAAGTTTGCTTTATGGGACTGTTTCCTTTGTGTATCTCACGCCTCCCAATAATCCTGAACTTCGTAAAATAGCTTCAGTATGTTATATTTTGTTCACACCTATGTTGAATCCCCTAATCTACTCTTTAAGAAATAAGGATGTAAAAGATGCCATGAAAAAAGTCTTGTGCAAGAAAAACATTTTACTCTAAGAAGGTATGCACTCTTTACTGATTCTTGTATTAGTTGACTGTTGTCTGTCTGATCCTTGCCATTTACACATTTAAAGATGAAGTGTGCTTTAAAAAGGAGATGGCAGATCCTCAACTTTTCCAGTGCATAGCATTAATAATTCCCTGTAAATGACATTCTAAATAAGTTACTTTTTTCTTTAAGGTGATTAAATATGAGAGCTCTGGACATTGGTGAAGATTTACTGCATTTTGTATAAATAGTGTGTTTCTTACTCTGACAATAACATTATGTAAGCTGTGTGAATGGAGAAGTAAATTATTTTGTAGCTACAAGTAAAGTTTAGATGGATAAGGTACTTTACACCATGATTAACTCAGAAACTATGCCTTTACGCTGGCTTATATGCAAATGACACTTCATACAATGCCAGTGTTGTGTTTTATGTTTGATAACATTTGACAGTGTCAAGGCATGTGTATACAATGAAAAGAAAATGGAAATAAAACATTATGAGGATGATCTATGCTGAATTAAAGGATTTAGACAATAACTTTGAGCCAGGTGGTAGTGGAACATGCTGGTAATCCCAGCATTTGCGAGGCAGAGGCAGGGTCTGAGTTCAAGGCCAGCTTAGTTTAAAGAGTGAGTTCCAGGATCACCATGGTTATACAGAGAAACCCTGTCTTGAAAACCAAACAAATACACACTAAAAATCCCATATAAATCAGGAAAATTTAAACATTATTCCTTGTGTAGCATAAATCCTCTTTGCTTTCCTCTAATACAACAAAAATAAGTTTTATAGCACTTTTCAAGTCAAACTGCCTTTAAAATGGCACAATAAGAAAACATACTTTTGTTTTTAAAATAAATCAAGTTTAGAAAACATAGTTAAACTAATGTAAGATTTTAAATTTATACATATGAAAAGTTAGATCCCCTATGTCTATATGTATATATGGATGTGTTTATGTGTGTATATTAGTTTGATTCTGGTATGTGAGAAAAAGTGAATAAGCAGCATGCATCAGTTGAGACAAGGGTTACTCCAAGTTTTGGTAGATGCCAAAGGAAATCAGGTGTGCAAGAAAAACCACTCTGAAGTCACTGTCTTACAAGTAATTCACATAATGCTCAGATAAACAGTGCCTAAGTCTAGGAGCTATCATTAGACACAAGAACTAAGTCCACGAAATAGAGTACACTTGCCAGTTTCAGCCTTAGACTCAACATCATGTAACCCAAAATACAGACCCTTGATTCAGTCTTTCTTCTGCTTTTGTTTAGGTAGCAGAGTTTCCTCTGATGAATACACAAAGACAGGCAACTTATCAGGTTATTGTTTGCCATGGCAAATAATTTATTTAGAAATTATTCTTACCTAATTAAATAAAAGAGAAAGCTATATGACTAAATAATTTAAGGTTCTACTTATTTCTCCTTTCAATTTTGTTAATCTATTTGTCTCATATTTTGATTTTAGAGAAATAAAATTTGAGAGCAAATAGAAATCCAAATCACTTGGGAAACCAGTTTCTTGGAATAGCTTCTGATTAGTCTAAAAGGTTAATTTTTAAATTTAGGTTTTAGATATTTCCATCATATCCCCTTTAGCTTAGAGTTTTGTTCTCAGCATCTACCAAGTGTGGCTTATGGAGGATTGTTTGGAAAACTCAACCAAATGCTTGGTAAAGTTATACCTAGACATACTTGCTTTCATTTTTCAACATAATGGAATACATTTCCTATTTTATAGCCACAGAAGATTATAGTATTTCAATGCTTAATAATGTTACAAGCTGCTTTTTGTAATTTACTGTAAATGTCCAAGGCAATTTGGAGATATCAAAAACCAAAAGCAAAATATCTCTAAAAGTGACATTTTAGATTAATTAGATAAATTAATTATAGTTAGCTATAATTGCCTTCTAATTTCTGTCACATAAATCTTTCTCTGAGTTCATAAGCTTTGTACAATAAGTGAGTGGTTAGCATTACTTTCTTGTTACATGTGCCATCTTGATTTTATTGCAACATCCTACACTCATACTGATATGTTACTGGATTTTATTAACAAAGTGTTTTGTGTTTCAAAGATACACAGATTAAATGCTACAATATCCAAAAGACTTTAAAGAGTATATTCTTCATTATACATATTCTTTGCACTATACATCATTGTTTAGAAGTAACCTTAAAATTGTACACAAAATACTCAAGAGGATATGATGCTATGACCTTGAAAGCCCTTAAGAAGTTGATGATGACATTAAAGTGTTCAAAACCCTTATTTGCACAGTATTGTTTACCCTTACTAGGTAAAAGTTTTAGGCATTCAAGTCTACTTATTATAACACCATTTGATACAAATTTTTCATATTTCTGATGACTGCCTACCTAATGACTATATTATTATTATTTCATGTGTTTCCCATTACAAAGATTTCAAAGTTCTATTTCAGACCTTTTGGTTCTAAATGCTAATCATACATCAATCCAAATTTCACATTGTAGATTGAAACTATTAAAATAAAAAGTATACAGTGGTAAGCAGCCTGTGCTACATTTTTGTTATCTTGGAATGGTTTAAACACATATCATTATAAAGTGATATGGTATGGTAAAAATAGCATGCTATTGAATTATGATGTTAGACTGTTGTTATTATGAATTGTGTATGAGATACCACTTTCCCAGTCCCATGATGCTAGCACAGGTCATCAAATCAATAATATGCTATGATTTCAGTGGAGAAAAAATAGTGTTGGTGGTGTGAGGTGGAAGAATTGAAGAATATAAGGAGCAGGTCTTTAGCAAGACCACTCCATCTTGTAATAGGTAGAACAAAATATTCGTGCAGTGAGACTTGCTGTGAAAAACAAGTTGTTTGCCCAGAGTGCTTTCTAAGAATGCAGAAGTGTATTAGTGAAGTAAATATTTGTGCAGAAAAACATCCCAATAGAAGTAAAAATTTGGACTTAAAAACAACTCGAAATGATAACCATACTCAAATGGTTATCAGCCCAACATGTCAATCATGACGCCAAGTCAGGCTCAAAAGAGGAAGTCTCAGACGCCAAAGCCCCCTCTGCTCTCGGTAGCCATGGCCGCTTGACGTGATCCTACTGACCACTCGAGACTTCATGGTCAAGCACCGGAAACCACCAGAGGCTACTGACCACTTGAGACTTCTCAGCCAAGCACTACTTCGTGGTCAAGCAAACCAAAACTAGCCCAGCTAGAGAGCCACCCTTCGACCTGACTCACTCCTGTTATCGCAGCCCTCCAGACCGCCTGCACCCAGAGGCTACTGATCAGGTCATATACCCCAATATGCAGTAGAGTGAAATGTTTAGCTATTATATTGTTATAGCCTTCATTATCTTTGCTCTAATAGCATATTGTATGCTGTGTGTAGTTGTGCTGGAGATTGACATAAAGCATTTAAAACCTAATTGGTGTGTTGAGTCCTCTCTTACCGCTCCTGAGGTAGTTCTCGAGGCGGGATCCAGTACACGAGTGCCTGAGTCGGGTTGTGCTGTCGTCACACCCTCGTCACACCCTCCTGTGAGGAATATCAGGCCCTTGCTCTAGACAAAGAAGAAGGAAATGGGAAAAGTTTTAAAATGGTTATTTTCAAGCACCAAAAACAATCTAATTAAGGGAATCCATTGTGAAACTAGAAGGGACAACTGATGTCCACATTTTTTCCATTGTAGGACTTGGTTTGTAGATTTTTAAAAGAACACTTTTTTCTTTAGTCAATATTTTAAAAACATCCCTGTGTTCTGTCTTTGCAGGATAATAGTTGCTGTTAGTTTCCTTAAGGCTTTGTGGTTTCATTTTCTTTGCTAGGAACTGAATGACTTTAGCATAAAGTAGACTTGGAGTAAATCTTCTTTGCTCTAGGCGACACACACACACAGGGTGAGGTGCAGTCCTAGTCTGCATCCCAGAAAACTAGAAAATGGAAATCAAGGAAGCAGTCTCCAAACAGATCTAAACTATCACATACCACAATGCTGGAAGTACTTAATTCAAGACATTTGTCAGTAGATGTTTACTATTGGCTCAGTTTGAGATGTTAGTGATGTTAGTTTGCATGGGGGAAGGACTCCAGGTGTTTTTCCTATGTGACTGATTGTCTTGTTGCTCTCAGTGGGGTGTTGAGATTACTGTTCCAGAGCAGGTAGAGGTAGAAAGAGAACGGCTTCATTCCTGCAATTCTCAATTCTGATATTCATGGGGCCTGAGCTCACTCACCCTTACCAGTTCTTCTGTCTAATGGCATGGTTGATCCACTTGTCCCACAAATTCTCCTCTTTGCTTTTATAAAGGAGAGGTGTCAGTGGAGTAACTGTCTTCTATGTTGGGAATGGTCTGGTATCAGACCAAAACCAGCTAGTAATCTGCTGTTTTAGAAGTTGGATAAGGCAGGGTGCCAGGAGAAGCAGGGCTCCAATGGCTAGTATAGGACCAAGGAAGGGAAGAAGTCAAGCTACCAAGAGATTTGAGTACCATAGAGTAGGGGTGTTGGAAGCATAGTGTGCCCAGAGAGTTCCCCGGAGATCTTTGAGCATTTGTATGTCTTGTTCTACCAGCCCAGATTCATTGACATAGAAGCAACATTCCTCACCCAGCAAAATGCAAGTCCCTCCCTGTTAAACAGTCAGTAAGTCTAGGGCCTTCCAGTTTTGGAGAACAACTCTTGCTAAGGAGGTTATCTGGCATTGAAGGGACTCAAGGCTGTCTGCAGTAGAAACCATTGCCTGGTCAAGTTTGTCCTGGAAGTCACTGGCCAGATGGTATGTTTGGACAAGGTTACTCCAGCAATTCCTGTCACACCCAGTAAGACATTGAGACCCAGTCCAAAGAGCAGAGGAATGAAGATATCTCTTTTTCTTTTTGTCTCCGCCCAGCTTAAGTAGAATTCTTCTGCTTCATAGAGATAAACCCAAGAAACAATCATTGGGGGTTGGGGGGGATGGTGGTGGAGGAACCTTAAAAATGAAAGTTAATGCAGGAACTTATAGTGCCTTCCCACCAGAAAAGAGCAGGGGGGTACACATAGGATGGGGGCTTGAGGAGGGTCCTACAAGGCAAAGGAAACCGGGTAGATCAAAGAGAGGAATGTCTTGTAATTTTTGTGTGGTTAAGAATCCATGGGATTTGTGAAGGGAAATGTTAAGGGAAATAGCTGCCAATAGTCAAGCTACCAAGAGAGGGCGAGGGAAGCACAGAAAAAGAATTGGGAACAGTTGGGGTGATTAAGGGAAGGAGATCAGCTGCATATTGGATGTATTGTCTCCAGGAAAGGTGAATGGGAGTCATAGGGTCTGCTGTACCCTAATGGCTTTGCCAAATTCCCTGTAATCAACCAACATGTCTCTTGACAACATGCCCCTCTTCCAAATCAATCTTTATCCATGCTAATATTCTTCAACAGGAAAATCAATCTCAGAAGAAGCTCCAAGCTGGGGCCAGGGCAGCTGACAAAGGGTGAGGTAATGTTACTTTGCAGTATCACTAGAGACACTGTAAGTGACAATTGTGAGTTAGTTCCAGGGGATACACATAACCAACAACCCTTAAAGCATCCAGGTCTGGTGACATTAAGGAGTTGGGATGTCGAGGCCAAGGTCTGAAGTAAAAGACGAAATGACAAATTAGTGCCATTTATAAGGGGTGATGTCAAATACATATGCTAGGATCATGGATCAATCAATTCTTCTATCAACACCACAAGACACTCTTTTTCTACATACACGACCCATGGAATCCCAGGTGGGAGACAGGAGTTGTTGGTAAGCTCTATCGTAAAAATCAGCCCAGGGCCCCAGTAAGTACCATCCATATTCAGAGAAAATATGTCTCAATTGTGCAACTCTTGGATATCAGAAAAGCAGGGGAGATAATCAAACACTCCTCTGAGGTCCTTGTCTCTTTGTCAGCTGCCCTGGCTCCAGTGTCACCATGACTCCATACCTTTCCTCTGTCCCTTTCTTTGGTGTGGCAACCTGTTTTAAGGCCTCTGGGACTCGTTCAGTGGGAATGTTGAGCTCCTTAGACTGCAATAGAACCATAACCCTTGATGTATCATCTCTGCCACAATGCCCTACAGTCTAAAACACATCAATTCTTTGTGGCACTCAGGCATATCATTGCCTACCTCCTAGCTGGTCAGGAGTTTGCACATTAGTACTTCTTTTCCCTGAACTGGGAATAATCCAGGAAAACGAGCCCCTGCCAATCCCAGTTATAGATATGATAGCTGCCCAGCATAAGAAAGCAATTCAACTTGTGCCACTCTTGGTTGCTATGGGAATAGCCATAGGTGTTGGTACTGGAGTTGCAGGGATAACAACTTCCATGATCCAATATAATACATTCACTTTTCAGTTTCAAAGCAATTTTCAAAAAAATGTCTGAAACTGTGCTTACTATTCAAGAACAGATCGATTCTTTGGCAGCCGTGGTGCTTCAGAACAGATGGGGACTAGATGTCCTGACATCTAAAGAAGGTGGTCTTTGCCTGTTCCTCCAAGAAGAATGCTGCTTCTACGTCAACCAATCTGGGATAGTAAGAAATAAAATCCAGGAGCTACAGTCAGACATAAAAAATTTCAGGGACTGTGAGACCTCCAGTTCTGAGATTTTTGAAAACCCCATATGGAAGTGGATACTTGGTTTGTAACTCCTTTCCTAGTCATCTTCCTGGTGTTATGATTTGCTCCCTGCCTCATTAATCTTGTTTCTACATTTCTTCAATGACAAATACAAAACATTTCTAACCAAACTATCAATCAGCTCCTGTTACAGGATTACCAGCCACTGCCCACAGATGAGCCACTGTCCACAGAGGAACCTGATGTGAATGTTTACCAAGTGGATCTCGATGGTTAAAGCCAACTATCCCCCATTAACAACGCCCCTAGACAGCAGGAAGTAGCTTTAGAGACATGACACCCTCGGTCCCTTTTCACCATCGGCTTCCCCTTCCCTTTTTCTTTCCTTATTTTTATAATATTAAAAAGGGAGGTATGTTAGCATCAGGGCATCCAAAGCCTGTGGCAATGCATGGGCAGGTCCACAGACCTGTTGCCAGGGCAACAGCCACCATATTCCCAGAATCCATTGGGCTCACCTCCCACCTTTACCTGCAGCCACTACATCAGAACCCATATATATATACGGGGAACATTCCTCCATCTCTCTCTCTCCCCCTCCTCTCTTTCTGCTACTGCCCCCTCTCTCCCTCTCAATTAAACCAGGTGGGAGACATGTGGAACTGTCTGGGCCTAGTGTGGTATGTTCTGATGCAACCCGCCATTCTAACACATCAGTCAGAAGTGCCATTAATTGTATTTTAGTGGGGTAAGTGGTTGTCTTCTGTTTTAGAAAATGGGCTTTAGGATTGGATGTTTATTTTCTATTATCCCTTGGCCCTGAGGGTTGTGGGAAATCCCTGTATGGTGGACAATTTCCCATTGCAAGCAGAAGGTTTTGAATTGAGACCTAGTAAAGACAGGGCCATTTTCAGTTTTTATCTGTTGGGGAATGCCCATAATGGCAAAGGTAGAGACCTTTTTTCTTTGTATGTTAGGCAGATGATGTGGGGAGGCAGATTCTCTATGTTGGAGCTCATGACTTTGGATGGCTACTCTGGCCTTCCTTCCTACACCTCTCATACCATTGGCCAGGGTTTGGAGTTGGGGGTCAATGCTGGCCACTGTGGTTCTATGTTTATTTTATTCCTACTTTCCCCCTCTTAGTGATAACTACTTTAAAAACAAGAAAGCATATTGAAATACTGCTGTATGGAGGTTATACTCAACCCAACTGAGTTATGACATCACATGCCAGGCTCCATTAACAGCCTATCATGGATTCTTGCTTGACCTTGACCTCACTTTGATACTGTACCCACACAAGAGAGGCCCTAAAATCCTAGGCTGGGCTGCCATAACTATTTGTGACTATACATTTTACCATGTTTGTATACCACTTTCCCACTCTTGATTGTTGATTCTCATCAGCATGTTAACCTTACACAGCCCCTGTAGCTACAGGATGGCACTCTTTAGAAACCAAAGAGAAGACAAGGGAAGAGAAAGGAAGACAAGGGAGGAGAATGATGATAACAGGAGGAAGAAAAGGCAAAGTAATGAGGATAACAATAAGGGCATGTTTTGAATCACACCTTAAAATTAGTGATTTATTTTCCACAGTTCTTATGGTAAAAGGGAATCTTTTATTAATGGAAGAGCAACACCCATTCTTGGCTTTGCCCTTCAGGAAGTGAATACCATTACCTTCCTCCTTACATGCTCCTTAGTTGGTGGCCAAGTCTCTGTGAGCCCCATGGGCCTAGGTTAGATGAGTCTGTAAGTCTTCTTGTGGTGTCCTTGACCCTTGCAGCTCACTCACTCCTATCCCCAGGGGCTGGATGTAGGTCATCAACATGTTTGTAGCAAATTGCAGCTTGATTTTCATGTTGGACTCCTAACAAGAAACAGGGGCTGTCTTGGTCTCTGTTCCTGCCATTGGATCACCTCCCTCCTACCTGGGCTGCCTGGTTGGGTCTCAGTGGGAGATGAGGTACCTAAGTCCTGCTGGGACTAGATGTCTCAGGGTGGGGTTGTACTCAAGGGGGGCTCTGAGGATAAGGGGAGGGGCAATAGGAGAAGGGAATTGTAGGCATCAGACTGGAAGGAGAGGAGGGAATAGGGACTGTGATAAGGATATGTAGTTTCTGGGTTATTTCTGCTGTACTTATTACTGTATTAATGCATTATGTTGTAGTAAAAACAATTCAGCACAATAGGGTATGCCTGATTATTGTGCTGCCATATAGTCAGAATATTTTATCATCTGTAAGCTTTATAGGAAAAATATTATGTGTTTGCTTTCTTGCTGTCTTGGTATCAGGGTTTCTATTCCTGCACAAATATCATGACCAAGAAGCAAGTTGGGGAGAAAAGGGTTTATTCAGCTTACACTTTCATGTTGCTGTTCATCTCCAAAGGAAGTCAGGACTGAAACTCAGGACTGGAAGCAGGAGCTGATGCAGAAGCCATGGAGGGATGTTACTTACTGACTTGCTCAGCTTGCTCTTTTATAGAACCCAAGGCTACCAGCCTAGGGATGGCACCACCCACAATGGGCCCTCCCCCCTTGATCACCAACTGAGAAAATGCCCCACAGCTGGATCTCTTGGTGGTACTTCCCCAACTGAAGTTACTTTCTTGGTGATAACTCCAACCTCTGTCAAGTCGACACATAAAAACAGCCAGTACACATGGTAACATCTACTTAACTGACCTGGATAAACAAGAATTCTTAAACTCCAGAACTGTTGACATTGTTGTTTACTATGATGGTGTGACTAAGAAGCAGACAGTAGAAACTATCAATCAAATTTCTTGAAGACAACAATTTAAATTTACTGCATACTTGAAAATAATTTGTTCATTTTTATTTGTTCAACGTTTAATTTTTTACAGCATTTGTCTTGTGTGTGTGTGTGTGTGTGCATGCATGCATGCATGCATGCATCAGCATTATATGCACCTGCGTTATACACTATCTATGGAAAGGTCAGATTTCAGCTCTTAAGAGTCAGTTCTTCATTTCCACCTATCTAGATGAGAGGGAAAACAAAGAATATTAGAGCTTGAAAGAAGGTTTGTTAAAAACTGAATTATCATCAAAATAAAGAAAGAAAGGAGCGGGTTAAGAATGAAGAGAATGCTCTTAAATCCTGAAGAGACTTGGGGGGGGGCTCCTAGAACATCATAGTCCCCCCATGGAAGCCTTCAGGGTCCCCAAGACTAGTCATCTTGGAGACTTCCCCCACCAATCCCTTCCCAGTAGGGTCCATCTGGGACATAACCTGCAGAGGTGAGCTGTACATGGTCCCTGAAACCCATTGTCTTGTTCTGAGCTGGCTCTTTAGTCCTTAGGAAACTTGTGGGACCCCAAGAGTGTCTTGCTCCTCTGTGGAAGACTTTAGGGCCCCAAGAGTTACCAGCCTGGAACCCTGCTCTACCAATCCCATCCTAGTTGGTTTCTTCCCAGACAAAGACTTAAGAGGTGAGTTGCATGTGGTCACCTGAACTTCATTATCTAGCTCTGTCCCAAGGAGACTTGTGGAACCCCCAAGAATGTTCTGTTTCCTTGTGGAGACCTGTGGAGACCCCAAGAACTACCATCTTAGAACATTGCCCTATCAATCCCCTGCAAGTGCCACCTGAAGGACAACAGCCAAATCAGGTACCCTGACCTCCATTATCTGTCCCACAGCTCAAAGCACTTCATGAGAGGTGCTGCTTTCATCAGGATCATCCATCCAACACCAGAAAAAAACAGATGCCTAAAGAATATGATCAACAAGACCCAAGGCAATATGCTTCCACCAGAGCCCAGCTCTTTTACTACAGCAAACCCTGGCTATCCTAATGAAAATGAAGCACAAGAAGATGGTCTTAAATCCAATCTTATAAAAATGATAGAAGCCTTTAGAGAGGGAATGAATAAATCTATTAAAGAAATATAGGAAAATATATCCAAACAGGTAGAGGCATTGAAAGAGGAGACAAATAAAAATAAAATATAGGAAAATACAATTAAACAGGTGAAGGGTATGAATAAAACTGTTCAAGTCTTGAAAAAGGGAATAGAAGCAATAATGAAAACACAAACTGAGGCAATCCTGGAGATAGAAAACCTAAGAAAGAGAACAGGAAACACAGACAAAAGCATTACCACATAATACAGGAGATTGAAAAGAAAATCTCAAGGGTAGGAGATACAATAGAAGAAATCAATATCAAAGAAAATGCAAAATTTAAAAAGTCCATGTCACAAAACATTCAGGAAATTTGGGACACTATGAAAAGACCAACCAGAAGAATAATAGGAATAGAAGAAGATTCCTAGCTCAAAGGTCCAAAAAACATCTTTAACAAAATCATAGAAGAAAATTTCCCTAACCTAAAAAAATGCATATAAATGTACAAGAAGCTTACACAACACCAAACAGATTGGATCAGAAAAGAAAATCCTCCTGCCACATGATAATCAAACCACAGAACAAAGCATGAATTTTATTTTATTTTATTTTATTATTTTTTATTTTTTATTTTTTTCATTTTTCGAGACAGGGTTTCTCTGTGTAGCCCTGGCTGTCCTGGAATTCACTCTGTATACCAGGCTGGCATCGAACTCAGAAATCCACCTGCCTCTGCCTCCCAAGTGCTGGGATTAAAGGTGTGCACCAACACCACCCGGCCAGAAGAACAAATTTTAAAAGCTGCAAGGGGAAATAGCCAAGTAACATATAAAACAGACCAATTAGAATTATACCTAATTTCTCAACTGAGACTCTAGAAGCTAGAAGGGCCTGGACAGATGTCTTGCAGACCCTAAGAGACCCGGAATGCCAGCCCAGGCTACTATACTCATAGACAGAGAAAACTAAGACATTCCATGACAAAACCAAACTTTAATGGTACCTTTTCACTAACCCAGCCCTACAGAGGATACTAGAAGGAAAACTTCGACTCAATGAGAATGATTACACTTAAGAAAACACAAAAATATATAATTTCATATCGTTTATACCAATAACAGGGAAACAAATGCACACGCGCACACACGCACACACACACACACACACACACACACACACACACACACACACATATACACACTGCCATCAACAACATCAAAATAGCAGGAAGGAATTGTTATCTTCCCTCTTGACTTCAGTCATCCACCGTACTCCTGGCAGCCTCTGTTTGGGGGCTAACACCTGGGAGCTAAGACAGATGCTCTCTGCTGACTGTTCATTTTTGAAGAAGCTGCCTGAGTATGCCCACCACCTGAGTATGCCCATCACCTGAGCACGCCCACTGCCTGAGCCAGTCAGCTGCCTGAAGATCTTCTGAACCTGGGGACTTTGGCACCTGAACTTTCTTTGTAGTGTAATCTAGAGACTTGTTTTCAGTTTCTCCTGTGACTATAAAAACCCTGGTTTATTCTCAGTAAAGCAGAGCCTTGATTGGCACACAACTTGGCTTTGTGTTTTCTCTTTGCATTTCAAACCCTCTATTTCAGGTCCTTTATTCCCTCCTGGCTGAGGTGAACCCCGTTTGTGAAACTGTGGGAAGTTTCAGGAATAACTATTGGTCATTATCTCTCAACACCAATTGACCCAATTGCCAAGTAAAAGGACACAGGATAACAGAATGGATGTTTAAATAGAATCCATCATTCTGCTGTATACAAGAAACACATCTCAGCAACAAAGAAAGACCTTATCTCGGAATAAAATGCTCAAAAACTTTTTTTGTAAGCAAACAGACCTAAGAAGTCTAATGAAAGAGACTTTCAGCCAAGAGTAATGAAAAGAGACAGGGAAGGACACTTAATACTAATCAAAGTAAAAATCCACCAAGAGGACATCTCAGTTCTGAACATCTATGCCTCAAGTGCAAAGACACCCACATTCTCAAAAGAAATATTACTAAAGCTTAAATCACACATTGAATTGTCCCAACTGGCAGGACTTAAACAACAGGGTTCTCCAGGGAAGGGAACAACAACAACAAATTGGGATCAGAAGATGCGAAGGAAAGAGACAAGACAAAAAAATCTGTTCAAGTCTCAGTTTACTCTAGGGAAACAAAGGGCTTATAAAGATACAAACCAGAAAGGTATTTGCCCAGGTGCATGGGCCAAACCGGTATTATGGCTTGGTTACACATTAAGTGGAGTGTTCCCATTGTAAAATGTCCAGAAAGGAATGTCCTCATTGTAAAAGTCCAGAAAGTCCCCTATTGTAAAATGTCCCGAGTTAACTATGGGAATGGAAGCAAGATAGTGGAAGAAACAAAAGAGTGTTAGTTAATAGATGATGGCCCAGAGACAAGATGGAGACTGAGGTGCCAGGGGCTTATAGGTCCCAACATTGAATTGCATACATTAATAGTGGGAGACTTCAACATCCCATTCTCACTGATGGATATGTCTTTGAGATAGACACTAAACAGAGGTTATGATTCAAATGGACCTAACACAGATATTATAGAAGATTTCACCCAAACACAAAAGAATATATCTTATTTTCAGCACCTCATGGAATCTTCTCCACAATTGACCATTTAATCAGTAACAGAGTAAGCCTCAACACATACAAAAATATCAAAATACCTCTGACCTATCTGTCTTATCAGGTCACCATGGATTAAAGTTGGTCTTCAACAACAATAGAAACAAGAGAAAGCATATATACTCATGGAAACTGAATGACTATTCAATGATCACTGATTCAGGAAAGAAATAAAAAAAATGAAAGACTTTCTAGAATTCAATGAAAATAAGGGGTACAGCATACTCATACTTAAGGGACACTATGAAAGAAGTGCTAAGAGGAAAATTCATAACACTGAGTCTCCATAAAGAATTTGGAGAGTTCTCACATGAACAAATTTAAAGTATACCTGAAGTCTCTAGAATAAAAAGAAACAAACTCACCCAGGAAGAGTAGATGGCAGGAAATAATCAAACTCAGGGCTGAAACCAATCACTTAGAAACAAAGAGAACAATACAAACAATCAAAAAAAAAAAACAAACAAACAAGTGCTGTTTTTTTTGAGAAATTCAGCTAGATAGATAATTCTTTATCCAAACTAAGTAAAAGGCAGAGAGACAGAACCCAAATTAAAAAAAAATCAAAATCAAAAATGGAGACATAACAATGGACACATGGGAAATCCAAAGACTCATTAGGTCTTACTTCAAAAGACTGCACTCCACAAAATTAGAAATTCCAAATGAAATGAATGATTTTCTAGACATACTACCAAAGCTAAATCAAGATGAGGTAAAGTATCAGATTAGTCCTATAACCCCTAAGAAAATAGAAGTCATTAAAAGTATCTCAGCCAAACCAAAGCAAACCAAAACTAAAACCAACCAACCAAACAAACAAAAAACAGAAACAACAACAACAACAACAACAAAAAACAACCCAAAAACCAAAATCCAGGCCAGATGGATTTGGTGCAGAATTCTACAAGACATTCAAAGATGACCATACTCCTCAAACTATTCTACAAAACAGAAACAGAAGATACATTGCCAAACTCATTCTATGAGACCACGGTCACCCTGATACCTAAAACACACAAAGACTCAATACAAAATGAGAATTTCAGACCAATTTCCACTATGAACATCTGTGCAAAAATAGTCAATAAAATACTAGCAAACTAAATCCAAGAATACATGAAAGATATCATCCACTGTGATAAAGTAGGCTTTATTCTGGGGATGTAGAAAAACCACATGATTATCTCATTACATGTTGAAAAAGCCTTTGACAAAATTCAGTACCCCTTCATGTTAAAAGTCTTGGATAGATCATGGGTAAAAGGTACATACATAAACAAAATAAAGACAATATACACCAAGCCAATAGACAACATTAAATTAAATGGAGAGAAACTTTAAGCAATTACACTAAAATTAGGAATAAGGCAAGGCTGTCCACTCTCCCCATATTTTTTCAATATAGCATTTGAAGTCAAAGTATCACTATTCACAGATGATACAATAATATATGTAAGTGACCTCAAAAATTCTACCAGAGAACTCCTATACCTGATTAATACCTTCAGCAAAGTGGCTGGATATAAAATTAACTCAAAGAAATCAGTAGTGCTCCTCAATGCAAGCAATCAATGAACTAAGAAAAATTTAGGGAGACAATACCCTTCACAATATCCACAAATAATAATAATAATAATAATATTTCAATGTAACTCTAACCAAACAAGTGAAATCCTGTATGTCAAGAACTTCAAATCTCTGAAGAAAGAAACTGAGGAAGATATCAGAAGATGGAAAAATCTTCCATGCTCATGGATTTGTAGGATTAACATAGTGAAATTGACCTTACCAAAGGCACTCTAGAGATTCAATGCAATCTGCATAAATATTTCAACACATTTTTTACAGATCTTGAAAAAACAATTCTCAATTTCATATGGAAAAACAAAACCTAGGATAGCTAAAACAATCTTGAACAATAAAAGAACTTATAGCGATATCAGTATCCCTGTTTTTAAGGTGTACTACAGAGCAATAGTAATAAATACTACATGGCATTTCTATAGAAATAGACAGGGTTGATCAACAGAACAGGACCAAAGCCTTAGAAATAAACCCACAAACCTCATGAAACTGCTGCAAGTCAGAAAACACTATTAATAGGACAAAACAACAGCCTACAGATTGGGAAATGACCTTCACCACTCCTATATAACTGACAGAAGTCTAGTATCCAAAATATATAAACAACTCAAGAAGTAAGGCACCAACAACCCAAGTAATCCAATTAAAAAATGAGGCACAGAGATAAACAGAGAATTCTCAACAGAGGAATCTCAAATGGCCTAGAAACACCTAAAGAAATGTTCAATGCCCTTAGTCATCAGGGAAATGCAAATGTAAATGATTCTGAGATTCTGTCTTACACTCATCAGAATGGCTAAGATCAAAAAACTCAAGGGACAACACATTCTGGCGAAGTTGTGGAGAAAGACAAATACTCTTCTGGGAGTGGGAGTGGAAACTAGTACAACCACTATGGAAGTCAATTTGGTGATTTCTCAGAAGTTTGGAGTAGTTCTTTCTCAAGAACTAGCTCTACCACTCCTGGGCATATAGCTAAAAGATGCTTCGCCACCCCACAAGGACACTTACTCAACAATGTTCATAGCAGCCTTATCTGTAATAGTCAGAAACTGGAAACAACCCAGATATCCCTCAACTGAAATAAAGAAAATGTGGTCCATTTACACAATGGAGTACTACTCAGTCATTAAAAACAAGGACATCATAAATCTTATATGCAAATGAGTAAAACTAGAAAATATCATCCTGAGTGAGGTAACCCAGACCCAAAAGGACAGGACATGAAAGGTATCTACTCACTTATAAGTGAATATTAGCCATAAAGTACAGGATAATCACACTATAATCAACAGACCTAAAGAGGCCAAATAACAAGAGTGGGGGGCAAGGGGAGGATTATTGACTCTTCTTTAGAAGAGGAAACAAAATATTTATTGGAAATCAACAGAAGGAGGAAACTGCATGGGAGAAGGAAATGGTCTCAGGGGTAGGAGATCAGATGTAGGGAGAGTAGGAGAGAGAGAGAGAGAGAGAGAGAGAGAGAGAGAGAGAGAGAGAGAGAGAGAGAGAGAGAGAGAGAGAGAGAGAGAGAGAGGAAATAGGTGGGAGGGGGAGCAATCTCTAGGACTTGCCAGAGAACTGAGAACTGGAATGGGTAGAGTCCCCAGAGAGTATATTGGTGCGAGTCTAGCTGAGACTTATAGCAGTGGGGATATGGAAGCGGCCACTTCTTCTAGCCAGGTAGGACTTCTAGTTCAGGGGTAAGGACAGCAACCCACCCACAAAATCTTCCAACCAAAATGTGTCCTGCCTACAAGAAGTACTGGGACAAAGAGCAGAGATGGAGGGTATGGCCAAACAATGACTGCCCTAAATTGAGACCCATCCCATGAATAAGAACCAATCCCTCACAATATTAATGATACTCTGATATGCTGGCAGACAGGAGCCTAGCATAAGTGTCCTCTGAGAGGCTACTACACCCAGTAGCTGACTGAAACATAGGCTTTAGGCTGATACCTAAAGCCAAACATTGGATGGAACTTGGGACTCTTATGGAAGAGTTGGGGGAAAGGATTGAAGGCACTGAAGGGGATAGGAACTCCACAGGAGAACCAACAAAGTCAACTAACCTGGACCCTTGGGGGTTCCCAGAGCTTAAACCACCAACCAAAGAGTGAGCCCAGGATGGATGCAGCCTCACTGCACACATGTAGCATATGAACATCATGGTCTTCATGCAGGTCCTCCTGCAACTGGAGCAGGGGCTGTCCTTGAGTCTGTTACCTGCCTGTCTGTGGATACTGTTCCCTTAAATGGTCTGCCTTGTCTGGCCTCAGTTGGAGAGGAATCTCCTAGCCTTGCAGTGACTTGATGTGCAGAGGATGGGGTGTTTCATGGGAGGGACTAACTTCCAGAGGGAGACCCCTCCTTCGCAAAGGAGAAAGGGAGAGTGGAATCTATATGAGGGGGTTATTGGGGCAACGGGGGGGGGCTGATATTGGTATGTATAAAGATATTTAATTGTAAAAAAAAAAAAGAGAGAGAGAGAGAAAGGAATGAAGAGAACAAGCAAGGTCTCACAAAGGAACCAACCATTCCAAAAAGTAACCAGAAGTCACATGCTTCACTCCAAGATGGGGTAAAAGAAGCTGGAAGCAGCTGCTTAGTAAAATGCTCCATACCCAAGCATGCTTATTTAAAAACTTTCTTAAAAGTCGTTGCTCTGGGTCAGGCTGACAACTTGACTCTGTGACAGGAAAAAAGGGCAAAAATAGAACATCCCAGGAAAAGACACTTTGTTTGCACTTGAGAACAATGCCTGATGGACGTGAGTACCATGTGGAGTACCATGTGGCTTCCTGCCATTTTGGTTGATGACCTGGTAATCACATGGCCTGCCTCCTTCTTACTGGGTGACCTCATCAGAATGGAAGCATGCCACGTAACTTTACCATCATCTAGGCTAAAATAATCATGTGTTATACCTCTATCATTGTGTTCTCGTTTTAGACTAAGAAAGCAGCGCCAGGTTTCCAAAATGGTTTGCTTTAAAACTGGATAATACAAAGCTGGGCAGTGGTGGCACACGCCTTTAATCCCAGCACTTGGGAGGCAGAGGCAGACAGATTTGAGTTCGAGGCCAGCCTGGTCTACAGAGTGAGTTCCTGGACAGCCAGGACTATGCAGAGAAACCCTGTCTCAAAAAACCACAAAAAACAAAAAACAAACAAACAAACAAACAAACAAAAAAACTGGATCATACAAAACAGTGACATTTTTGCTATATTTGTTAAGCTTTAGCTATCTGGAGAAATAGTGTTGTATAAAAACTGAGGCATTTTGTAAAAGTACTATAAAAGAATCATAAATATGAAGATCCTAGTTTCTCTGTAGATAGTATTTAGTATTTATGGTTTAAAAAATTTCTCAGCTTTATGAGGATCTGTCACACTGATTTCCCTTTGCCAGTAGGCATCAATTGCAAATAGCTTCTCAGTTAGGGGTGAGACTTTGTGTCTACAACCTCTTCTCAGTGTTAGAATTTTGTTTGGCTTGAATCTGTGAAGGTCTTATTTGTGCTGATAATGGCCCAGATCAATAAAATAAATGACAGCATTTGCTAGTTAGAATGTGGGCAAGTGGGGACACTTATCATTGCTAGTGAGAGGGCAAACTGGAATAGCCACTTTGTTAATTGAACATTTTAAGGAATAATCTGGAAGGGGTTATATGAAGGAGTAGGAAGACAATATGCCATATATACTATATACATGTATGAAATTATCAAAGAATTAATAACATATATTAAAAAGTAACAATGAACCTGACTTAAGTCCAGTCAGCCATAGTTTAGTCATAACTTGACAAATTAGATGTATTGCTGAGCTTGTCCATTTTATCATTTTACCTCTGTGTTTCATATTCTTGGTCATAAATGACAAACATAGTTAATAATAATTGAGGGGAATTAGACTATTACTATATTACAAAGAACAATAGTCCCTTTAGTATCTATACTGCCTTGTTTAACAAAAATTTTAAAAGGCAAAACTTCAAATGCTTTTTTTTGGTACAGAAATTAAAGAAAGGGATCATTTTAAGTTATCTCAAAGATTCACATAAGGAAAGAAATGTTCTCCAACATGGAATTAATTTTTATTATGATTTTTAAAAATATCTAGATTTTCCATTTCCCTCACCTGCTTGATTTTGGAACATAGATATCTTAATAATTAAGTTGTATTTCTTTTTATCCCCAGAGGGCTGTCTCCCAGAAGGGTGAGAGAAATCTCAATGCTATGCTTATTTGTGAATGGTATAATATTATACTGAGTCTAAAGCCCTTCTGAATAGCTTTTTCTGATATAGCTTTGGTAGATTAGAGGTCCCAGATGTCACAGGACCTGGACATATATATGCACTGTAACATATTTCCTTCCTTAAAGTATATAAAAATTTAAGAATACATCCCAAAAATATTCTGCTGGTTGATTCTTCAGCTTGACTTTGCAAGTTTACAAATTATAGTTCCTAGATCACTTAAGCTTTAGCAGTTCAACATTCAGAAAGCTAATCTCAACTCTCTCCTATGTAAGACTACAATTTTTCAAGAAAACAATGACACAGAAGACTGCTTTTAAATGGAAAATAATGATGAGTATAGGTTATGCTTTTTTTGTGGAAGACTATGAAACTCAGACCATGAATGTATGTTTGAAAGATTAGGCTTATTTAATCCTAAAATAGTTTTAAAATACTTACAACTGTGATAGAATAATTCATTAAATTTATGTTTAGCCTCCATAGAACTAAAATAATTCATCAAAAAGAAGGAACCTTGGAATTCTACTGCTTCGTTTAAAAGAGAATCTGACAAATCACCACACCATAGAAGGTAACAGTAACTTTAAACATATTTAGGATTAAACAAGTATTAAGTCATCAGCTGACTAACTTCATGGTTTCTACTGAGCAAAGAGTTCCTTTCTTAAGATATGAATGGCTCTGCTTGTAAATTTGTTGATATTTATATGTTAATCTCTACCACACTTATAGAACATTGCTATGATTTTGCATGCCCATCACCACTCAATTATTACTAATATAGTAAATATATACTACAATCACTAAAGACCATTGACCAGATTCAGAATATGCTAACAAATATATAGAAATCAGGCAGCTGAGTTTCATTTTAAAGAAGCTAAAGTGATAATGGATATTTGTCACTATACTAGTAAACATTTGTCATTAGTATTAAACTAGCATAGATGATGAGAAAATGAGATAAGAATAAATATTATTTATTCTTGGGTTTTGGGTCTAGACAATATTAAAGATAATCAGCTGTTTGCAAATATTACTTGACTCCTCAACTTTCTTTCATTGCTTCAGTATCTCACATTCCATCATACTCTCTCTGTCCCAATTTAGAAGCTTCTGTCCCTGTAATATCTGGACATGTAGCTTTTGAGAGATTTTGTTTTTATTGCTCAAAACTGTGTTGTTGAATAATGGTCATTACTTTTATCTTAGTCATTGATTTTATGACATAATACAATCACATTTCTCACCCATGTCTTCATTCCCTACACTTTAAAAATTTAACAAGTTCCTTACTACAAATTAGATTGACTTATCCCAAAAGCCCATATGCATACTACAAATTTCCAAGAAAATGAAAATTGATTATTTGAGTATGATTTAATTGGCCAATTATAGAAGAAATATGATATAATGGATAACATTAGTAGGAAGACTTTGCCATGGAGTCAAATGACTTATGAATGTCTGTCATTTAATCTCCATAAGAAAACTTAGGCTTATATTATTCTTATTCTCTTTATATGTGATAAAGCAATTTTGCATAAGAAACCATGTCCAATGTCTATCTCAGCTTAAAGCATATGCTATGCTGCATAACTACATAACTCTGAAGCCTTCAAGATGGACCCTGAGTCTGCATGCTTTATTAGTCTATTTTAATTTCTATAATAAGTATATGTTGATAATTGGTATTTACAGTATACAAATGATATGCTGACCACAGTTATTTGTGATCATGGGAGAGCTATTATTATGTGAAAATATTCAATACTAATATTAATTTATGTTAATAATTGCTATTATTCTTGGAAAATATGCTCTACCCAGGTTGAAGAATTAAGGAATGTTATTAAACATAATAATGCTAAAGTCTATTAAAGAAACAGGAAGTTTTTATTGATGGTAATACAACATGATTTATCAGGAGTATAGATGCTAGAAACAAATTTCTTTAGTTTATAACTCCAATACTAGTTAGTAAATATCAAAAAGATTAGTTCTCTACACCTTTTCAGGAAACATGGAAATACAGCAGTATTTGTGTGCTATTATTATTGTACATATTCAATTAGCTATCTGAAATGCATATAGAAAGTGTTGGCATAAAAATGTCATATAAATGTTAGCTTTAATTAGTATTGCCCATATGAAATTCAAAAGGGAAATAAAAAGTTGGATGTATAGTTAATATCGTGACTACAAAGTCAGCAATATCTTACAAAGGAATCAATGACAGATATAAAGTCATGTGCAGGGTAAACGGAAAGAAATCAAACTCTCACACATAGATATTTTGTTCAGTGGTTATTACCAAATAACATTTAACACTTCTGTTCATTTTTCTTAAAGAATGTTGAACTGTGAGAATAAAGAAAGATTTTTTTCTTTATGAGATTGTATGGTCCACTTGAGAGAGAAAACAATCCTACAAGGAATGTTAAACTTTTTTCATTTGCAGTTCACTATGCACACCCTTTTAGTTGTATATAAATTCAATCAAAATACAAAGGTTTTAGACCCACAAAAGGAAATTAAACATATTGGGTAACTGAAAACTAATCAGTCACTTGTATTGGCATATGTTCATTATGCATAGTGTTTGGTATAACAGACACTTTCATGCATATCTCATTGATCAAGTTCAGACCTTTCTATTCCCTCTCTTTAGTACCCTCTTCCTATATCTCTCTGCTAGTAGTTTTTCACTTGTCTTTATTTCATATAAATGTGTATATATCTATATCTATATAAACATATATGAACTTATGTATCCATAAAGACTTCAAAACATAGTTTAAGAATTATTCACTCTCTAAGTCTCAAATTTTTATAAATGAATGCATGAATGAATTAGTATTCAGAAATGAGTACTAAAGTACTAAGGTTGTATCTCTAAACACAGACTATGTAAATTGCTATCTCTATAGCATTTCTTAAATTCTCTATGCTCACTTCCTGTCACTGCCTCACAATATTAAAATTAATGTATGCAGTAGCAAAGGAATGTATAGATCAGTGGTATAGTAAATATGAGTGATTTTAAGAGGAAGATACTCTATTGTATATTTAAGGGAAATGCTGAATTATATCAATTTTAGAAATTGAAAATTGAAAATAAGAAGTAGTCCACATTAACTGGTTGAATTCAGTTTAAGTTGAAGTATTTTGAAGCTTAAATACTTACTATTACAGACTTGCAGACCCCTGTCCTGTAGCAGCAATTTATAACATAAGGTCAAACTAAGAGTTTGTTTATTTTGCCTTGTGCCTCTCAATCAGGTCTCTTCCATGGGCGACAGGGAAACAAGCAATCACTCAGATCTGACTGACTTCATCCTTGTAGGCTTCAGGGTCAGCTCTGAGCTTCATATCCTCCTCTTCCTGCTCTTTCTGTTTGTATATGCCATGATCCTTCTAGGAAACCTTGGGATGATGGCCATCATTGTGACTGATCCCAGGCTGAACACACCAATGTATTTCTTCCTAGGCAACCTCTCCTTCATCGACCTCTTCTACTCATCTGTTATTGCACCGAAGGCTATGAGCAACTTTTGGACTGAGAACAAGTCCATCTCATTTGCAGGCTGTGTGGCCCAGATCTTTCTCTTTGCACTCTTCATTGTGGCTGAAGGATTTCTCCTGGCAGCCATGGCTTATGACCGTTTCATTGCTATCTGCAACCCACTCCTGTATTCTGTTCACATGTCCACACGACTCTGCACTCAGTTGGTGGCAGGCTCTTATTTTTGTGGCTGCATCAGCTCTGTTCTCCAGACCAGCATGACATTTACTTTATCCTTTTGTGCTTCTCGAGCCATTGACCACTTTTACTGTGATAGTCGCCCACTTCAGAGACTCTCCTGTTCTGACCTTTTCATACACAAAATAGTATCTTTTTCTTTATCTGGCATCATTATCTTACCTACCATTATAGTCATTGTTGTTTCCTACATGTATATTGTGTCCACTGTTCTAAAGATACGCTCCACGGAGGGAAGGAAGAAAGCCTTCTCCACTTGCAGCTCTCACCTGGGTGTCGTGAGTGTGCTGTATGGTGCTGTTTTCTTCATGTATCTCACCCCTAACCGATTTCCTGAACTGAGTAAGCTGGCTTCTTTGTGCTATGCCCTAGTCACACCTATGCTGAATCCTCTGATTTACTCTCTGAGAAACAAAGATGTTAAAGAAGCTCTAAGCAAACTTCTAGAAAAGAAAAAATCCAGTGGTTGATTTTTTTCCATTCTACAAGTAGTGTTTTGAGTATTGATTTCATACTTTTTGTGGCCAATGATAAAATTTTCTCCTATTATAACAATGCTATTAGAAGCCTATTGTATACAGTGAATCATCATGAATTATGACATCTTTGCCCCTCCGGTAATCCTTAAATTCATGTACATGTCAATGTCCTAGGGAGTTTTTTTATATATCATCCTTTCTTTCCAAATCTAATAACATTTTATTTCATAAAGGATTGTGTGTCTTAGTGTTTAAAGTGTTTTAATCTTTACCGTACTTATTAAACACTAAATTTAATAAATTTGATCTCTTTGATTGCCTTTTTTTCCTAATCATAATCTTGATAACCCACAAAGTAACAAATTTCATTCTTAAAAAATATATTGGTTTTATGTTTTTCACTGTTATTAGTGTATTGAATTCTCATCAAACCTCAGTTTAATAAGTATTTACATGAAGTCTTAACTACATACACTAATTTGAAATTTTCTCTGAGAATGCCAGGCATTGTGCAGTTCTTTGAGCCACACAAAATATAAATCTGAATAAAAGAACCAAGTTAGAAGATGAATCACTGGCAAGTATTGAGTATTCATTACTTTAATTTGATCCTTCATAGTAATGCATTGTGTTAATTATTAATGGGGGTATTTAATAAATATACAGAGTAGATGAACCATGAAAATAGTATGTTTTCTAAAATATACTCACCTATCTCTCTGTGCATGTTGATTTATTTAGTAAATTCTACCCAATACATTTACACATGTTTTGATATTGTGATAGGCATAGGAATGAATCACTTCATTCTTTGGAGTATTCACAGTATAGTATATGAGCTAAATCTCTGGGCAGTCAATTAAATGCCAAAGGCTGTGTGCCAAAAATGCTCTTTAAGGTCATACTTTGAGGTGGCAGAGCACTGATGGTTGGTAAGTAGAGATAATTTTCTTGATTAAAAAATGGATTTAAAAGGTACAAGTTTGAATTTAGAGACCGTCCTACCTGGGGATTCTTCCCATATATAATCACCAAACCCAGATACTATTGTGGATTCCAACAAGTGCTGGCTGACAGGACCCTGATATAGCTGTCTCCTGAGAGGTTCTGCCAGTGCTTGACTAATACAGAAGTGGAGGCTCACAGCCATCCATTGGACTGAGCACAGGGTCCCCAATGAAGGAACTAGAGGAAGGATGCAAGGAGCTGAAGGGGTTTGCAGCCCCATAAGAGGAACAACAATATTAACTAACTAGTACCTCCAGAACTCCCAGGGACTAAACCTCCAACGAAAGAGCACACATGGTGGGACTTATGGCTCCATTTGCATAAGTAGCAGAGGATGGCCTTGTCGTTCATCAGTGGTAGGAAAGGCCTATTTGTTCTCCACCATGGGCTCACATTACAAAACTGTAAGTAAGCTAATTAAATGTTTCTTTCATAAGAGTTTCCTTGGTCTTTTCACAGCAACAGAACAATGACTAAGACAAAGCCCAAAGCTTCAGAGCTTCAGAATGAGACTATAGTTGATATAGTGTCCTTAAAGATGAAATTTGGACTGCAAGTGGATCACATATTTGTAGGAAGAAGTTACAAGAACAAAAAGAATCTTCAGAGTTTCAGGTGCATAGAGCTTAACATATGCAGAGACACCAAGAGAATTGCCATTTAGAGATCAAGAAAAAAAAAAACCTCAGATGCAAGAACTCTGATAGTAGCTTCATCTTAGACATCAGCCTCCATAGCTATAAGAAAGTATTTTTGTGGTAACTATACCTGGTTAGTTGTATTTTGTTATGATGGACTGAAAAAATTCATATGATTAGGTGATTCATAAGAAAAACAACCATATTTGTTTCCATACAAAAAGGTGTTTTATGGAGAAAATCCAAAACTCTCAGCAGTAGCATCAACAAAAACTTTCTGCAAGTAATGGTTGGTTATAGTAAGTTTTCTGAAACAAGGTTAAAATACAAAAGCCCATTTATTTTCTACATACTATCAACATTGCAATTTGAAATTTAAAACATGCTGTGGAGATGAAAACATCAGAATGATAGAATAGAAATCCTAGTTCTTTGTGTAAACACAAATTTAACAATAATGCAAGAAGCAAAAAACATTTGTGAGAATTCTAGAATACAGTTAAAATTGTGCAAAACTCCTAGGAATCCATAAAGTCAAGATTACTTTCATCAAAATGGATAACTTTTTCCTCTGTGGAATACATATTCAGATACAAACTGGTTCAGCTAAGTACCCAGATGTAGGCAGCCGCTTGGAGGCAGCTGCTTGGACAATCGAGTCCAAGATGGCAGCAGCGGCGGTGATAGACGATTCCACTGCGCATGCGCCCCTCCCGAGCGGGTGTATGCTAATGAGGATTTGCCGGGGAACCAATCCAGGAGGACTTGGGAGCTCAGGCTTGGGTATATAAGGAGCTCTCTCTAGACAGTCGGGGCCATTCCACAGAAGCAAGAAGAACTGCAGCACCTAGGAAGCAAGAAGAAGCAGTAACACCAAGAAGAGCTGTAACACCTAGAAGAGCTGTAACACTTAGGAACCTAGGAGAGCTATAACACCTAGGTACCTAAAAGAGCTGTGACACCTAGGAACCAGAAAAAGCTGTAAACCAGAAAAGAAAATTCCTGAGTAAACCGCAAGAGAAGAAGTCTCGGTGTTCTGTCATCATTTCTTCTGGTCAGCAAAGTGCGGAACACCCAGATAATGACTTTACTTACTATTTCTACTTTGCAGTAATGTTGAAGTGGATGCCAGAACCAACATGCTGACTTTTCAGAAGATTAAATGGAGAATTGTTTTTTTTTTTCCCTTGAATCATCTGAAGGTCAGATGAAATCAAGATAGCCTGCATGTTAAGGAATTGCTGAGAGTACAAGTAACGATAGTTGGTGACTTTTTTTATCTACCATAGCTAGGGCAGATGGGAAAAAGGAAAAGGAATGTAGTTTGAGTTTTATATGTCTGGAAGTAAGGGGTGAGAAATACAGAATTGCAGAATCCTGGTTATTTTGAAGACTTTCAGAAGGAATGATGTCATCTTGTCTCTTGTCAGGAACACTGTATATACTTTCTCTGATGGTTTCTGAAGTCAGTGAAGAGCTGTGGAAGTTGGTGTTATAGAATTAGAGAATTTTATTTCAGACACTGTCAACAGTGGGTTGTCATGTGCTCCTAACATAAGACAGAGAAATAGTGTGGCATGCCTCTTGGTGATATTATGTACAAAGGCATATATTCTCCTAAAATTATTTCCCATACTTTTATGAACTGGTTGGATTGATTATGGAGTATGTTTTTTCATAAAAAGCTAGTGTATATATGCTAGGGGATGAAAGAGTTTCCAACCCAACATTATGAAAGACACAGAGAAACAAGCCACAAAATTAGGGGAAAAATGAAACTAAAATTAAATAAACTAGCAGAAATAGAACTACAAAATGGAACCAAACTCAAAATTTAGAAATAAAAATTACAATAACTGAAATAAACATCACTAGAGGAATTAAATAGCAGACTTTAAGTGGAATTAAGATGTTTAAGTAAAATCGAAAGATTTTAAAAAATTATTTAGTCAGAAGAACTATCTTTAAAACACAGTAGTTAGCAAGTAAAAATGCATTCCAAACTTGTATAGTATCAAAAAGGTGTGTATTTTTGAAGTTTAAGAACACAAAAAAGTAGCAAGACACTTATTTTAATAAATTATGATTGAAAATATAACAAAGTGGGAGAGGAATCCAGACTTTTTTTCTTCTTTATTGGATATTATCTTTATTTACATTTCAAATGTTATCCCCTTTCCCAGTTTCCTACCCTCCTGGAAGCCCCCTATCCCATCCTCCCTCCCCCTGCTTCTATGAGGGGGTTCCTCCACCCACCCACCCACTCCAACCTTCCCACCCTCGATTCCCCAACACTGGAGCTTCTATCAAGCCTTCATAGGACCAGGGACCTCTCCTCCCATTGATGCATGACAAGGCCATCCTCTACTACATATGCAGCTGGAGCCATGTGTACTCCTTTGTTGATGCCTTAGTCCTTGGGAGTTCTGGGGAGTCTGGTTGGTTGATATTGTTGTTCTTCTTATGGGGTTACAAACCCCTTCAGCTATTTCAGTCCTTTCTCTAACTTCTCTATTTGGGACGTTGGGCTCAGTCCAATGGTTGGCTGTAAGCATCCACCTCTGTAATTGTGAGAGTCTGGCAGAACCTCTCAGGAGACAGCTATATCAGGCTCCTGTCAGCAAGTACTTCCTGGCATCTGCAATAGTGTCTGAGTTTGTTGACTGTATGGATAGATCCCCAGGTGGGGCAGTCTCTGGATGGGCTTTCCTTCAGTCTCTGCTCCACATTTTGTCTCTGTATTTCCTCTCATGAGTATTTTGTTCCACCTTCTAAGAAGGACTGAAGCATCCAAACTTTGGTCTTCCTTTTTCTTGAGCTACGTGTGGTATGTGAATTGTATCTTGGGTATTCCAAGCTTTTGAGCTAATATCCACTTATCAGTAAGTGCATACCATGTGTGTTCTTTTGTGACAGGGTTACCTCACTCAGGAAGATATTTTCTAGTTCCATCCATTTGGCTAAGAATTTCATGAAGTCGTTGTTTTTAATAGCTAAGTAGTAGTCCATTGTGTAAATGTACCACCTTTTCTGTATCCATTCCTCTGTAGAGGGGCATCTGGGTTGTTTCCAGTTCCTGGCTATTATGAATAAGGCTGCTATGAACATAGTGGAGCATGTGTCCTTGTTATATGTTGGAGCATCTTTTGGGTATATGCCCAGGTGTAGTATAGCTGGGTCGTCTGGTTGTACTATGTTCAGTTTCTGGAGGAACCACCAAACTGATTTCCAGAGTGGTTGTACCAGCTTGCAATCCCACCAACAATGGAGGAGTGTTCCTCTTCCTCAACATCCTTGCCAACATCTGCTGTCCTGAGTTTTTGATTTTAGCCATTCTGACTGTTGTGAGGTGGAATCTCAGGGTTGTTTTGATTTGCATTTCCCTGATGACTAAGGATGTCGAGCATGTCTTTACGTGCTTCTCATTCATTTGATATTTCTTAGTTGAGAATTCTTTGTTTAGCTCTGTACCCCATTTTTAATAGGGTTATTTGATTTTCTGGAGTCTAACATCTTGAGTTCTTTGTATATATTAGGCATTAGAGCTCTATCTTATATATGATTGATAAGGATCTTTTCCCAATCTGTTGGTTGCTATTTTGTCCTATTGACAGTGTCCTTTGCCTCACATGAGCTTTGTAATTTTATGAGGCCCCATTTATCTATTGTTGATCTTAGCACAAAAGCCATTAGTGTTCTGTTCAGGAAAATTTCCTCTATACCTATGTGTTCAATGCTCTTCCCAATTTTCTCTTCTATTAGTTTCAGCATTTCTGGTTTTATGTGGAGGTCCTTGATCCATTTGGACTTGAGCTTTGTACAAAGAGATAAGAATGGATCAATTTGCATTCTTCTACATGCTGGCCACCAGTTGAACCAGTACCATTTGTTGAAAATGCTGTCATTTATCTACTAGATGGTTTTAGATCCTTTATCAAAGAGCAAGTGACCATAGGTGTGTTGGTTCATTTCTGAGTCTTCAATTCTATTCCACTGATCTACCTGCTTGTTTCTGTCAGTTTTTAACACTATTTCTCTGTAGTACAGCTTGAGGTCAGGGATGGTGATTTCCCCAGAAGTTCTTTTACTATTGAGAATAGTTTTTGCTATTCTGGGTTTTTGGTTAATCCAAATGAATTTGCAAATTTCTCTTTCTAACTCTATCAAGAATTAAGTTGGAGTTTTGATAAGGATTGCATTGAATCTGTATATTGCTTTTGGCAAGATGGCCATTTTTACTATATTAATCCTGCCAATCCATAAGCATGGGAAATCTTTCCATCTTCTGAGATCTTCGATTTCTTTCTTCAGACACTTGAAGTTCTTGCCTTACAGATTTATTACTTGCTTAATTAGAGTCATCCAAGGTATTTTATATTATTTGTGACTATTGTGAATGGTGTTATTTCTGTAATTTCTTTCTCAGACTGTTATCCTTTGAGTAGAGGAAGGCTACTGATTTGTTTGAGTTAATTTCATATCCATCCACTTTGCTGAAGTTGTTTATCAGGTTTAAGAATTCTCTGGTGGAATTTTTTTGGGTCACTTAATATAGTACCATATCATCTGCAAATAGTGATAATTTGACTTCTTCCTTTCCAATTTGTATACTTTTGACCTCCTTTTGTTTTCTGATTGCTCTGGTTAATACTTCAAGTACTATATTGAATAGGTAGGGAAAGAGTGGGCAGTCTTGTCTACACCCTGATTTTAGTGGGATTGTTTCAAGTTTCTCTCCATTTAGTTTAATGTTGGGTACTGGTTTGCTGTATATTGCTTTTACTATGTTTAAGTATGAGCCTTGAATTCCTGATCTTTCCAAGACTTTTACCAAGGAGCGTTGAATTTTGTCAAATGTTTTCTCAGCATCTAATAAGATGATAATGTAAGAGTGCACTCTTAATAAGGTAACCACAAAGAAATCCATCTATCATCATATAAATATAAAATTGTCAAAATCAAAAAATCTGTTCTGAGAGTAGATAAGAAAGGTAACTTGTTTTCATTGAAATAACTCTCAAAAGATTATTAGTGACATACAATTTATGGTATGCCCATTCCCTCGTGCTAATAAGCAAAGTCCCTCCAAGTCTCAACAACTCAGCCTTCACTTTTTGCCACCTATCCACCACAAAAATGTTAGACACTGAAAGCCCCAGTCCAATAATCTCAGACTTCTTGGTCTGTTCAGCTTCTGATGTTTACCCCTAAGGGCACCGTCTAACTTTGAGCCACTGCCAATAATAACTCATTTCCCTTAGGTCTTGGAGCTAACAGTCAAGCACTCCCTTGATCATTAGCCCTAAGCACGCATTTCTATTCAGTCAACTAACTCCAAGTGCACAAATTTCATGAAATCCAGAAAAAAATATAAAAGGCTCTTGCAAAAATAAATTTGGTTATACCAATTAAAGCAAGTCCAAAGGATTTCTAGACAAAAATAATAATAAAAGATTATATTTATGGTCAAGCCACTTGAAGAAGACAAAAACAACTCTTCCCAGCCTATCTCCACAGTCCTGGAACTCAACAACACCCAAAACATGGATCCTGGATACCCCTAATTCTGCCTCTGCTCTATATAGAGCCAGATCCTGGAGCCTATTTAAGAAACTTTGAGAGTCAGCCTCCTTTACCCACCTTCTATCTTATCAGCTACCCCCAATTATGCCAATCTAAAACTGTTTAGCATCTTAATTCTAAATTCCAAGCAGAACTTTAGTCAGTTAGAACTCCCAGTCTGAACCCTAAAACCCACAGTGTCTCCAAGACTGACAAACAAGAATCCTTCTGTCTACCACTTTTTAGACTAAAGCAATAGCAACCAAAGAACTGAAAACCTACCCAACAAAAGTCAGACTAGGCATTCACACTAGGACACCCCACAAACATTATTACTCCAGACGTCTGCATGCATCTTAAGTGCAAAAGCACAAACATGAACAACTAAAACAGTGCTTCCTCCTGAAACCAGCACCTTCATCATTAGAATCCTGGAAAAAAAGCAATTTTGATTAAGCACAAGACAAGGTCTACAAAATAGCAATTTAATATGTTCGAGGACATTAAAGGGGATATACATAAATAAGTTCCTGAGTGAAGACTGTGAAAACACAAACACTTGAATGATATATTAAAACAATTCAAGATTTGAAAATAGACTGTAACAGAGAAATAGAACCATTTATGGAATGGAGTATTACTCAGCAGTTAAAAAAATGACATCATGATATTTATAGGCAAATACTGGAACTAGAAAAAAACCATCTTCAATGAGGTAAGACAAAGTCAGAAAGAAAAACATAGTATGTACTCACTTACACTTGGACATTAGCTGTTAAGTAAAGGATAATCATGCACCAGGGGCCATCCCTGGCAGGATCTTCCCACAACCTGTCCTTCCTTCAAAATGTACTGGGAAAATTGAGGCTCAGAACTTATTGGAGTGGCCAACTAATGACTGATATAAACTGAGGTCCATGTTACCAGAGGAAGCCTATACTCAATACTGCTTGGATGGCTCAGATACCTAGGAACCTCACCGAAGAGGGGGAAGGAAGGATAATAGGTCAAGGACACCAGGAGAACACAGTCCATAGAGTCGGCTAAGAAGGACTCATGGGGGCTCACAGCGAATGAAGTGATAATCATGAAGCCTGCATGGGTTAATGTTAGGCCTCTGCAAATACTTTGTGGTTGTTTAGCATGGGGGGTTTGTGGGACTCCTAACTGTGGGAGTGGAGGTATCTCTGACTCTTTGCTCTTATGACACTTGTCCTCCTACTAGTTTCCCTCATCCATTACTGATATGAGAGTTTATGCCTAGTCTGACTGCATCTTTTTATGCTGTGTTTGGTTGATATTCCTGAGAGGCCTGTTCTCTGCTGATAAGAAATAGAATCACTGGAATTTAGGGAGAGGGAAGGTGGAATGAGCTGGGAAGAGTGCAGGGAGAGTAGGAGAAAGTTGGAATGTATTTTATGACAGAAGAATAAATAAAAAGAAGAAAAAAAAGAAAAACCTAAACTAAAATAAAATTCAAAATAAAAATCTCAGGAAATCAACAACAACAACAAAAAACTCAGAAGAAAATCTCACCAACTGATTGAATAAAGTATAAAAGAGAATTTCAGATCTCAAAAACAAAGGCAGTTATGGTGGGACTAATGGCTCCAGCAGCATATATATAGCAGAGGATGGTCAAGTAGGTCATCAATGGAGGAGTGGCCTTTGGCCCTGTGAATGCCCCAGTGTAGGGGAATGCCAGGGCCAGGAAGCAGGAGAGGGTGGGGTAGTGAACAGAGGGGGGTGGGAAGGAACAGGAGTTTGTTTTTGTTTTTTAATTTTTTTTTTAAATTTTTTTTGGAGGGGAACCTGGGAAAGGAGATATTGTATGACATGTAAGTAAAGGAAACATCTAATATAGAAAAAGACAGAAGAAATGGATCATACAGTCAAAAATTTAAATCTAAAAGCAACCTGACACAAAACATCCAGTAGATCTAGGACATTGAAAATTTCAAAGCTATGAACAATAGGTATAAAGAAAGGAGAAGCAAAAAGCATAGAAAATACTTTAAACAAAGTCCTAGAGGAAATTTTCCCCAATCTATAGAATATAATAAAGATCAAGGCGAGAGAAGCATACAGATTAAAAAAAAAAAAAAGCCCATTTCTCCATAACACATAATAATCAAAAGCACTAAATGTACAAGAAAAAAATAGGATCTTAAAAACACCAAGGGAAAAAAACAAAGTTACATATAAGGACAGGGTAATTTGAATAACACCTGACTTTTCAGTGAGGGCTGAAAGCCAGAAAGGTTTCGATGAATATAGTACAGGATCTAAAAGGCCACAGACAACCACCCCAGATTACTGTTCCCAGCAAAACTATCAATTATACTCTATAGAAAAAAATTTCATGATCAAAATAAACAAACAATTTATGTCTCTCAATACATCTCTATAGAATACACTGGAAGGACACAGGAAATAAATAATCCCAGAGTAATTAACCAAAAAGCGATCCAAAATCCCAAAACTAAAACACAAACAAAACATCACATCAAAGAAGACAATAATCAAAAAGCCACAATGAGATATAAACATAGATTTCAATAATGATACTATTGTGTAAAAGCACAAAAGGTGCAGTAGTACTGGAGATGCAAATGCAATAAAAATAAAAATTCAGTGGGAAGCTGGAAAGATGATTTCGAAGTCAGCTCTCAACACCTGTGCCAAGCCTCTCATACTTGCCTTTAAATCTAGCTTTGTTGGTTTATGAAGGCTCTAGCCTAAGCAGGCACTAATAGTCTCTCTCTCTCTCTCTCTCTCTCTCTCTTTCTCTCTCTCTCTCTGTCTCTGTCTCTCTCTGACACACAGACACAGAAAATTTAAAAATAATAAAATATAAATAACACCTTGATAGCAATCCTCACTAATATAATGGATCATGTAGAAAATAAAGTATGAAGGCTGGAAGACAAAGCAGAGGAATTTTATTACTCAATGAAATTCAATAATATATTTACAAACATCTATGAAGGGAACATTAGAATACTTTGGGACACCATAAATATACCTAACCTTAGAATTTGGGCCATAGAAAGATGAGAATACTGTATCAAAGGAGTAGAAAATATTTTCACTAAAGTTAATTTTCTACACCTAGAGAAGGAGATCCCCTTGCAGCTAAGAGGTCAAAAAAGTCCAAATTGACAGAATGAGAAAAGAAACTCTCTATGACATATTACAATTAAAACATTAAAAATACAGAATAAAGTATATTGAAAATTTTAAGATAAAAGGTCAAGTCACTTACAAGGCAGGCCCATTTGAATATCTTGTGAATAATCAACAGAACAGTGTAAAGCCAGAATGCCTGAAAACTTCAAGTTCTGAAAGCTCACAACTGTCAACCCAAACTGTTATGTCTAATAAAACTATCTATTAAAAATAAAGAAGGAATAAAACCTTTCAAATAAAAGCAAACTAAGGGAATTAATGACTGATAAATGAACTCTCTATAGATATGAAAAGAAAGACTTTAGTGAATAGAAGGATAAATATAGCCAAATGGTCATTGGAACAAATAAACAGTGCCAGAAATATTAATCAGAAGAGATCAAGGAAAACATTACAAAATCAACAAAATTACAGGAATTAACACACATTTTTCCAACAATAATTTTGATTAATAATAGTCTCAATAGCACAATGAAAATATGCAGATCAGACTCCCTGGAGCCTCCTTCATCCCAGGTCTCTACCACATCTGAGAGATGTCCCATTTTCCCCCTGCTAATTTCTATTCATTGTCCTGGCCCTCTCTCCTTGGTTCTCCCTACACCTTACCCCACTCCTACTAGGTTCCCCTCTTTATCCCTTTTCCATCCAGTTCCCTCCCTCCCTCCAACTCCAATGACAATTTTATTTCCCCTTCTGAGTGAGATTCAAGAATCCTTTTTGAACCCTCATTGTTATTTATCTTCTTTGGGTCTGTAGATTATAGCGTGAGTATCCTGTACTTTATGGCTAATATCCACTTATAAGTGAGTACATACCATGCTTGTTCTTTTGGGTATAGGTTACCTCACTACAGATCAAATTTTCTAGTTCCATCCATTTGTCTGCAAATTTCATGATGTCTTTGTTTTTATAGCTGAATAGTATTCCATTGTGTAAATAAACCCATCTTTACCTGTTCTTCAGTTGAGGGGTATCTGGATTGCTTGCAGTTTCTGGCTATTATGAATAAAGCTGCTATCAACATAATTTAGCAAGTGTCCTTGTGGTATAGTCTCCTTTGGTATATGCCCAAGAGTGGTATATAAAACTTGGCTATTCCCAATATTTTGAGATACTGACAAATTGATTTCCAAAGTAGTTATACAAGTTTGCACTCCTACTGGTAATGAAGGAGTGTTCTTCTTGCTCCACATGTTTGCCAGCATGTGCTATTCCTTGAGATTTTTTCCTTGAGTTCTTTGATCTTAGCCATTCTGATGGATTTAAGGTGGAATATCAGAGCCATTTTGATTTACATTTCCCTGATGACTAAGGATAGTGAACATTTTTAAAGTGTTTCTCAGTTATTAGCTATTCATCTGTTGAGAATCCTCTGTTTTACTCTGTATGCCAGTTTTCATTTGGGTTATTTGGGTTGTTGGTATCTAACTTCTTGAGTTCTTAAATATTTTGGATATTTTGGACATTAGTTCTCTGTCAGTTGAGGGTTAGTAAAGATCCTTTACAATTCTGTAGGTTGTCATTTTGTCATACTGATGGTGTCCTTTGCCTTATAGAAGCTTTTCAATTTTATGAGGCCACATTTATTAATTGTTGATCTTAGCACCAAAGCTATGGGTGTTCCATTCAGGAAATTGTCTCCAGTTTTATGTTGAAGTCTTTGATCAACTTGGACCTGAACTTTGTGCAGGGTTATAAATATGGATCAATTTGCATGAGACTCTTAGCAGGCAGGACTCCAATCAGAGGGACCAACACACCTTCAACCCAAAATTTGTACTGTCCACAAGAAGCACAGGAAGAAAGGTGGAACAAAGACTAAGGGAATGGCCAACCAAAGACTGGCCCAACATGAGATCTATCCCATGGGTAAGAACCAGTCCATGACACTGTTAATGATACTCTGTTATGCTTGCAGATAGGAGCCTAGCATAACTGTCCTCCAGAAGCTCTATCAGCTGACTGAAACAAATGCAGAGATCCACAGACAAACATTAGATAGAGCTCTGGAAGTCTTGTGGAAAAGTTGGGGAGAGGGTTTAAAAACTCAGAGAAGACATGAACTCCACAAGAAAACCAAGAGCCAACTAACCCAGGACCTTTGAAGCCTCCCAGAGACCGAACCACCAATCAAAAAGCATACAAAGGCTGGATCTAAGTACCCTGCACATATGTTGCAGATGTGGAACTTGGTCTTTATTCAGGTTCCTCAACAACTGGAGAGACTCTGTTCCCTGTCTGTGGATTCTGTTCCTCTAAATGAGTTGTATTGTTTGGCCTCAGTGAGAGAGGAAGTACTTAGTCTTGCAGTGCCTTGCTGTAACAGGGTGGGTTCTTATGAGGATGCAGCTACCCCTTCTCAGAGGAAAAGTGGATGGTGATTGGAGATGGAGTGAGAGACTGTGTGAAGGATGGGGAGAAGAAGCGGCTTGCAATTGGGATGCAAAGTAAATAAATAAATGAATTTAAAAATTAAGATAAATAAATAGATGACATTTTTCATTATGTATTTGTTACTGTGGTATTTGCATGTATGTATGCAAATGAACATGCATGTGTATGTTTATCAATTTATCTAGACTGGCTGGCCAGTGAACTTCAGGGGATTTAGCTGTCTCCATTCCACAATACTCCCAGTGTTAGAGTTACATTCACATTCATTAAGTTCAGCAGTTTATGACAATTTACCAACAGAACCATTTTCTCAGCCCATTTTTCTTTCATATTATTTCTTTCATGTTATCATCACAATCTTGTCCTCTAACTAGCATTATTGCTTTTGAACTTACAGGTTTAACACTCAAATTTGTTAACATTTCCTCCTATGCCTGAAGTCAAGATGGCGGCCTAACATATATTTTTGGTAGCCCAATTTGTTGACTCATTAGCTAGTTTAAAAAATACATTGCTGATCTTCTCTCCGGTGAGTTCCTAAGCCGGGAGCAGTCAGCAGGGAGGCACAGACCCCAAGAGTCGCA
>NW_022196910.1:57451206-57457026 GCF_008632895.1 Mastomys coucha | reverse complement strand
TTAAGAAGGAATGAAATGTCTACCTTTTGGTCTTCCTTCTTCTTGAGTTTCTTGTGGTATGTGGGTTGCTCTTCCTGTATTCCAAACTTCTGGGCTAATAACCACTTATCTGAGAGTACATACCATGTGTGTTCTTTTGTGATTGGGTTACCTCACACAGGGTGATATTCTCCAGATCCACCCATTTCCCTAAGAATTTCATAAATTCATTGTTTTTAATAGCTGAGTAGTACTCCATTGTGTATATGTATCACAATTTCTGTATCCACTCCTCTGTTGAGGGACATCTAGGTTGTTTCCAGTTTCTGGCTATTATAAATAAGGTTGCTATGTATGTGGTGGAGCATGTGTCCTTATTACATGTTGGAGCATCTTCTGGGTATATGCCCAGGAGTGGTATAGCTGGGTCCTCCGGTAGAACTATGTCCAATTTCTGGAGGAACTGCCAAACTGATTTCCAGAGTGGTTGTACCAGTTTGCAATCCCACCAACAATGAAGTAATGTTCCTCTTTCTCCACAACCTCTCCAACATCTGCTGTCCCCTTAGTCTTTTATCCTAGCCAATCTGACTGGTATGAGGTGGAATCTCAGAGTTGTTTTGATTTGCATTTCCCTGATGACTAAGGATGTTGAACATTTCTTTAGGTGCTTCTCAGCCATTTGGTGTTCATCAATTGAGAATTCTTTGTTTAGCTCTGTACCCCATTTTTTAATAGGGTTATTTGGTTCTCTGGAGTCTAACTTCTTGAGTTCTTTGTAGACATTGGATATTACCCCTCTATCAGATATAGGGTTAGTAAAGATCTTTTCCCAATTTGTTGGTTGCCGTTTTGTCCTATTGACAGTGTCTTTTGCCTTACAGAAGCTTTGCAACTTTATGAGGTCCCATTTGTCAATTCTTGATCTTAGAGCAGAAGCTATTGGTGTTCTCTTCAGGAAAATTTCCCCTGTGCCTATTTGCTTGAGGTTCTTCCCCACTTTCTTTTCTATTAGTTTCAATGTATCTGCTTTGATGTGGAGGTCCCTTATCCACTTGGACTTGAGCTTGTACACGGAGAAAGGAATGGATCGATTTGCATTTTTCTACATGTTAACCGCCAGTGGAAAACTCTCACTGGATTAAGCTCTTCAATGGGAAGACTTTAACAACAGCGACAAACTCTTTATGTTCATGAAATATGTTCATGAAATTGCTTATGTTTATAAAATAAAGGGAATGAGGTAAATTCCCTCTCATGCCCATTCAGCAATTTTTTTTTTACTAAAAGGAAATCTGATCCCTCACTTATTTTAGTTTTCCATTTTCCAGTTTTATTTTCATATTAATTATGAAGAGTGAATTGAAGAGGAATTACTCAGAGTTAACAGAATTCATCCTGTTGGGATTCAGTGCTTCTCCAAACTCTCAGGTCTTTTTATTCTTAGTGTTTTTGATGATCTACATGGTTACTCTGGCAGGGAATGTCAACACGATAACTGTCATTAAGATGGACTCCAGACTTCAAACACCTATGCATTTTTTTTCTTAGAAACTTGTCCTATTTAGATCTCTGCTCTTCTACAGTCATTGCTCCCAAAACCTTAGCTAACTTTTTGACAAGTAAAAAGAAAATTTTCTACAATGGTTGTGCTGCCCAATTCTTCTTCTTTGCTTTGTTTTGTTACAATTGAATGCTTCCTTCTTGCTGTCATGGCATTTGATGGATTCTCAGTGATTTGCTCCTCTCTCCTTTACCATGTACACATGTTCCAAAAAGTCTGTTCAGTTAGAAACTGCCAAAAACTGAAGTCTTTATTTAGTAGACTTTTTTCCTATTGTATATGACAACACATTCAATTTCATAAGTTTTATTTAGTAATAATTCTAGTATAAATACATAGAAAATTATTTTGTTTGTACTAAATATATGAAGGCAAATCAAGTTCTCACCTTATAATCACTGAAGTAAGTAGACATTTATTCATGTCTTCACAGGAAAAGTCATACAACACAGTTGGTATCCAAAGTGAGACCAAACAATAGATCCATGAATAAGTTTGGATGAGAAGTTCTTTGTCTCTTGAGATAGGAGACAAAAATTGATCTCTCTGAGGGTAAAGTGATTGTTGGGGCAGTCTGTATATGTCTACAGTTCCCCATATGTTATGAAATGGTATGCATCCTCACTGTAATGGCATATGGATATGCTTTGTGATAGGTGATATGTAATACATTGCTGATGGGGACCACTTCATAAGTATAATAATAGCATCAAATAGGTATGAACTTTGAAGCATATTGCAGACACTGATGGTATATAAGAGATGAAAATGTAATCAGACTCTGGTGATTGTTTCATGGCCTTTACTATAGACATTATGACAGGCAGTTGCTGTCTTGAAAAAATTTAGCTATATAAGAGATAAATTATGGAAGGAAAAACACAAGATGCTTAATCATTAGCCTGAAATTTACCACGGAAAGTGGTAAAAGGAGTCATTTATTGTGGCTATCCTAACCCAATGGCAAGACTGAACATATTAGAATGTGATAAACAGTCCATCCTGGGATCCAAAGACTTAGAACTCATGGGAAATATTAAACAGTGAGGGGAAAAAAACTGAAGGGACAGAGCATACCATTCAGGTCTATCTTTTAACACAGAGAAAGGGAAAGTTGTTTATGCATCATGCATATGGGAGCCATAATAATGATAGGAAACTATGATAATCAGTATCTGAACTGCTTTAATTGTGGAAGAGATAAGAAAAGAATGAAAGAACCTTTTAAGCTTATATTCTGAGGTTGGGAGATAGTGATAGACAGGACTCTGACTGCTATAAAAGTCCAGAAACAGAGTAATATCTCTGCCCTTCCTTCCTTGAGACAGGTTCCATAACCTGAATCAGTTAAGGGGAGATTGTTCCTAGTGCAAGGATCTTTGGTTGAGTCTGTGAATAGAAGAAGATGGAGGACATTTCCTTAGGTGCTTCTCAGCCATTCGGTATTCCTCAGTTGAGAATTCTTTGTTTAGCTCTGTACCCCATTTTTAATAGGGTTATTTGGTTCTCTGGACTCTAACTTTTTGAGTTTTTTGTATATATTGGATATTAGCAATCTATCAGATATAAGATTGGTAAAAATCTTTTCCCAATTTGTTGGTTGCAGTTTTGTCCTATTGACAGTGTCCTTTGCCTTACAGAAGCTTTGTAATTTTATGATTGTCCCATTTGTCGATTCTTGATCTTAGAGTATAAGCTATTGGTGTTCTCATCAGGAAAATTTCCCCTGTGCCCATGTGCTCTTCCCTACTTACTTTTCTGTTAGTTTCAGTGTATCTGGTCTTATGGGGAGGTCCTTGATCCACTTGGACTTGAGCTTTGTACAAGGAAATAGGAATGGATCGATTTGCATTCTTCTACATGTTAATCGCCAATTGAGACAGCACCATTTGTTGAAAATGCTCTTTTTCCCACTGGATGGTTTCAGCTCTTTTGTGAAAGACCAAGTGATCATAGGTTTGTGGTTTCATTTCTGGGTCTTCAGTTCTATTTCATCGATCTATCTGCCTGTCACTGTACCAATACCATGCAGTTATAATCACAATTGTTCTGTAGTACAGCTTAAGTTCCAGGATCGTGATTCCATCAGAGGTTCTTTTATTGTTGAGAATAGTTTTGGTTATCCTAGGTTTTTTGTTATTCCAGATAAATTTGCAAGTTGTTTTTTCCAAGTCTGTGAAGAATTGAGTTGGAATTTTCATGGGGATTGCATTGAATCTGTATATTACTTTCTGCAAGATAGCCATTTTTTCTATATTAATCCTGTCAATCCATGAACATGGGAGATCTTTCCATCTTCTGAATTTTCTTTGATTTCCTTCTTCAGAGACTTGAAGTTCTTGTCATACAGATATTTTACTTGCTTAATTAGAGTCACACCAAGGAATTTCATATTATTTGTGACTATTGTGAAGGGTGTTCTTCACAATTTCTTTCTCAGCATGTGTATTATTTGTGTAGAGGAAGCCTACTGATTTGCTTGAGTTAATTTTATATCCAGCTACTTTGCTGAAGTTGTTTTTCAGGTTTAGGAGCTCTCTGGTAGAATTTTTGGGGTCATTTAATTGTACTATTATATCATCAGCAAATAGTGATAATTTGACTTCTTCCTTTCCAATTTGTGTCCCTTTGATCTCCTTTTGTTGTCTAATTACTCTTCCTAGGACTTCAAGTACAATACTGAATAGGTAGGGAGAGAGTGGGTAGCCTTGCCTAGTCCCTGATTTTAGTGGGATTGCTTCAAGTTTCTCTCCATTTAGTTTGATGTTGGCTACTGGTTTGCTTTATATTGCTTTTACTATGTTTAACTATGTGTCTTGAATTCCTGATCATTCCAAGACTTTTATCATGAAAGGATGTTGGATTTTGACCAAACAGCAACCAACACATTGGGAAAAGATCTTTACCAATCTTATATCCGATAGAGGGCTAGTATCCAATATAGACAAGGAACTCAAGAAGTTATACTCCAGAGAATCATATAACCCTATTAAAAATGGGGTACAGAGCTAAACAAAGAATTCTCAACTGAGGAATACCGAATAGCTCAGAAGCAACTAAAGAAATGTTCAACATCCTTAGTCATCAGGGAAATGCAAATCAAAACAACCCTGAGATTCCACCTCACACCAGTCAGAATGGCTAGGATAAAAACTCAAGTGACAAAAAACACTCCTCTAAAGTTCAAAGAGAAACAGAGTAAAAAACATGTTGGCATGGATGTGGAGAAAGAGGAACACTATTTCATTGCTGGTGGGATTGCAAGCTGGTACAACCACTCTGGAAATTAGTTTGGCGGTTCCTCTGAAAATTGGACATAGCACTACCAGAGGACCCAGCTATACCACTCCTGGGCTTATAACCAGAAGATGCTCCAACATGTAATAAGGACACATGTTCCACTATGTTCATAGCAGCCTTATTCATAATAGCCAGAAACCAGAAACAACTCAGATGCCCCTCAACAGAGGAATAGATACAGAAATTGTGGTACATCTACACAATAGAGTACTACTCAGCTATTAAAAACAATGAATTTATGAAATTCTTGGGGAAATGGATGGATCTGGAGAATATCATCCTGAGTGAGGTAACCCATTCTCAAAAGAACACACATGGTATGCACTCTCTGATAACTGGATATTAGGCCAGAAGCTTGGAATACCCAAAATACAATCCACAAACCACAAGAAACTCAAGAAGAAGGAAGACCAAAGTGTGGATACATCATTCCTTCTTAAAAGGGGAAACAAAATACCCATGGAAGGAGTTGTAGAGACAAACCATGGAGCAGAGCCTGAAGGAAGAACAATCCACAGACTTCTCCACCTGGGATTCCTTCCCATATTCAATCATCAATTTCAGATACTATTGTGGATGCCAGCAAGTGCTGGCTGACATGAGCCTGATATAACTGTCTCCTGAGAGGCTCTGACAGTACCTGACTAATACAGAAGTACAGGGTCACAGGCATACATTGGACTGAGTGCAGGGTTCCCAATGAAGGAGCTAGAGAAAGAACCCAAGGAGCTGAAGGGTTTGCAGCCCCTTAGGATGAACTAAGTAGTACCCTCAGAGCTTCCAGGGACTAAACCACAAACCAAAGAGTACACTTGGTGGGACTCATGGCTCCAGTAGAATATGTATAGCAGAGGATGGTCTAGCCAGTCATCAATGGGAGGAGAGTCTCTTGTTCCTGTGAAGGTTCTATGCCCCATTGTAGGGGAATGCCATAGCCAGGATGTGGGGGAGGGTGGGTTATTGAGCAGAGAGAGGTG
>NW_022196910.1:57433758-57451196 GCF_008632895.1 Mastomys coucha | reverse complement strand
ATGGCATGTAAGTAAAGAAAATATCTAATAAAAAAAAAAGAAAAAAGAAAAATATCCTATTATAATCAAGAAGGTAGAGTGTACTCAGAAATTGTCACCATGTACAATTGCAGGGTGAACATTACCAAAGGAACTTGTATTTTCAATAAAAGAAACAAGTGCTTATTTAAAAAAAAAAAGCTGGAGGACAAAATAAGGAAAACTCTTATACCCCAGTAACTTGATATGCAAGATATAGCATCTGATGCTCAGTTGACAGAGGGGTTTTAACCAAACAGTTGATGTAGAAGGAACCTTAGGACTGATATTGAGTCTTAGAAGATTTACTGAACTCCGTAATTGGGCACAATCTTTGTGAAGTAGAAGATCAGAATTAATTAGGCCCTCAATTAAATTGGTTTCATAACGCAGATAGTAGAGAAAAAGCAAGGGCAAAACAGATAACAGCAGTGTTCATGTGGGTCTCTTAAAGGCAAATATGGATTCTCATTTACCAAGATTTCCTAAGGAAAGTACTGGCAGAGAGTCCAGTGGTGTGCAATTCAGCTTCTGAATAAAGCTCAGAATATAGTCAGGACAAAACAGCACAGCTTACAAAGATTAAACAGTTATTTACCCAAAGAGTATATTGTGTATTGTGTGTATATCTCCCAAGGGAAAATATATATGTGTGTGTGTGTGTGTGTGTGTGTGTGTGTGTGTGTATTTGTGTGTGTGTATTAAATAATTGGTGGTAGAGAATGTTCATACAGCCTGAAGCATCTTCAGCAGCTATGGCTAAGATTGTAGCTCTGTTTCTCTTTGAACTTTAGAGGAGTGAAAGTTGGCCTGGCCAAGAACACTCGGGATAAGAAGATGTGCAGTGGTCTGAAAGCAATAGTCAAATCCCAAGATGAGGACACTATAGGGCTCATGGAAAATAACTGTGGATTAAGGGAGTGCTAGATGGTAGTAATATTCCATGTATGCTGAGTTTTCTCCAACATTGCTTTTTTTGAGTAATGTTTCATTCAAGTTATGGGAACTTTCATGCTGTACAGAAACATACTAATGTTTTATCTCATTATATCATTACCTACTGAATACAAAAACAATAGGAATTTACTGGTAATGAAAGTTGATTTTGTTTTAAAGATCCTGTTTATTCCCTGTAAAATTTCTTTCATTATATGTTATCCTTTGAGTGTCATATAGATTTGGAAGCTTCTGTAAGGACAAAAAATAGTTGAGGGTTTTAATAAAGGCACTATGCATGTGTGGGAGAAAGCACTCCGAAGGAGCCGTCATTTTCGTGGAATTCTCAGTGCTGGAGTGAGCTACCTCCCTAGGAGCCGTCATTTTAGTGGGATTCTCAGGGCTGGAGTGAGCTGCTGTTGACTCCATGCCAGAACTATAAAGTAAGTCAATATGGTTAAGGGAACTGCAAGCTTTGTGTGCAGGGCATTGAGAAATCAAACTGTGATAGAGGAGGCTGGTATCTGCCAACTGACTTTGTTAGTTCTGAAATATACTTTGTTCATTTTTGGGGATAGATTTTCCCCTTACAGTCCTGATAAGATGCAACCTGCATCTTACACTGCCAACATTTCAAGGAAGAGAGGTCAATGATACAGTAGTGGCAAATTATTGTGGATTCAGCAAGCTGCTTTATTAATAGACTCGAAGCCTACTTCACAGGCACTTCAAGACAGGACAAAAATATGTAAAGAAGTCATATGCCAAAAAGCGAAGTGACAAAAACAAATGGTTATGCTGTGTTTGCCTGTAGACATTTGAGTCTGTACCTACAGATTACTGTTATTTTTAGCCTTTACCGTTTACTTTTTCAGTGCAAGGTCGTTAATGCAAAGACTCATAACTGTTCAAGCTCATGGAAATAAGTGACTCTGTGGCAGTGTCCTAATGTTTAGATATCAATGGACAAAACTAATCTGTATCTTATATCACATTCTCAGGGTTCAGGAAACATCATGGAAGAGTTTGCAGAAAAGAATGTAAAAACTAGAGAGAGAGGTGTATTGTGAGTGGATATTTTGTTAGAATAGGAACATATCCTCATGGAGGGAGGAGGAAAGAGGCTCATAAAAGGACACTAAACAAAACTTCTAATGCTCTAAAATCTCACAGAATTTTATAATATTGAGCAAGCAAAGAAAGTTACAAAATTCAAAAGACCCCTTCCTGAGGTTATAAAACTAGTGAGGATTTCTGGCAAGGGGAGAATATCTGGTGGGGTTTTCTGGACAAGGAGCTTCAGCAACAAAGGTTTCACAATTTGTCTCCTATGCTGAGTGACTTTTCAGTAATGCATCTTCCTTTGAGTCACCATGCTCTTGTCATTAACTCCAATAAACACAGTGGTCACCCAAGCCAGACTTAGATGGAAACTTCTCATTTGTCTCTCATAGAGCCATATCTGGCAAGAACAGACACTTGTTCATGTCTTCTCAAGAGAGGATAGATAACAAATAATAAATACTTCTATATAAATACCACACATGTTTACCACAGGCAGTCTTGACCATCATTCTTCTAAAGGAGGAAATTATGACACTAGATGCTGAAGAATTTTGGTTGACCCAATCACGTGGATGATTCTAGGAAGTTTCTTAGCCAGATATATATCCTAGTGAATGTGGAGTGATGTAAAAAAGTAATCACACAGACTAAAGACAATCATTGTTGATTGTTGTTATATAGCCAGCCCTGATTGTTGTTATATAGCCAGCCCTGGTACATAACATATTAGATCTTTCAGTCATTATTGTTATATGTTCTGTTTCTATTTTCATTTAACATTTTAACCAATTTTGGGTATAAAACTATATTACTGTACATTAGAGTTATTATTCTTATTGTTCTTTGGTGTTTCTTTTCAATTGTCAACTTGGTAGGATCTCCAGTTACCTAAAAAGTGAATCTCAATGGCCTTTCTTGTAAAGATTCCATTGGCCCATGGACATGCCTGAGTGGGATTTTCTTTTTTCTTTTTTTAAATTTAATTTACATTTTGTTTTATATATTCACTTTACATTCTGTTCACTTATCCCCTTGCAGTAACTTCTTTCCACCATCCTCCTCCCATCCTCCCCTCCCCTTCTCCTCTGAGCTGGTGGGGGTACCCCTAGTACTTCAAGTCTCTGCAAGGATAGGTACTTCCTCTCCCACTGAGGCCAAGAAAGGCAGCCCAGCTAGAAGAACATATCCCACATACAAGCAACAGCTTTTGGGATAACCTCTGTTCCAGTTGTTCAGGACCAACATGAAGACCAAGCTGCAGGGAGGCCTAGGTCGAGCCCATGTATGCTCTTTGGTTGGTGGTTCAGTCTCTGAGAACCCCAACAGTCCAGGTGACCAGACTCTGATGCTCTTCCTGTAGAGTTCCTATCCCCTTAGGGTCCTGCAATTTTTCCTTCTGTTCTTCCATAGGAGTCCCCAAGCTCCATCCATTGTTTGGCTGTCTGTGTCTGTATCTGTCTGAATCAGCTGTAGGGTGGAGCCTCTCAGAGGACAATGTGCTCCTATCTGCAAACATAACAGAGTGTCCTTAATAGTGTTGGGGATTGGGGCTTGCCCCTGGAATGACTGGGTCTCAAGTTGAGTTGGATTTTGGTCGGCCATTCGCTCAGTCTCTGCTCCATCCTCCCTGCATTTCTTGTAGACAGCATAAATTTTGGTTTGAAAAATTTGTGGGTGGGTTGCTGTCTCTATCATTCCATTGGGGATCCTGCCTGGTTATAGGATATGGCCTCTTCAGGTTTCATATCCAAAATGCTATGAGTCACATTCTCATTGATTCTTGGGCACTTGCTTATCCCAGGTCTCTGTTTAGTCCTACAGATGCTCCCACCTTCTTACCCTGTCAGTTGTAGATTTCCATTTATTTTCATGGCCATCTAACCATATCTCCTCTCCTTACCCACATCTGATCCTGAATTTCCCATTCTCCTCCCCATCTACCTCCCTCTCCATTCCTTCTCTTCTAAGTGAGATTTAAGATTCCTCTCTTGGGCCAGTCAGTGGTGGCTCATGCCTTTAATCCCAGCACTTGGAAGGCAGAGACAGGTGGATTTCTGTGTTTGAGGACAACCTGGTCTACAGAGTGAGTTCCAGGACAGCCACAGCTACACAAAGAAACCCTGTCTTGAAACAAACAGACAAACAAACAAACAAAAAGATTCCTCTCTTGGGTCTTCCTTCTTGTTCAGCTTCTTTGGGTCTGTGGAGTGTGGCATAATACCTGTATTTTATGCTTAATAACCACTTATAAGTGAGTACATATCATACATGTTCTTTGGGACTGACTGGGCTACCTCACTCAGGATGATATTCTCAAGTTCCATCCATCCATTTGCCTGCAAAAATTTATGGTATCTTCATTTTTAAATTTTTATCTTTTTATTTTATTTATTAATTATTATTATTATTATTATTATTATTATTATTATTATTATTATTATTATTTTGGTTTTTTGAGACAGGGTTTCTCTGTATAGCTCTGGCTGTCCTGGAACTCACTCTGTAGACCAGGCTGGCCTCGAACTCAGAAATCTGCTTGCCTCTGCCTCCCAAGTGCTGGGATTAAAGGCATGTGCCACCACTGCCTGGTGGTATCTTCATTTTTAATAGCTTAATAGTTTTCTACTGTGTAGATGTTTTTGTGTGAGTTTCTTAACTGGGTTAATTTAAATGGATAGATTTAGATGGATGAATTTAAATGGATAGAATGGGATGACACCATTTCATGAACTGGGTTCTGGACTGACTAGGAAGGAGAGAGGGGGCTGACTAAAGACAACAATTCTGCTTCTTGACTGTAAGTGAAATATAACCAACTGTTTCAAGTAGCTACAACTGTGTTTTATACAAAATGATGAGTTGTAATCTGAAAACATTCAGATTCAAATAAATCTTTTCTCTCCCAAACTATCTTTTCAGAGTATTTTATCATAACCACCATCACACACGAAAAGATAAGACACAGACCTAATTTAGTGTGTCTGCATCTGTGTCTGATTATTTTTTTAAAAAAAATTAACGTACATTAGTGTACAGGAGCCGTTACTTCTTTTCTGTGTCTTTTCCTTGGAAAGCAGTTTCACTAAAATGCAATAATTTAATCAGTAGGATTAAATCTGAGGATGAAAAAATTGGTTATTCAGGTTTTTATTTCATTTATACCTAACTAAAATGTTAACAAGATGTTAATTTTACCACCTGGTCCTTGCTGCTGGGGCAGATTCCTAGTTGGTCTGTTCCCATGAAGATACCATATTCCAATCCATCCAAGAGGACCCACTGCACTCTACCCCCAGTCCTGGAGCTGCTTCTGGGAGCCTGGTAGACTCAGGACCCATCACCCACCAAAATCCCCGCCCTCCCAAATACCATTCCCATTCTGCCCTTTCCACCGCTTTAGCCTGGTCCTTGATGCTGGGTTGGACTCCTAGTTGGTCTGCTCCTGTGAAGACATTATATCCTGAATCACCCAAGAGGACCTACTGCACTCAAAGCAGTTGAGGGCTTACTGTACTCAGAGTAGTTGATTATGTGCTGTGCTCACAGCAGTTGGACAACAGCTTGACTGCTCCATTGAAGACCCAATAGTCTGAAGGCCTCCCAAGAGATCTACTGCCGCCAGGGCAATAGATCAGCAGCTTCTCTGTGCCTATGAAGAGCCCCCAGTTGAAAGCCCCACAGGTAGTATATAAAATTAACTCAAATAAATCAGTAGCCTTCCTTTATACAAATGATAAACAGGCTGAGAAAGAAATTAGGGAAACAACTTCCTTCACAATAACCATAAAAAACATAAAATATCTTGAGGTAACTCTAACCAAACAAGTGAAAAACCTGCATGACAATAATATCAAGTCTCTCAAGAAAGAAATCAAAGATCTGAGAAAACAGAGAGCTCTCCCATGCTCATGGATTGGCCGAATTAACATAGTAAAAATTACCATCTTACCAAAGCCAATCTATAAATTCAATGCAATCCCCATCAAAATCCCAATACAATTCTTCAAAGACATGGAAAGAGCAATTCTCAAATTCATCTGGAAAGGCAAAAAAGCCAGAATAGCTAAAACAATTCTTAATGATAAAAGAACAGCTGGGGGAATCACTATCCCTGACCTCAAGCTTTACTACAGAGCAATAGTGATAAAAACTGCATGATATTGGTATAGGGACAGACACATTGATCAATGGAATAGAACTGAAGACCCAGAAATAAAATCATACACTTACAGTCACTTGATCTTTGACAAAGACACCAAAAATATACAATGGAAAAAAGAAAGCATCTTCAATAAATGGTGCTTGTTTAATTGGCTGTCTGTATGTAGAAGAATGAAAATAGACCCATATTTGTCATCTTGTACAAAGCTCAAGTCCAAGTGTATCAAGAACTTCAACATAAAACCAGATACAGTGAATCTAATAGAAGAGAAAGTGGGAAAGAGCCTTGAACTCATTGGCACAGGGGGAAATTTCCTGAACAGAACTCCAATGGCTCATGCTCTAAAGTCAAGAATTGATAAATGGGACCTCATGAACCTGGAAAGCTTCTGTAAGGCAAAGGACATAGTCAATAAGACAAATTGTCAACCTACAGATTGGGAAAAAAAACTTCACTAATCCCACACCCAATAGAGGGCTAATATCCAAAATATATAAAGAACTCAAGAAGTTAATCATCAAAAAAAAAAAAAAAAACCAAACCCAACCAGAAAATGGGGTATAAAACTAAACTGAGAATTCACAACTGAGGAATCTTGAATGGCTGAGAAACACCTAAAGAAATGCTCAAAGTCCTTAGTGATCAGAGAAATGCAAATCAAAAACGACCCTGAGATTCCACCTTACACCAATCAGAATGGCTAGGATCAAAACGTCAGGTGACAACACATGTTGGAGAGGATGTGGAGAAAGAGGAACACTCCTCCATTGTTGGTGGAATTGCAAACTGGTACAACCACTCTGGAAATCAATCTGGAGGTTCCTCAGAAAATGGAAAATATATCTACCTGAAGATCCAACTATACGACTCTTGGGAATATACCCAAAAGATACCCCACCATGCCACAGGGGCATGTGTTCCACTATGTTCACAGTGGTCTTATTTGTGATAGCCAGAAGCTGGAAACAACCTAGATGTCCCATGACAGAATAATGGCTACAGAAAATGTGGTTCATTTATACAATGGACTACTACTCAGCTATTAAGAATGAGGACATCCTGAGTTTTGTAGGGAAATGAATGTAACTAGAAAATACCATCCTGAGTGAGGTAACTCAGACCCAAAAGGACATGCATGGTATGTACTCACTAATAAGTAGATATTAGCCAAAAAAAAAAAAAAGGAAAAAAGAAAAAACCCAAGATATAGTCCACAGAACTCAAAAAGGTCAACAAGCTGAAGTGTTCAAATAAGGAAGCTGCAGTCCCACTGGGGAGAGAGAAGAAAGCAATCTCAAGTGGGGAGGGAGGAAGGGACTTGGGAGGAAAAGTGGATAAGGTGGGGGCAAGGAGGGGATTTGGGGGTACCTGATCTGGTATTGGGTGAGGGAAAAGGATTGAAGTCCTGAGGACCAGGAGAAAGAATGGAAATAGGCAACCTTGGGAGATAGGAGGTAAGGCAGGGGCCCTCCAGAATGAACCAGAGACCTGGGAGTGAGAGACTCTCAGGCCTCAAAAAGAGGGACCTTAGATAAAATGCCAGATAGTAGGGAGAGCGACCTTATAGAGCCCACCTCCAGCAGGAAGATAAGACATCAAGTGAGGGATGGGGTTGCCATCCCACAGTCACAACTTTGACCCATAATTGTTCCTGTCTGAAAGAATTACAGGAATGGAAATGGAGAGGAGTCTAAGGAAAAGAAGGTCCAACAACAGGCCCAAAGAGAGATCAAGTTCAAGGGGAGGTCCCAAGGCCTGACACTATTACTGAGGCTATGGAGCACTCACAAAAAGGGACCTATCATGACTGCACTCCAGAAGGCCCAACAAGCAGCTGAAAGTCAGATGCAGATATTTGCATCCAACCAATGGACAAAAGTAGCTGACCCCTGTTGTTGAATTAGAGAAGGCTGAAAGAAGCTGAGGAGAAGGGCGATCCTATATGAAGACCAACAGTCTCAATTAATCTGGACCCCTGAAATCTCTCAAACACTGGACCACCAAACAGACAGCATATACCAGCTGATATGAAACCCCCAAAACAGTAGAGGACTTCTGAGTCTGTGTTCATTCTGAGTTGATCCACCTAACCGTCAAAAGACTGGAGGCCCCAGGGAGTGTAGAGGTCAGTTGGGATGGGTGTTGGAGACTGTGTCCATGTGGAGACAGGTGGGTGGGGAGGAGGTATGGGATTCAGAACAGTCTGAGGGTAGACTTGGGGGATGGAATAAAATATGGAGTGTAAAAAAAATAATTAATTAATTAATTAATTAATAAGACAAAAGAAAAAGCATGTTAATTTAAACTTCCTGTTCTATAAAAATTATTTTATGGAGAAAATACATTAAAAATTCTTTATTGAAAGTACAGTTTATTTTTAAACAACATTAATTGGAGTAATAAAAGTTTTGTTAAATATACTTGATCAACCACTAAGACCCCAGGTACCTCTATTCAGTAAACCCTTATTAACTCCATTTCCTGGGGCCTACTTCTACTATCCTGAAGCTCCACCCCCTTTTTTGTAGCTCTCAACTGCAATCCCACAATAAAACTTTCTGAAACTCACATTTCTGTGATTGGTGAATTTCATTCTTCAAATACACTTGACTAATAATTTCCACCGACTCAATGAAAATTCTGTGTTACCATGCACTTCCTGCATCCTAACTCCTGATTAGGCTCATGTAAGGCAAGAGATAATGCCCTTGTTCCTCCAAAAGATCCTAGTTTTTCACCATTTCAGTATCACAAAGGACAGATAAAATGAAAGCATAAAAGATGGGCTTCAGACAAGTATGACCCAATTTTCATTCCATCTGTAGCTTTTTGTCACTTATAACTGGCCATAAAACATTCTATGGGCACGGATTTCCTGATGTCTATTACTTATACAACCCTCAACATGGGATTCTATCAGAGAAATCACAGCAATCCCATATTGGTGATTAGGGGCATCAGAGATCAAGCCACCAATGCTTAATCACTCATTATTAAGGGAGACTGTTGTTTACCAGTGAGGAGGAAGTTGTCTGAACTGAAATTAAGGTGTACTAGGCATGGTGAGCATTTGGGAGAAGGTAATAGGCAGCTCTCAGTTTCTGGGTTTCAGAGAAAGACTGTCTGAAAGTTAGCAACAACCATCATGATAATCACTTGTGTTAGTGTTTTTAACTAAATAACTGAAGCCAAAGGTATGGAGAAATTGTTCTTAGGCATAGTGACTTAACACTAGCTATTTTACCAAACTTTAAATATAAAAAGAAATTAATTTAAATCTTTCTAGATTTATTTACTGTTTTTATTTTATGATATTTCTCAAGCTGATTGTCCCAAAGAAATTTCTATAGATATGTTCATTCTTTGTTTTTTTATTTATTGTAATATCTATTATTTGACATTTAGTTGCATACTTTTTCACAATACATGCATTTTCTTATTGTAGTCACAAGTGCATTGTCATGAATTCCACACAAATTATTATTGGTATGACAGTTGGATTATTGTTTAAATTCTATTGGTATAACTTACTAATCTGTATATTTTTAAACTTTTTAATGTAGTATTTTATGACTTTCCTTTTAAACTTTAACATTGCCACCCTTGTAAAAAGCAGAGGTTCTTCTCTCTGAGATGGTGATATCATATCCTGTTTACTATAATTGTCTATTTTATTTTTAATTACTTTGTTATACCTAACATTAATTTTCTTAGTATTTTGGAATGTTTTTATTAAAATAATTATCCTTATGTATGACAATTATAAATCTAAATATAGTATTACTTGTGTTTATATATGAGAATATATACTCCATTTATGTAATGTCTCTATTATTGTAGCTGCCAGCAGCTACGCAAACCAGGTTCCTGAAAGAGAGGCAAGGGCTAGGGGAAAATAGGAGAATCAGACTGCGAGAGAAATAACCAGACCAAGTCAAAAGGTTCCAATCAAGGTCCAATGTGTATTTCAGAATCTAAGAATATATAGGCAGGGAAACCTATCCCCCAGTAAGCCAGGATCTTGTGGCCTCATTAGCATCTTGTTGTTCTGTCTGTGAAGCAGGTGAAGCAGCTCAGCCTGGTGTGGCTCCTAGCCAGAAAGAGGGGCAGAGAAGTGGCAGAACAAAAGGGCTTTCTTTATCTCAGGAAGCTCCACGCAAGTGGGCTAGCTGCTTTGTGGCAAGGGCAAGGTCTGGTTCAACTCGCCTTAGGCTGCGGGAGGTCACACATTATAGCTTCATATTCATAAATAGTTTATCTAAGGTAGTTTGGATTACAAAAGACACATAACAGATATAATTTAGCAAACTCAAAAGAAAAAGGACATTCATTCTATTACATTTGTCCACAATGTACTATATTGCATATTTTTTCACATAGAAAACAATATATTTTATGTCTTATGTATAACAATATATGTCTCTATATATGTCATTAATCTATGGAGTAGACAAGCTTGGGTACTGTAGAGGGGCAGAGCAGCAAGAGACATCATTTATTTTTGAATCTTGTATCATTCACATTAGTTATGAATAAAATGGCAAAGATTATTTGAAAACACTTGCTTATGGAAAGGTTCATTCCAGATTTTGTGTTGGGCTATTTTTACTGCAAAGTACTTCAGGAGAGGATCGGGACTGAGTAGCTAAGGAACCTTACTTAGCTGTTTGGGTTTTTGATACTGAGGTAAAACTCTAGCTCAGCACCACACTGAGTTTATGTTCCATGTTGTAGTCATGCCTCTTAGCATCTACAAAGAATATTCTAAATTTGTTTGAGAAAAGGTCTCACTAAGTCCCCTGGGCTGACCTCGAACTCATGATCCTTCTGCCACAGCCTCATGAGTTCTGACATTACAAGTGTGCACTGCTATGCCCAACAAAGCTTTGCTATTGAAATTTGTTGCTGAGGATTGAACCCAGGGCCTTCAATATCTTAAGCACACTCTCAACCATTGAGCTATACCTCCAGCCCTTCACAAAGACTTTTAAACAAGAATTTTTCATTTACAAACCTGACATGGAGACATGATAAGGAATAAGAACGAATAGAACAGAATTTTAGCACTTGTGGAAGGAAAAGTCACTCAGGAGGAAAGGTGGATCTCTCTCTCTTCCTGTGCACATTTGTTTTCTGTTCTTCATAAATAGGATAAGGTTACTCTTGTTTTTACAAGTCACAAATCTAGAAAACCCATTAAAAAAAGTAAAACTAAACAAAGTATCAAACACTTCTTTGGTAAAGTATTCAACTTCACACATACACAGCTCTATTTTCTTCTTTCTGTTCCTTCATTTTAAGCTTCTAAAATGCACCGATGAGATGCTAACTTGATATGCATAAGCCACAATAAGACACCTCCAGTCAGCCCTGCTGAAGGGCTGAATTGGCACTTGGACAGGGGCATCAGAGAACATTTTGCCCCAAAACCAAGTGCTTTGTAAAAAAAAATTCCCCTTTTCTTTCTTTCTTTCTCTTCTTTCTCCTTGTCTTTCTTTCTTTCTTTCTTTCTTTCTTTCTTTCTTTCTTTCTTTCTTTCTCTCTTTCTTTCTTTCTTTTCTCTTTCTTTGTGGGGGAAGGTGTTGAGACAGGGTGTATCTACATAGTCCTGGCTCTCCGGAACTCACTAAGTAGACTAGGCTGCTGTTGAACTCACAGAGATCCAACTTCCTCTGTCTCCTGATTGCTGGGATTAGAGGCATGTGCCATTACACCTGGCACAGTGACTTTCTACTCTTTACTGAGGATAAACACACTGGTGTTGTCAACAGCTTGAGTGAGAAGGCCTTGTCTACTGCTTCTTACAATTGATTCCAATGAAGGGCTTGGGTATTTTAGAATTTTAAAATAAGAGTATTAAATAGAAATGTATCAGTAGGAATGTATTATGTATAACCTTTACCCAAAAGAGCATGGAAAACCTCTGTAATGAGCCAAGAATGTAGGCCTGCTAGTTCCAGAAACCAGTCCCTCCACAAAGGCAGACATATAGGTGTTTCTAGGGAGTGGTCAATCACAAAGTAAATGATAATGACAATGATAAAGCCACATTCTTGAGAATAACTAGTATGAATATGGAAAGGATTCCCAGGTGGAGAAGTCTCTGGATTGTCCTTCCTTCAGTCTCTGCTCCATGGTTTGTCTCTGCAACTTCTTCCATGGGTATTTTATTTCCCCTTTTAAGAAGGAACAATGTATTCCAAAATTCTGGACTAATATCCATTTATCAGAGAGTGCATACCATGTGTGTTCTTTTGTGATTGGGTTACCTCACTCAGGATCGTATTCTCCAGATCCATCCATTTCCCTAAGAATTTCATAAATTCAATGTTTTTAATAGCTGAGTAGTACTCCATTGTGTAGACGTACCACAATTTCTGTATCCTTCCTCTGTTGAGGGGCATCTGAGTTGTTTCCAGTTTCTGGTTATTATGAATAAGGCTGCTATGAACATAGTGGAGCATGTGTACTTATTACATGTTGGAGCATCTTCTGTTTATAAGCCCAGAGTGGTATAGCTGGGTCCTCTGGTAGTGCTATGTCCAATTTTCAGAGGAACTGCCAAACTGATTTCCAGATTGGTTGTACAAGCTTGCAATCCCACCAGCAATGAAGGAGTGTTCCTCTTTCTCCACAACCTCTCCAGCATCTGCTGTCACCTGAGTTTTTGATCTTAGCCATTCTGACAGGTGGAATCTCAGGGTTGTTTTGATTTGCATTTCCCTGATGACTAAGAATGTTGAACATTTCTTTAGTTGCTTCTGAGCCATTCAGTATTCTCCAGTTGAGAATTCTTTGTTTAGCTGTGTACCCCATTTTTAATAGTGTTATATGATTCTCTGGAGTATGACTTCTTGAGTTCTTTGTATATATTGGATATTAGCCTTCTATCAGATATAGGATTGGTAAAGGTCTTTTCTCAATGTGTTGGTTGCCGTTTTGTCAAAAATCCAACATCCTTTCATGATAAAAGTCTTGGAACGATACTGTCAGTAGGACAAAATGGCAACCTGACTCGGGATTTCACCTGGAAGAGCCTTTGTTCTGTCTCCTCTTTATCTGTAAGGAACTGGAGGCAGATGCCATGTGCAATTTCTTCATTTCTCCTCTTTCCTCTTCTTCTAGCATGTTCTCAGGCCTGGGATAATCATGCTCTCCTTTAGACTGGAAAAAAGATGAAGTTTCCGTTGTGCCTCCAGAAGTTGGTGAGCGGGAAGTTGCAGTGACCTGGGCAGGGAATAAGCTTGAGGGGCCCATTGCAGATGAGTGAGCTTTTCTTCTGCTGCTTCTGCCTGGATTTGTCACAGATGGCAGGTCTCAGATAAATCTTGCCGCCTTCCTCCTTGGAACAGTCTCTGCTGCACACCACTATCCCCCAGGCATGAGTTCTTGAGGATTCGGGAGTTTTGGTTGTTGGTGTTGAGTATGGCCCAGCTGTTCAGGTGGTGCAGTGCCTTCCTGTCTTCCGAGCTGCAGATGTGTTTCACATAGGTGTTTGACCACTCCTGGAACCAGTCAGTCTATTTCACATTCTGAGGCAGTTTCATGTCGTTAATATCCCAGCTCAGTATCTCTATGTCTTCAGGATCAATGTTGTCCAGTTCCATAATAAGGTCGGCTCAACACAGGCTCTTCTCTACTCATATTGTCAGAGATGTCTAGAGTTCCCAGTCTCAGAACTCTGTCCACAAAAGCAGCTGAAGGGCTTATTTTACAAAGCCGTTCTGCCTTCAATGCTCCTGAGTACTTCCTTCTTGTTCAGCTTTTTGCCCAGGTGTCATACAAGTGTCAGCTCTGACTGTGGTCCTGCCAAGTTCTCTTAATTTCTAACTGGTTCCCTAATCAAGGTCAGGTTACACTAAGCTAATGACTTTGGCAACTGTCCAATCAAAATCAAGATGCTTTCAGCTAGTGACAAGTAAGAGCAGCCCAGCTCTTCTCAGGGTGCTATCCATGTGATGAATATTCTATGGTGTGCTTCTGAACTTCCCCATTCTTTATGCTAAGAGGATATCTAACTTAAAAGAACGTTGAGAAAAAAAAAACAACTCTGAAAAGAAATACAGATTTTTTTTTCCTGATAGTTTTATAGGTCAAATCCAAGAGTGATTGTTTTACAGTAGATGTATTTTTATCCTGCCTGCATGGAGCAAGAAGACAGTCAGGGAGACACCTGACAGTGCAAACACCAAAGTGGTAGTGGAAATTACTGAGATAATTTTTAGATAGCTAACAGTCCTAAACTGGAAACACGGAAAGTCACCCCTAATTCTGAGTGTATCAATCCTTACAATGAATGCAATTCTTCTTCAAGATGTCCTCGGGAGTTCTCTCTAGAGATATCCTCAGAACATCAGGTGAGCTCAGCTCCTCTCCTGAATTCCAGAGAATCTGCTGGACTTCAAACTTTTGCTTTTTCCTGCATATATCAAATGTAGATTTTGTTTGACTAACTTGTGGGGTTGCCTGCTCTTGTTGGTGCGGATCTATCCTGGCATCCCAACTGCTCTGAATTGCAGTGTTTTTCTCCTTTCCTTTACAGGAAGCTCCTGCTGGGTTCCAGCTCTAGTACCCTGTATTGCATATTATACATCCTATTGTTCTTTATTAATTTGATATGATTTTTATAGTTATAACTTCTTTTTAAAACAACTTCACTTTTTCCAACAAAAATTTAAATCTTGTAAAATGGAGAGAGACTTTTCTTGTGTCATCAAAGATTCCTTGTTCCTCTGAGCTCTCTCTATTCTGTGCTGCCATGTAAGTCCAACCTGGCTCTGCCACATAGGTCACTGGCATCTTGCTTTCCTGTACCACATGGTAGATCCTGCTCTGCCCCAGCCCACAGACCTTCAAGAACCTCTTATTATGTTTCCTATTGCTTCCAAGCCACTCAGTCTTGACTTCATACCTGTTCTATAATCTTACTTCCTTGAACTTCCAGGCTGCCTGGCTGCCTGGCTGGCTGCCACACTTCTGGTTATATCATCTTTTTTCCACCATATAAGCCATCCAACTCCTCTGAGATCTTGTTTCCCTGAAGCTGCCAGCTAAGCCCAGTTTTTCCTAGCTTTTTCCTCTTTGTTTATTCCCCCTAATTCTACATATGGATTTTACAGAATCTCTTGACCAGAAAAGGTTATGATACAGAAAATCATTTCAAGAGATAGCAAAGAAGACAAGCATATGATATGCTGGCACTTAGACAGTGACTATTAGTTCAGATAATAGTGGGCTCTCAAAAGATGATCAGGTATAGAACCTATAGTCCTTAGAACAAGTCCAGTAGAGGAAAACAATGTCTCAACTATCTTAAATCTCAGTCCTCTCATGAACATTGCACATGTGTCCACTGAAAGAGAAAAGTAATTCAGAGAAGAAAGAGGTAGATGATGATAAATAGATGATAGATAAGTAGAGAGAAATACGCAGATGATGATGATAGATTATATATGTATATGATAGATAGATAAAAGATGTGATAGATGATGTTAATAGCTAGATAAATAGTTTAATAGATAGTAGCTATCTAGCTATATGGATGGATAGATGATAGATGATTGAGATAAATAGATCTAGATAGATGATAGACATAGACTAGATACATAGAATATAAGTAGATGATAGATTAGATAGATAAATAGATATAGATAATAGATGATATATAACAGCTAGATACATAATTAGATAGGTAATAGCTAGCTAGCTAGTAAATGGATAGATGATCTAGATAGGTAGACATAGATAGATAGATAGATAGATAGATAGATAGATAGATAGATAGATAGATAGCTGAAAGATAGATAATAGATAGTAGATAATATCTAGGTAGCTAGAGAAATAGATAATAGCTAACCAGCTAGATGGACGGATAGATGACAGATAGATGACATAGTTAGATGGGAAAGGTGATAGATAGGTGATAGACAGCCAGATATAGATCATAGATGTTAGATAGATGGATAATAGATAGATGATAGTGACTTATTCCTATAAACTAAGCCAGATATGATATGACATGTCTCCTTGAAAAATTTCTAAATGTATAGAAACAACCATTAATAATTAAACAGAGAATTCACAACAGAAGAATCTCGAATGGCTGAGAAGCACTTAAATGTTCAAAGTCCTTAGTGATCAGAGAAATGCAAATCAAAACAACTTTGAGATTTCACCTAACTCCAATCAGAATGGCTAAGATCAAAAACTCAGGTGACAGCACATGTTGGCAAGGATGTAGAGAGAGGAACACTCCTCCATTGTTGGTGGGAATGCATAAAAATGGGAGTTGAAAACTTCACCATAGAATAAATCAAATAGAAAACTCAGTATAAGAACTGCAGATAAAGTGGAGGAATTGAATCTATCAGTACAGGTTAAGGATAAATTTAAAAAAAGAATGGATTTTGAGGGAGCTTTGAGATACCCTGATAAGACATAACTCTTAAATTATGTGCACAGAAAAAGAAAAATACCACATCCAAAGCACAGACAATGTTGGTTTTTTGTTCTTTTGTGTTTTTTTTTTTGGTTTTGTTTTGTTTTTGTTTTTGTTTTTGTTGTTTTTGTTTTTTGAGACAGGGTTTCTCTGTGAGGTCCTGGCTGTCCTGGAACTCATTCCATAAACCAGGCTGGCCTTGAACTCAGAAATCTGCCTGCCTCCCAAGTGCATTCTCTACTGTGTGAGGACTAGGAAGAAGAAGCTGGGCTTTCCATTCTCTACTGTGTGAGGACCAGGAAGAAGAAGCTGGGCTTTCCATTCTCTACTACGTGAGGACCAGGAAGAAGAAGCTGGGCTTTCCATTCTCTACTGTGTGAGGACCAGGAAGAAGGCCCTTACCTCCACAGATCCTGATACTTTGATCTTCATCTACAGAACTGTGGCAAATAAATTTCCAAATTCAAAAAATTTTCCAAATGTTCTATTTTTGTCACAAAACAATAAGCTAAGATAGTTTCTTTTAGAGAATTTCTTTTTTTTTAACATTAAAACATATTTTAATTAAATAAAATTGAATCACATTCTTGTTCCCCTTTTGTACCACCGCTCCTCCCATAGACCCCCCTTCAATACTTATAATATATTTTTGTCGTATTACTTAAAATTTATAAAATATTATAAAAATAAAAATAAGTATTATAAAAGTTGTTTGGTATAAAACAACAATCAATTTAACAGCCTTATGTATATGCTCGTCTACAGCAATTGTGAAAATACATTTTTCTCAATATAAATTTTAAATAACTCCAAACATAT
>NW_022196910.1:57433158-57433502 GCF_008632895.1 Mastomys coucha | reverse complement strand
CAGTGTATATAGATTGTACAATGTTGGACCTATTTCTCCAATTACCAAATTAGATCATTGGATGACAACCAACAAATTTCCAATTCCTCATATTATTGGATTTCAATCGGTTAGGATATGTTGGCCATATTAATTCTCAAATTAATATATTAAGAAAAAGTAATTGTCACTTCCTGTTGATTTTGTTGTAAGAGGTAGAATTAAGGTTGTGTGGATTTGTTGAAAGATTACCTTCTTGCTTCTTCTAGGGTGTAGTCTTGCTCCCTATGTTGATGCCTTCCATCTATTATCCTTTGTAGGGCTGGATTTGTGGAAAGATATTGTGTAAATTTTGTTTTGTCATG
>NW_022196910.1:57429633-57431470 GCF_008632895.1 Mastomys coucha | reverse complement strand
ATTGGGTTCTGATGATGGCAAGTGACCTTGGTTTGTGTTGTTTATTTTCTTACACTTGCCCCCCTGGCCATCTGGTTAACTCTAGTGCTACCTGCCCTTGCTAAATCTGACTAGCGAGAATTTCTTGATATGGAAAAATTTTACATGTCTATTTAGTTTTACTTGTTGATTGAGTATATTGTGAAAGAATAGTTTTAATTATCAAAATAATAAAGCTGTTACACCTACTAATTCCAATAAGACTTGACTATTGACTACATATTTTATAACATATTTGTATGGCAATATAATGTGCATAAAACATATATTTCTATACTATAATGTGTATTTTTTTCTCTTTTTTATTCATTTTATTGAAAATAGCTTTTTCTGTTCTCATATCCTGATTACTGTTTCCCACCCTCTACTCCTGGATACATTTCCACCTCTGTCCCATAAAGATCTACTCCCTTTCTGTCTCTCATTAGGAAGAACAGGCTTTAATGGGACAAGATTAAAATAAATAAAATAATATAAGATAAAACTAACACATAAGAATTGGACAAAAAGTGAGCAAACAAAAGGAAAAGAGCTTAAGAGAAAGCAAAATAACAGACACATTCAGAAATTCCCTCAAAACACAGACACACACACACACACACAGACACACACACACACACACACATGACATGCAGAACAAGAAAGAAGAAAAAATAGAATAAAATAAAAATAAAAATTTTATTTTATTTTAAAGAAAAAACTCTGAGAGGACATTAGGAAGGGGAAGAACAGCCTCCAAATATGTTGATGAGCTCATTGTGTTGGTCATCCACTGCTAGCCATGAAGCCTACCCTTTAGGGGAGGGAGCAGAGACTGGGGGATGGCAAACTAATAACTGATCCAACTTGAGACTCATCCATTCCATGGGCAAGCACTAGTCCCTAACTCTATTAATGATTCTCTATTATGCTTGCAGACTGGAACATATTGCCCATTGAGAACTGGACCCAGGACTCTTGGCTCATATGTAGAATGGTCACTTTTACCATATTAGTCCTACTGATCCAGAAACATGGGAGATCTCATTTTCTGATATCTTCTTCAATTTCTTTCTTCAAGTTTTTAACATACAAGTGTTTTATTTGCTTGGTTAGAGTTATATATACACAAGTATATATGTATATGTATATGTATATACATATATATGTGTACATATATAAAATAATATAAGATAAAACTAACATAAGAATTGGACAAAAAAGAGCATATATATATGTATATATATATACACAGACATATATACACAGAAACACACATATATGCACACACACATATATAAATTATATATATATATACATACACATATAACTATATATACATATATATAAGTATATATGTAAATATAAAATGTATAAATAATACATGAATATACATAATATTTTATATTATTTAAGACTGTCATGATAGGTTTTATCTCCCTGATTTCTTTCTCAGTCCATTAATCATTTGTTTATGGGAGGGCTGCTTATTTCTGTGAGATATTTTTGTATTCAGCTACTTTGCTGAAAGTGTTTATCAGCTCTAAAAGAGTCTCAGTGGAATTTTAGGGTCACTTATGTATACTATTATGCCATTAAGATAAAATTTTAAATTGTCTTAATTATAGAGTAGTACATGCCTATATAATGCAATAAAATGTGTCACAATAAAATATGCAATTGAAAGACCAGCAACTACTTATAGTTTTTCTGTTACAAAAATTTACATCTTTTTTCAAGTTGTTCATATGCCCTAAACAAATGCAGTATAATGATGTTCAAATTGCCATATAATCTTATTTTCTTTTTTTTTTTAACT
>NW_022196910.1:57423522-57428381 GCF_008632895.1 Mastomys coucha | reverse complement strand
TTATGAGGTCCCATTTGTCAATTCTTGATCTTAGAGCATAAGCTATTGGTGTCTTCTTCAGGAAATTTTCCCCTGTGCCTATTTGCTCGAGGTTCTTCCCCACTTTCTTTTCTTTTAGTTTCAATGTATCTGGTTGGATGTGGAGGTCCCTGATCTACTATGACTGGAGCTTTGTACAAGGAGATAGGAATGGATCGATTTGCATTTTTCTACATGTTAACCACCAATTGAGCCAGCACCATCTGTTGAAAATACTGTCTTTTTTCCACTGTTTGGTTTTAGCTCCTTTGTCAAAGATCAAGTGATCATAGGTATGTGGGTTCATTTCTGGGTGTTCAATTCTGTTCCATTCATCTACCTGCCTGTCACTGTACCAATACCATGCAGTTTTTATCACAACTGCTCTGTAGTACAGCTTAAGGTCTGAGATTGTAATTCCAGCAGAAGTTCCTTTATTGTAGAGAATAGTTTGGGCTATCCTGGGTTTTTGTTGTTCCAGCTGAATTTGCGAATTGCTCTTTCTAAGTCTGTGAAGAATTGAGTTGGAATTTTGATGGGGATTGCATTGAATCTGTAGATTGCCTTCGGTAAGATGGCCATTTTTACTATATTAATCCTGCCAATCCACGAGCATGGGAGATCTTTCCATCTTCTGAGAACTTCTTCAATTTCCTTCTTAAGAGACTTGAGGTTCTTGTCAAACAGATCTTTTACTTGCTTAGTTAGAGTTACACCAAAGTATTTATGTTATTTGTAATTATTGTGAAGGGTGTTGTTTCCCTAATTTATTTCTCTGCCAGTTTATCCTTTGTGTAGAGGAAGGCCATTGATTTGCTTGAGTTAATTTTATATCCAGCTACTTTGCTGAAGTTGTTTATTAGGTTTAGGAGCTCTCTGGTGGAATTTTTGGGGTCACTTAAGTACACTATCATATCATCAGCAAATAGTGATAACTTGACTTCTTCCTTTCGAATTCATATCCTTTGATCTCCTTTTATTGTCTAATTGCTCTGGCTAGGACTTCAAGTACAATATTGAATAGGTAGGGAGAGAGTGGGAAGCCTTGTCTAGTCCCTGATTTTAGTAGAATTGCTTCAAGTTTCTCTCCATTTAGTTTGATGTTGGCTACTCTTTTGCTGTATATTGTTTTTACTATGTTTAAGTATGAGCCTTGAATTCCTGATTTTTTCAAGACTTTTACCATAAAGGAATGTTGGATTTTGTCAAATGCTTTCTCAGCATCTAATGAGATGATCATATGTTTTTTTCTTTGAGTTTGTTTATATAGTGAATTACGTTGATGGATTTCCGTATATTGAACCATCCCTGCATCCCTGGGATGAAGCCTACTTGATCATGTGGATGATCGATTTGATGTGTTCTTTGATTTGGTTTGCAAGAATTTTATTGAGTATTTTTGCATCGATATTCATAAGGGAAATTGATCTGAAGTTTTCTTTCTTCATTAGGTCTTTGTGTGGTTTAGGTATAAGAGTAATTGTGGCTTCATAAAACGAATTGGGTAGAGTGCCTTCAGTTTTTATTTTGTGGAATAGTTTGAGGAGTATTGGAACTAAGCCTCCTTTGAAAGTTTGATAAAACTCTGCACTAAACCCATCTGGTCCTGGGCTTTTTATGGTTGGGAGACTATTAATGATTGTTTCTATTTCATGAGCAGATATGGGATTGTTTAGATCACTGATCTGATCTTTATTTAACTTTGGTACCTGATGTCTGTCTAGAAAATTGTCCATTTCATCCAGGTTTTCCAGTTTTGTTGAGTATAGGCTTTTGTAGTAGGCTGTCATGATTTTTTGGATTTCCTCGGTGTCTGTTGTTATGTCTCCAAGATCAATTCTGATCTTGGTAATTAGGATACTATCTTTGTGCCCTGTATTTAGTCTTGCTAAGGGTTTATCCATTTTGTTGATTTTCTCAAAGAACCAGCTCCTGGTTTGGTTGATTCTTTGTATAGTTTTGTTTCTACTTGGTTGATTTCAGCCCTTAGTTTAATTATTTCCTGCCTTTGACTCCTCTTGGGTGAATTTGCTTCTTTTTGTTCTAGAGCTTTCAGGTGTGCTGTCAAATTGCTGGTATATGCTCTCTCCAGTTTCTTTTTGTAGGCACTTAAAGCTATGAGTTTTCCTCATAGAACTGCTTTCATTGTCTCCCATAAGTTTGGGTATGTTGTGGCTTCATTTTCATTAAATTCTAGAAAGTCTTTAATTTCTTTCTTTATTTCTTCCTTGACCAAGTTATCATTGAGTAGAGTGTTGTTAAGCTTCCACGTGTATGCGGGCATTCTAATGTTTATGTTGTTATTGAGGGGCAGCCTTAGTCCATGGTGATCTGATAGGATACAAGGAATTATTTCAATTTTCTTGTATCTGTTGAGGCCTGATTTGTGACCAATTATATGGTCAGTTTTGGAGAAGGTACCATGAGGTGCTGAGAAGAAGGTATATCCTTTTGTTTTAAGATAAAAAGTTCTAAAGATATCTGTTAAATCCATCTGTTTCATAACTTCTGTTAGCCTCACTGTGTCCTGGTTTAGTTTCTGTTTCCATGATCTGTCCATTGCAGAGAGTAGGGTGTTGAAATCTCACACTACTATTGTGTGCAGTGTAATGTGTGTTTTGAGCATTAGTAAAGTTTCTTTTATGAATGTAGATGCCCTTTGATTTGGAGCATAGAGGTTCAGAATTGAGAATTCATCTTGGTAGATCATACTTTTGATGAATATGAAGTGTACCTCCTGATCTTTTTTGATCACTTTAGGGTGAAATTCGATTTTATTCGATATTAGAATGGCTACTCCAGCTTTTGTCTTGGGACCATTGGCTTGGAGAATTGTTTTCCATCCTTTTATTCTGATGTAGTGTCTGTCTTTGTCACTAAGGTGGGTTTCCTGTATGCAAGAAAATGTTGGGTCCTGTTTACGTACCCAATCTGATAGTCTATGACTTTTTATTGGGGAATTGAGTCCATTGATATTAATATATATTAAGGAAAAGTAATTGTTGCTACCTGTTATTTTTGTTGTTAGAACTAGAATTCCATTCATGTGGCTATCTTCTTTTAGTTTTGTTGGAAGATTACATTTTTGCTTTTTCAGGAATGTAGTTCCCCTTCTTGTGTTGGAATTTTCCATTTATTACCCTTTGAAGGGCTGGATTTGTGGAAATATATTGTGTGAATTTGGTTTTTGTCATGGAATACTTTGGTTTCTCCACCTATGGTGATTGAGAGCTTTGCTGGGTATAGTAGTCTGGGCTAGCATTTGTGTTCTCTTAGGGTCTGTATGACATCTGCCCAGGATCTTCTAGCTTTCATAGTCTCTGGTGAGAAGTCTGATGTAATTCTGATAGGCCTGCCTTTATATGTTCTTGACCTTTTTCCCTTACTGTTTTTAGTATTCTTTCTTTGTTTTGTGCATTTGTTGTTTTGACTATTATGTGGCGGGAGGAATTTCTTTTCTGGTTCAGTCTACTTGGAGTTCTATAGGCTTCTTGTATGTTCATGGGCATCTCTTTCTTTAGGTTAAGGAAGTTTTCTTCAATAATTTTGTTGAAGATATTTACTGGCCCTTTAAGTTAGAGGTCTTCTCTCCCTTCTATACCTATTATCCTTAGGTTTGGTTTTCTCATTGTGTCTTGGCTTTCCTGGATGTTTTGTGTTAGGATCTTTTTGCATTTTGCATTTTCTTTGACTGTTGTGTCAATGTTTTCTATGGTATCTTCTGCTCCTGAGATTCTCTCTTCTATCTCTTGTATTTTGTTGGTGATGTTTGCATCTATGTTTCCTGACTTCTTTCCTAAGATTTCTAACTCCAGTGTTGTCTCTCTTTATGATTTCTTAATTGTTTCTACTTCCATTTTTAAGTCCTGGATGGTTTTGCTCAATTCCTTCACCTGTTTGTTTGTGTCTTCCTGTAATTCTTTAAGGGATTTTTGTGTTTCCTCTTTAAGGGCTTCTACTTGTTTACTTGTGATCTCCTGTAATTCTTTATGGGATTTTTGTTTTGTTTTGTTTTCTCTTTAAGGTCTTGTACCTCTTTACCTGTGTTCTCCTGTATTTCTTTAAGGGAGTTATTCATGTCCTTCTCAAATTCCTCTATCACCATCGTGAGATATGATTTTAGATCCAAATCTTGCCTTTACGGTGTTTTGGGATATCCAGGACTTGCTATGGTGGGAGTATGTGGGGCAATGGGCAATTCTGACAATGGGAGTCCAGTAGAGGCCACCTAGGAACCCCGGTGACCCACTGAGCATCTGCTCATGAGGGACGGTAAGCATTCGGTGAATTGCTCCTGGCACCAATTGCTCAGATTTCAGCCCAGACCCCTCACAGCTGTCCCTGCAGGAGATGTGTACTCTTATCAGGCAGACACTGCCTCAAACTCCCAGCATTCTAGCTGAACCTTATACACAGTCGTCTGACCACAAGCCAGGCATGCCCTGCCCCATATATTAAAAGGGGTGGTTTGCCCCCTCCCCTCTCTCTTACCTCTCACTTTCTTACCCTTACCCTTCCTCTCTAACTCTTACCTTCTTACTCTCTCTCTCCTCTCTGCTCTTTGTTCTCTTCTCTGCCTTTCTCCCTCTCCTTTTTTCTCTCTCTCTCTCTCCTTCCTCTCCTTTCCTTCTCTCTACTTAACAAGCATATCCTTCCTACAATAAAATAACTCATTCATACATTGCCTCCTTTTTAATTAAGGTGCCGTGCAGCAAACAGGCCAGCCCCAGGGAGAAGAGAGAGACCTGGACCTCAGCACCAGGCCCTCTGCCATCCAGAGAGAGAGAGAGAGAGAAAGAGAGAGAGAGAGAGAGAGAGAGAGAGAGAGAGAGAGAGAGAGA
>NW_022196910.1:57401716-57423509 GCF_008632895.1 Mastomys coucha | reverse complement strand
TTGGACAACAGGAGTACTAGCTTCTAATGAAGCCAAGTAGTCTTGGTTTCTGTTGGTAGGATTCTTGCATTTCTCCATCTGTTGATCTCTGGTGTTAGATGTTCTTGCTGTCTCTGACTAGAGCTTGTTTCTCTTGTGGGTCTGTAAGCCTGTGTCAGTACTTCTGGGAGATCAGCTCTCCTCTGGTAAATCGGGAGGCGCAGATGGGTGAGTCCGTGGGTTAAAGCACTCCCTGGAGGCAGGATCTCCACTCACAGGGAAGGGGCAGAGAGAGTTGTAGATCCACTGCTGTCACTCAGAGGCTGAGAGGATCCTGTCCCTGCCACCCTGCAACTCCCCTGCCACTCAGGAGGCCTGTGCCTCCTAGCTGGTCCAACCTTAGAAAGTCACTGGAGAGAAAATGGCAGATCTCACCTGAGTCCCTGGTTAAAGGACTTCCTGGAGGCAAGTTCTCCACTCGTAGAGAAGGGGCAGAGAGGGTTGCAGATCCACTGCTGTCACTCCGAAGCTGAGAGGATCCTGTCCCTGCCACCCTGTGACTCCCCTGCAACTCATGAGGCCTGTGCCTCCTGGCTGGTCCCGCCATAGAAAAAATGTAAGATCTCACCCAGGCTCTTATTTCTCAATTTAAAATAAAATATTTTTAATTTGTGTATCAGGTAGATAATTTTGTCTTACAGGTTTTGGAGTTTATTATTAATATTTAGTTAGGTAAGGATTTCTATAAGTTTGATCAATATCATTTATTCATTGTTTCTCCTTAACATCAAAGTTTTATTTGATGAATTTGAGCTTAAGTTTGCAATAAATAAACTTAGTATAACTATGGAAAATTATATTTAAAATATAGGATATGTTCACAGAGACAGTCCTCGGTTTTTGTTTTTTCTCCAAAGAATAGCTGCGTTCTCTATGGCAAGTTGATCTTCAGGATCATCTTTACAAGTTTGCAGTACTCTATATGTACTCAAAAGCCTTCTTAGTGGTTAGTGTTGTGTTTGTATTTGTGTGTGCACATGAGTGTGCATGTGCATGTGTGTGTTTGCATGAGGAAGCACGGGTGTTGGTCATCAGTCTTTCTTCACGTTCTATCTTGGTTGAGAAAGAAATTCTTGTTGTAAACCTTGCATACACCACACAACATATACTAACAACTTTCATAGATTCTTCTATCTCCACATTCACCTTGTCATAGAACTTCTGGAATTGCAAGCATATTCTATTGCATACAACTTTATGTGACTTCTGGAAATCTGAATTCAGACCCTCACAGTATGTGACAAGTGCTTTACTCACTAAACAATTTCCCCATCTAGCTTTTACATTTTTAGATGTTGTCAGAATATGTAATGACTTTAAAATTAAATATTAACATGTATGCTATGTAAAGTTCTGTACTATGTATTATCATATTGATTGACTGTGTAGTAGATAGTAAAGACTACTTTCACAAATTTTAAGAAAACTTGGCAGATGCCATTGAGGAAGAACTGCAGTAAGCAGGTGAGATGGTCCACCATTTTGCACAACTGTGATGCATGTACCTCAGTGAGGTATAGCCCCAGGGCTTCATCTTTGGATAAATTCTTGATATCACTGTGCCTGCTCAAGTTTGTCATTGCTATATTCCTCATAAAACTAGCATGGCATCATTTGTCATGAGGAAACTCTCATTGCCTATAGTCTGGTGTGATTGCTTCATAGCCCACTCTATTGGGAAAATTTCCTGGAGATCAATATGAAGATGAACTTTCATAAATTAATATTATTTAAATGAATGAATGATTTTACAGAATTATTGATTTGATTTAAATAGTTTTAGGAAGTAATATAGTATATATGTGTGTGTATATACATATACTTATATGTATATATATCACTTTTATTTTTACTGCTTTTTAGGTCAGCACTTATTTCCATAAATTGATAGTAATTGGAAAATTACCTGTAATTTAAGTACACAGCATATCATATTCAATTATTTGGACTTCATAACTCAAAAACCTCTTCAAATATTCCATATTAAGATACAATACTATATAGAAAAAGGTTTTATATTTTCATGTTGTTTTTAAGTAGCCTTTCAAGGCTAAGAAAAGCTACACACATAAAGTGGAGGTTACAAAAGGAAACATAAAAACAGTGAAAGAATACACCTTTTTGTTTTGTTTTGTTTTGTTTTGTTTTTTCTAGATGGGTTTCTCTGTATAGCCCTGGCTGTCCTGGTACTCACTCTGTAGACTAGGCTGGCCTTGAACTCAGAAATCTGCCTGCCTCTGCCTCCCAAGTGCTGGGATTAAAGGCGTGCACCACTACTGCCCGGCGAAGGAATACATCTTAATGAGATTGGCTCTATTTTTTTTATATCAAGAATCAGTATTACATTGGTGTTTGTCCAGTGAGCAATATTACAAATGTGTGATCTACTTCTCAGCATGAAATGACATCAGAAATAAGAGAAATTGGTTAGGTTTATTATATGTTTCTGTTGAATAAAAGCAGGGACTCCTAGAAGCAGTAGTTGTGAAATAATATCCTTCCAAAGATTCTTCATAATCAATGACTGATTTTGAGTGAGGAAATATTTGTTCACTTGGAAGCACTGCAGCATACTTTATCTCTGAACTTCTTCATAGACTGAAATTAAAAGAGTCAATAGGAATCAGAAATGAAGATATCCTGTCCTAAATTTATCTCACTTGTAGACATTTCACAATTTCAGACTAATTAGTACTAAGGTGCTACCGAGGAAAAAATATTAAATAGAAAAGCAAAACAACTTCCCAGGTGATTCTACTGAGTCAGAAAGTATAGCAAACACTGACCTAATTGACCTCTGGGGCTTATTTTATTTTAAATAGAAATATATGTGTATATAATTCAACTTTCTGATTTTCTTTCCTTGTTTGAGAGTATTATGCAGCTGGATTAAAGAACTTTAGTTTTAGGAGGTACTTCCAGTTACACATTTACACAATATAAGAAAGACATTTCTTGAAGTTTGAATTGAAGGCCCAGCAAAGGAATTTCTTCTGAGACTAATGAGGTGAGGGCATGTGAAAGGAGAAAACAAACAGGTCTGGTTGATCCATGTGGTTTAGTACTTGAAGAATCAATGTGAAAGATAATTTTGTCAGTTACTATAATTTTTTTAATATGACTTTAAAATAGCAATCAACTTCTAAAGTTCTTTAGTGAGGTTTTTTAGGTAGCCTGATTTTAGTAGTAGGGTATTTGGATTTCAAAAATAAAAAATGTACTTTTTCTGTAGATCTTACTCATTTATTTTTTGGTAGATTTTATTTATTTAATATTTCCATTTTCCATTGGCTAGATATTTTACTTATCTTTTATATGTAACTTTGAGCAATCCTTATGACAACCTATTGGGTCAATTTTCTAATTTGCAGGTTACTGATAATTAAATACAAAAATGGTATTTAACCAAGTTGCTGAGATAACTCAGCAAGTGGTAGAAAAGTGCATGGGTTAGAACCCAAATTTATATGAATCAAAGCATCATAATTTTATGGACAAAATCTTTATTCCTTCAGAGATATGACAGAAGCTAAGCCATTTTAACTTCTTCTGTCTTCGTTTTACTTTTGGTTATATAGGATTTTGAAATAGAAATGTACAAGTTCAATGGTTTATTGAGTTCCTCAAAGAAAAGGAACTGCTTTTGTAGATCTGATTTTAAACATGCCGTTAGTTCCCCAGGATTACAAAATTCATTTTTCTACTTAGTTTTAACTTTTTAGGTATTTTAGTCATTGTTTCTATTTTTGTACTTTTTGATATTTGATATTGTGTTTATATTTACTAAAGAAGTACGTGAGAGTCTGTGTAATCCAGACTCTGACTTTTTTTTTTATGCTTTGTGAATATTTACAGAGAAAAATACTTCTTGTTGGGGAAATTAATCATAAATGTCAGCCATGACATTTTTACATAAACAAATAACTTACAATGTCTTAAATAGGAAGAGAAAAGAGATGCTGGAGCTTGGCTGCCCCTAAAGAAGTCTCTGTCATTCATAGATGAGCAGTAAATGATGCAGAGAACAGAAGTTAATAGTATAACGCTAGTACAGGGGACAGGAGGCGGAGTTTTCACTTGGATGACAATCTTCCAGGCTGGTACTTCACTTTGTGATACTGCAACACCCTGTGTCCTAAGGTTTTTACATACACATGGCAATGTTCCTTATTTCTTTTATTTTTGAGATTATAATGTAATTATATAATTTCCATTTCTGTTTCCCTCCTCCAAAGTATTGCAGATATCCTTTCTTGCTCTCTTTCAAATTTACAGTTTTTCCCCTTCATTAATTGTTGTTTTAAAAGAACCAAATTAATTGCATTTTGTGGTGGTGATTTTCACTCAACTCCTCATTTCTAAATTTCAAATGATGATATGTTTATGTGTCTAAGACAAGTGAAAAACTAAAATGCATCAATTTACATTAGCAGTCCTCCCTCAAATAGGAACCACAAGTTGACCACACTGCTCTGTGATCTATTTCTCAGATAAGTCTCAGTTATGAAACTGGAGCAGAGCAGGAACTACACTGAGCTGACAGACTTTATTCTGCTGGGATTCTGGACATCTCCAGAAGCACGGGTTCCCTTATTCTTACTGTTCTTGCTTATCTATCTGGTCATTGTATTGGGAAATATCAGCATGTTAACTGTCATTAAAATAGACTCCAGACTTCATACACCAATGTATTTCTTTCTCCAAAATTTATCCTTTTTAGATCTCTGCTATTCGTCAGTCATTGCACCCAAAACTCTAGCCACTTTTTTCTCCAAGGAGAAGAAAATTTCATATAATGAATGTGCAACACAGTTCTTTTTCTTTGCTCTTTTTGTTGGAACAGAAGGTTTCCTTTTGGCTGTGATGGCATATGACCGCTTCTCAGCCATTTGCTCACCTTTTCTGTACACAGTCCATATGTCTCAGCCAGCTTGCATTCGTTTGGTGGCTGGCTCCTATATCTGTGGGTGCATCAACTCCATGATACAAACAGGATTCACCTTCAGCTTGCGTTTCTGTGGAGAAAATAGGCTGGACCACTTTTTCTGTGATGTCCCAGCTCTGATCAAGATCTCGTGTGTCGACACCTTTGTGAATGAGATTGTGCTGTTTATTCTCTCTGCTCTCATCATCATCTCCACCATAACTATCATTCTGGTTTCCTATGCCTACATCCTTTCCACTGTTCTGAAGATCCCTTCCACCCATGGTAGGAGTAAGACCTTCTCTACCTGTGGCTCTCATATAGCAGTGGTGAGTTTATTCTATGGAACTGTGTTCTTCATGTATGCGCAGCCTGGGTCCATCTCCTCACCAGAGAAAAGCAAGATTGTAGCTGTGTTCTACACACTTATCATTCCCATGCTGAATCCTCTGATTTATAGCTTAAGGAATACAGAGGTAAAAAATGCTCTGAAGAAGATGTTGCTGAGAAAAATACGCTGGCATTGACTTTCGATTTCCTTCAAACTGCAAAATCAACTAAAAGCAACATAATCAATAATTTATGGAATAATTAAATCAAATGCATCTCCAAGTTTTTGATATTAAATTTTATTTTTAGTGATTTATATATCTTTTAGAGATAAAAGTAAAAGTCCATATACATTTTCACTGTTTCTTCTATGTAACCATAGTGTCATAGCTGGATATTACAATTGTAAAAAATGCAGTTAAATGTATACTATCAAATTAAATATACATTGAATTGGTTAAAAACTATCTTGCCATAGTTGTCCTAATAAATTTTGATGTTCAGTAGCATTAATGTTTGTCTAATTAGTTCATATTCATGTTCCTTATTTAAAACTTTTTATCTAAATTAAAATTATACTTTTGCTCCAAACTTGAAAAATTATTTTCATGATATTACAGAAGATATTTTCTCATAATAATTTGGGTATTTAAATGCCTACAGATATACATACCTTTTAATTATATCTTAGCAATTTTAATCCTAATTTCTTCTTTGGACATGCCAAGGGTTTTACCATAAAGTTCATTTGGAGTTTAATATACATTTAAAAATATCTTATGATGATATGTCAAGTTGTTACATGTCTTTGTTTTTGTTTTATTTTGCTCTAGTTTATTCAAAGTTATAATACCACTAAAATGAACTCATATATATGAATGATATCTGTATACAAATGCTCATGTCCTATAATTGTTTTATTTTCTCAAGTTTTCTTTGATCTTTTAACTTTCTTTTTGTGAATTTAAATATTGAATAATGTTACATTAGTTTTATTAAACATGTTAAAGAGCTGTACAGTCATTAATATAAATTTATATTTTCTTTGTTTATATGTATTTGTTCTGTAGTATATAGTATTGCATTCACCAAAAGGATGTTTAAATTAATTTATTATTTCAGTATAATCTATTTTCTTGGTAGATCCCAGTTTTAAAATTTTAACTTAATTATTTTTCTACTTATTCACTTTACAGCCTGCTCATTGGCCTCCTTCCAGTAAGCCCCTTCCACAATCTTTCCCCCATCCCTCCTCCTCTTCTCTGAGTGTGAGTCCCCCTATGTTTCCCCCAACCCTGGCACTACAAATCTCTAGAATAGGCACTTCCTTTCAACTGAGGCCAGGCAAGGCTGCCTAGCTAGTAGAACATATCCCACATACAGGCAACAGATTTTGGGATAGCCCCTGTTCCAGTTGTTCAGGACCCACATGAAAGTCAAGCTGCACCTCTGCTATAAATGAAAGGGGAGGACTAGGTCCAGCTTTTTTTTTGTTGTTGTTCTTTGGTTGGTGGTTCAGATTCTGACTGTTGGTCTTTGTAACCCCTTCAGGCCCACAATCCTTACTTCTATTGTCCTGTAAGAATCCCTAAGCTTTTACAATTTGGCTGTAGCTGTCTGTATCTGACTCAGCAGCTGGGTGGAGCCTCTCAGAGGGCAACATGCTCCTGTTTGCAAGGATAACAGAGTTTTGGGGATTGGTGCTTGCCCATGGGATGGGTCTCAAGTTAATCTAGTTATTGGTTGGCCACTCCCTCAGTCTCTGCTCTCCCCCTATGCCTGTGTTACTTGTAGAAAGGACGAATTTTGGTTTGAAAATTATGTGGGTGGACTGGTGTCTCTATTGTTCCATTGGAGTTTCTGTCTGGCTACCAGAGGTGGTTTCTTTAGTTTCCATATCCCAATGTTCTAAGTCATAGCTAAGGTCACCCCCATTGATTCTTGGTATCTCCCTTGATGACCTCTCGCTTCCTCATTCCTGTCAATTGCAGACTTTCTTTTATTTTCATGGTCATCTAGCCATCTCTCCTGCCATTCCCCATCCCTGATCCTTAATCCCCCATTTCCTTCCCCATACTCTTTCCTCTCAGTTACCACCTTTCATTTGCCATTCATGACTATTTTATTTCCGCTTCTGTGTAAGATTCAAGCTTTCTTGTTTGGGCCTTCCTTCTTGTTTGGTTTCCTTGTGCCTTTGAAATGTAACATGATACCTGCATTTTCTGGCTAATATCCACTTATAAGTGAGTACATAACATGCTTGTTCATTTGGGACTGACTGGGTTACTTCACCCATGATGATATTCTCAAGTTCCATCCATTTGCCTGAAAAATTCATGATTTCTTATTTTTTAATAGCTCAATAGTATTACATTGTGTAGATGTACCACATTTTCATTATCCATGTTTTTTTTCAATTGAGGAATATCTAGGTTGTTTCCCAGTTCTGGCTATCACAAATAAAGCTGCTATGAATATAGTTGAGCAAGTGTCTTTTTGAGATGCAGCACCTTTTGGTACATGCCCAGGAATGATATAGCTGGGCCTTGATGTAGAACTATTCCCAGTTTTCTGAGAAAACACCAAATTGCTTTCCAAAGTGGTTGTACAAGTTTGCACTCCTATCAGCACTGGAGGAGTATTCCCCTGACAAAGAAAATGTGGTACATCTATACAATGGATTGCTATTCAGCTATTAAAATCAAGACCTCATGAATTTTGCTGAAAATTGATGGAACTTGGGGGTGGAGATGTAGGGGGCATCTGCACAAAGACACAGTGAGCTGGGATAAGGGAAGCACACAAGAATCAATGGGGATGTCCTTAGCTGTGACTCACAGCACTGGGGAAATGTAACCTAATGAAACCACCTCCTGTAGCCAGGCAGGAACCCCAATGGAGGAATAGTGACACCAACCTACCCACAAAATTTTCAACCCAAAATTTATCCTATCTACAGGAAATGCATGTATGGGGAATGGAGCAGAGACTAAGGGAATGGCCAACCAAAAACTGGCCAAACTTGAGACCCATCCTATGGATAAGCACCAATCCCTGGGACTAGTAATGATACCACTTATGTTTGTAGACAGGAGTCTAGGAGGACTGGCCTTTGAGACGCTCTAGCCAGCAGTTGACTTGAACAGATGCAGAGACACACAACAAAACAATGATTGGAGCTTGGAGACTCATATAGAACAGGAGTAAGGATTGTAACCTCTAAGGTGATAGGAACTTCACAGGAAAACCAGCAGAGTCAACTAACCCAGACCCTTAAGGCTCTCAAAGACTGAACTACCAGATGGGCAGATTGGTCTTCATGTGAGTCTTGAACAACTGGAGCCAGGGCTACCCCAAAAGCTGGTACCTGTGCGTGGGATATGTTCTCCTTGGGCTGCATTGTCTGGCCTCAGTGGGAGAGATGCGCCTAGCCTCACAGACTTCATGTGCAAGGGTGGCAGAGAAAGGTAGGGGATTAGAAGGAAGGATTGTGGAAGGGAGTGACCAGGAGGAAGCTAGTATGCAGGATATAAAGTGAATAATTAAAAAATAAAAATTAAAAAATGGGTCACGATAGAAATAAGCAAATAAATTTAAGACTCTCTAGAATTGAATGATGATGAATATACAAAATACCCAAACTTGTAAACCCAATGAAGGCAGTTTTAAAGGGAAGTTCATAGCACTTAATTTAAAAAGGGAGGAGGTGAGATCACATGGTAATTTAACAACACACCTGAAAGCTCTAGATCAAATAAAAGGAACTCCACCCAAAGGCTCTAGAGTGTAAGAAAATAATCAAAATAAGGACTATAATCAATAAAATAAAATACAAAGTACCAATAAAAGAGATTTTTTTTTTTAGTAAACTATAAGATCAACAAATTCTAATCCAAATTATCTAAGAAAGAGAGAGAAGTTATCCACATTAAGAAATGTAGAAAATTAGAAATGAAAAGGAGGGCATAAAAACAGACATCAGGGTAACCCAGAGAATCATAAATGCCTATTTAAAAAATTAGTACTCCAAAAAATTTTCTTGATGCATTCCATATAACAAAGCTAAACCAAGATCAGATAAGCAATTTATATAGACATATCATACCTAGTAAAATAAAAGTTGTTATTAAGCCTTCCAACAAAAACAAATCCCAAGGACAGGTGGTTTTAATGCAGAATTCTATCAGATTTTCAAAGAGTTAATGTCAATATTACTCACAACAGAATGTTCCACAACAGAAGGAATGTTGCCCAATTTGTTTTGTGAAGCCACAGTTATCTTGACAACAAAAACAAACCAGACCCAATAATAAAAGAGAATTACACATCAACTTAAATTTATGATTTACTCTTGTTGAACCATCTGTCCATATTTGTGATGAAGCCTATTTGATCATGGTGGATGATATTTTTGAGGTGTCCTAGGATTTGATTTGCAAATAAATTGGATTGAGAAATTTTTCTTTATGTTCATAAGGTAAATTGGCATGTCCATATAATCAAACTGAAAGAAAACACCACATGATCATCCCATTATATGCAGAAAAAGCCTTTGACAAAGTCCAACAATCCTTCATGATTAAAGTCCATGTGGTATAATTGGATCTTGAAGTAGATTGACTCCTGTTTTTCTTGAAGAGTCTCCAGATTTTTATTGCTAATATTTTTTATTAGATATTTTCTTTATTTACAGTTCAAATATTATCCCCTTTCCTGGTATCCCCTCAGAAAACCCCCTATCCCTTCCCTCCTCCCCCTGCTCACCAACCCACCCTCTCCTGCTTCCTGGCCCCGGTATTCCCCTACACTGGGGCATTGATCCTTTACAGGATCAAGGGCCTCTCCTCCCACTGATGATCAACAAGGCCTTCCTCTGCTACATATGTGGCTGGAGCCATGGGTCCCTTCACATGTACTCTTTGGTTGGTGGTTTAGTCCCTGGGAGCTCTGGGGGTACTGGTTAGATCATATCGTTGTTCCTCCTATGGGGCTGCAAACCTGTTCAGCTTCTTGGGTCCTCAGCTCCTCCATTGGGGACCCTGTGCTCAGTGCAATGGTTGGCTGAGAGCATCCACCTCTGTAGTTATTGTTTTTATAGTGGCAGTACAAGTTTGCAGCATCATCAGCAATCCTTGTCACATCCTCACCAGAATGTACTATAATTTGTTTTAATGACCATAGCCAATCTAATGGATGCAAGATCAAATCTCAAAGCAGTTTACATTTCCATTTCTCTTCTAAGGAGAAGTTAAGGAAGTTCAACATTTAAAATATGTTTCTCAGCCATTTGGGCTTCCTTTTCTGAGATTTGTTTAAATCTGCATTTCATTTTTGATTGTCATTTATTTTCTCCATATTTAGTTTTTTGACATATATTTTGGGATTTAGCCCTCTATCTGATGTGTAGTTGATAAAAAAGCAAAAACAAAACAAAACAACAACAACAAAAAAAACTTTTCCCATTCCAGAGGCTGCCACTTAGTATCTTTTGCTGGGTGAAGGCTTCTATTTCATGAGGTCCCATTTATTAATTGTTGATCTTAGTGCATATGCTATCTGTCTCCTGTTCAGTGTATTCACTTTCTCTTCTATCAGGTTTAGTGTATCTGGTTTTATGATAAGGTCTTTGATACATTTTGAGTTGACTTTTATGTAAGGTGATACATAAGGATCTTTTTTGGGTTCTTTTATATGGAGTTGTGCAGTTTGACAAACACCATTTTTTGAAGATGCCATCTTTTCTCCAGTGTGTATTTCTGGCTTTTACAACAAATATCAGGTGTTCATAGGTGTGTGGAGTCAGGTTTAGGTCTTTAACTTGATTCCATTGATTGATATAACTGTTTTTGTTTAGGTATTCTAAATGTACATGATCTAAACTCATATGAACTTATAGAGATTGAGGCAAAATGCACAAAGCCTACATGGACATGAATCAAGTCCTCTGTAGATATATTAAGGTTTCTAGTTTAGTGTTCTTTTGTGGATTCCTGAGAGTGAGAACTACTACATTTCTGATTGTTGTGCTCTTTTCATTCTATTTATTTGTTTTGTCCAATTCAGATGTGTCAGTTTTGTTTTATCTTACTATATTTTATTTTATTAGAAGTCTGTTTTTTTTTTTCTAGTGAGAGAAAAGAGTAGATCCAGATAGGAGAAGAGGAACCAGGAGGAGTAAAGGGAGGGGAAATAGTAGTCAATATATAATGTGTGAGAACAAAATCCATTTTCAATAAAATTATGTTTCTTGAACATAATTTAAGTATATGTATGTTTATGCATATTCTGAATGCATATTCCATGACATATATATGGAGGCCAGGGCAGACATTTTGGAAGTTTATTTTCTCCTTCCACCAATGGATTGAACTCAGGTCACCAGGCTTAGTGGTATGTGAAATTCAGCCCATTTTAAATGTTTTATTATATGTTTTAGTGTTTTTAACAGACTACTACCTATGTATGCTTTGTGCATTTGTGATGTCTAATTTTGTTTTTTTAACTTTTTTATTTATCTGTTTGGTTCAAATTATAAAGTTATAAAAAAATATTTCCCTATATGTGGGTAGACTGAGTTCAAGCTCATTTTGTTTAAGAATTAGATATGTTACCATTAAAATCAATGTTATTCCATCTAATCTGTCACTTTATTTGTGTGACATCAGTTTTTTATCAATTTTTTTTTAAAAAGGATCTATATCAGAAATAGACATTGAATCCCAATGTCATATCTTCTCAGATTCTATCATTTTGAAATGGCTTCTCAGTGTTTTTAATACAACACTGAGAACATGCAACATTATTGACTACCTATTTTAGAGAATGTTGATGAGTTTGGACTTTCCTAAAATGCCATGATGGGTAGATATACTACTTTTGTCATTTGTGGAACTATCACAAAAGTAACACTAGATTTTCATTGTCTCCTATCACATAAACACATACTGTCATTTTTCTTATAATTCTTTTATTATTTAATATAGATGCTCTGTCAGGGTTTGCCTAGTAAAAGCACTATGAATTTGGCTTAAACAAATGTAGGCAACATTGACCCTCCTTTGGTCACAGAAAACTCTATTGTTATCTTCTATGTCTAAATTAATATTATTTAAATAGTCAACTAAGGAAACTTACATGAAAATATATAGTCAAAACTTTAGAAAGAATGAGCTATGTTTAAGACAAAACATATCCTTCATTTAGCAAATGACATAATATTAAGAAAGCAAAAATATAAGAATCTTAAACTTTTATGATTATTATTCTATACCACTGAGGTTAGATCATTTCTTTATATCATACTATTTAGCTTTGGCACTTTGATTTTTATCTGTAATTTTAAAAAGTACTATATTTATATTCAAGGCAATTCTGTGATTTATAACAGATGAGATATAACTCACTTATGACAACCAGAGCAAGTTGTTATTTTTGTTACTATTCTTAATTTTTCTTCCAAGGTGGGGATAATGCATATAGTCTAGTTCATACTAGCAAACACTCTAATATTGGGCTATATGCTTTTTCTATTTTCTTGATTATAGTATTCAGTTTCTTATCTTTATTATTTACTTATTTTTTGTTTACATGTATGTGCCTGAGTGTGTATGCATGAGCCATGCACATGCAGGTGTCCATGGAGGCCAAAAGAGGATTCAGGTCCCTTGGAATACGAGTTACAGGCATATGTGTGCTATCCAGTGTGGATGTTGGACATGTGAGGTCCTCGTCAAGACCAACAAGTGCTCTTAAACATATTAAAGCATCTTTTAACCTCATTTTAAAAAACAAAATAAAATATTTGAAATTTGTGGTACTTTTTATATTATCAAATAGGTACATACTTGTCACGGACCGGGTTCGTTGCGGGGACTCCATTTTCCATGGGATGAGAGTTCTGGTCAGGTGGGCAACAAGCCAGTGAATGACAGACAGAGTCAACAAAAGGGTATGCTGAATCTGAATGTATTTCTTAAAAATGGCATGAGGCTTTTACAGTCATTGCAAAAGAGAAATGATAAATCTAGCAGCTCAGCAGTTAAGGTACATCTGAGACCACCTGAAACATACTAGGTCTAAAGCAGCCACCTCTTCTGGACAGGTGCTGCACCCAAGCACTCTGGGCCCGGGGGCCTGTAGACTGCATGAATCTAAGTATCTATCTATCTATCTATCTATCTATCTATCTATCTATCTATCTAAGTTCTAGTTCTAGTCAGAGTGCTAACCCCTGCACAAAGTGAAAACCAGGCTCATATGGTATACAGAAAACAGGGTGGATGACAAAAGTCACATAGGCAGGTAACAGTCACATCAAAGTCAGTAAGATCACGTAGGCAAGGGATGGTTACATCAAGGTCCGTAAGATCAGATATCCAGGTGTGAAGCAGGCAGAGGAGCAGTGGTGCCCTCCCCACTGGGGCTATTTTGGTATTCCCATGCTAATTCTCTGGGTCTGCTGGAGGCAAGCACCAGGAAGTTCAGATCTAACAGTTCCTGCTAATGCCCTTAAGTGAGGGGAGCCCTTTGATTACTCTCTCGTATGTAAAACAGTTCTGTCTTCTGTGGGACTGCCCTGAAAATTCTATGTTAACAGTAAGCAATGGTGCCTGACCTCTGTTGCTAACTCTGAGGACAACCTGTCTGAGAAGGCAGATTCCTGGAGAGAAATTCCAAGCTAAGGACAGCTTGGAATTAAATTAGGATATGTTGGAACATTGTGCTGGCCAGGAGACAATGACTAATCTTAGCCATTTACATATGATTTCTTGGGGTACCTTTATGCCTGAATAAGAGGGCATGTTGATGATTGGAAAGACTAATCTGGAACACGTATGAGTTAGGAGATGCCAATGACTGTCTGAATATTCAGGAGGCACAGACTCCCTTTGAAGTCTTAACGCCTCTTATCCTTAACCAGGCTTTTACCCCCGATATTGCGAATTTTATTGGAGTAAATGAGTGGGCATGGTACATACTACTACTCAAAATTGTTTCATAGTTATTTAAAATTTATCAGGTTTTATTTATTATTAAATTTAAGACTCTTTTATAAAGTTTATCTTGCTGTTGTAAAACATCAGGTTTTTCTCATTCTGTGATTTTTTTCCTTCTTATTTCTTTCTAGAAAACTTAATTTTACATCTATAATTTATCTTCTAAATGTTATTTTATATTAATATATGATAAAATAATTTCTATGAATATCTGAAGTAAATATATTTTCAATGACAAATGTTTATATATTAAAACTTATCTATGTTTATATATTCTGTGTATTTTCAGTTTTTGTACTTCTCTGCTGCCATACATAAGTGTCCCTTAAAATATTACAATTTCTTAATATATACTTTTAAAATAAATTAGCTCACTTTGCCATATTTGTCATAATGGTAATATTTTTATGACTTACCTTATTGTGTGGTAAAACAAAAAAAAATGTGAAGAAGAAACACAACATAAATTTAAAAGATTTAATAATGATAGCTTTTTCACAATAATATTTAATTTAATATTTAAATTCCTTTTCACAAGGTGGAATTTCTTTCTCAATTTTAGTTGGGGAGGGTATCACCCTGAGGTCATCTCTCCATTTATTTCATTTTTTAATGATTAGATTCTTGACCATAGGATTTAGCTCCTTGTACTTTTTGTTACCCTTATTTTCCTCAATCTGTATATTTACCCTTTATTTTTCCTCTATTCAATTCTTTTGTAGTGGTTTGAATAGTTACTGCTCCCCCACCCCAATAGACTCATGCCTGCCTGAATGCTGTCCTACCATGACAATAACTTATGAAACTGTGAGCCAGCCCCAATTAAAAATTTTTCTTTATAAGAGTTGCTGTTAGAGCACTATACTCAGTGATAACTTGATCAAAGAAGAAATAAAAAAAGAAATTAAAGACTTTCTAGGGTTTAATGAAAATGAAGCCAAAACATACCCAAACTTATGGGACACAATGAAAGCAGTCCTAAGAGGAAAACTCATAGTGTAAAGTGCCTCCAAAAAAGAAACTTGAGAGAGCATATACCAGCAATTTGACAGCACATCTGAAACCTCTAGAACAAAAAGAAGCAAATTCACCCAAGAAGAGTCGAAGGTAGGAAATAATCAAACTCAGGGCTGAAATCAACCAAATACAAACAAAAAGAAATATACAAAGAATCAACCAAACCAGGAGCTGGTTCTTTGAGAAAGTCAACAAAATAGATAAACCCTTAGCCAGACTTACTAGAGGGCACAAAGACATTATTCTAATTAACAAGATCAGAAATGAAAAGGGAGCCATAACAACAGACACCGAGGAAATCCAAAATATCATGAGAGCCTACTACAAAAGCCTATACTCAACAAAACTGGAAAACCTGCATGAAATGGACAATTTTCTAGACAGATACTGGTACCAAAGTTAAATAAAGATCAGATCAATGATCTAAACAGTCCCATATCTGCTAAGGGAATAGAAACAGTCATTAATAGTCTCCCAACCAAAAAAAGCCCAGGACCAGATGGGTTTAGTGCAGAGTTTTATCAGACCTTCAAAGAAGACCTAATACCAATACTCCTCAAACTATTCCACAAAATAGTAACAGAAGGTACTTGTAAGGAGCATGTAAGGCCTGAAGGCCAGGAAGGCTAAGATGAAATATTAAGTGACAAAGTGAATAAAATGAAAGTAAATGTGTGAAATGGATAAGCTTACTGCAAGGCCGTACCCCAGAATGGAATCCCAGATAAAGACAGAGGGCTGCACGAAGCCCAACGTGCTGACATAGATAGAGATAAGCAAAGAGCTTAAAAACCACGGCCAGAAGTGCCGAGTCAGAGACCGGATGGCTTGTTAGGTGAATCTAAGCTGCCCAAGCCTCCCCCCCCCACTCTCGATTTTCTACAAGGCACGAGCACCAGAACGCTGACACCCGCTGCTGCCCCGAGCCTGCTTCCCAAGCTGGGAGCCTGACTCGCGGACCGCTGCTGCCCAACGCTGTCAGGACCCGAGGAGCCAACCCGGAAGTAAACAGAAAGTGACGCCAGAAAGTCGTCAGGAGCCGGAGCCTGCGAAGTAGAGACAGGTCGTATATCTCTTAGCTTATGATGTTAGAATCTCTTAGCTTATGATGTTAGAATCTCTTAGCCTATGATGTTAGAATGTTAGGATGTTTGGAATTGTTCTGCTAGTAATACTAGTGATTGGTATGTTATTTTGGTGTGTAATTTGTGTGATACAGCCTGATATAGTACATAAAAGCTCTTTTAGCACCACGTCTGACTCCTTGTCTTCTGTCATAATTGCTGAGGGGCGTCCACCAGCTAAAACCATAGGCTGGTCACCCTAAGTGCTCCCAACAGTACTCTACCCAATTCATTCTATGAAGCCATAATTACTCTTATACCTAAACCACACAAAGACCTAACAAAGGAAGAAAATTTCAGACCAATTTCCCTTATGAATATTAATGCAAAAATACTCAATAAAATTATTGCAAACCAAATCCAAGAACACATCAAAGCAATCATCCACCATGATCAAGTAGGCTTCATCCCAGGGATGCAGGGATGGTTCAATATATGGAAATCCATCAACGTAATTCACTATATAAGCAAACTCAAAGAAAAAAAAAACATGATTATCTCATTAGATGCTGAGAAAGCATTTGACAAAATCCAACATCCCTTCAAGATAAAAGTCTTGGAAAGATCAGGAATTCAAAGCCCATACTTAAACATAGTAAAAGCAATATACAACAAACCAGTAGCCAACATTAAACTAAATGGAGAGAATCTTGAAGTAATCTCACTAAAATCAGGGACTAGACAAGGCTTCCTACTCTCTCCCTACCTATTCAATATTGTACTTAAAGTCTTAGCCAGAGCAATTAGACAATAAAAGGAGATCAAAGGGATACAAATTAGAAAGGAAGAAGTCAAGTTATCACTATTTGCTGATGATATGATAGTATATTCTAATGATCCCAAAAATTCCACCAGAGAGCTCCTAAACCTGATAAACTTCAGCAAAGTAATTGGATATAAAATTAACTCAAGCAAATCAATGGCCTTCCTCTACACAAAGGATTAAACAATCTGAGAAAGAAATTAGGGAAACCACATCCTTCACAATAGTCACAAATAATATAAAATATCTTGGTGTGACTCTAACTAAGCAAGTAAAAGATCAGTTTGACAAAAACTTCAAGTCTCGGAAGAAAGAAATTGAAGATCTCAGAAGATGGAAAGATCTCCCATGCTCATGGATTGTCAGGATTAATATAGTAAAAATGGCCATCTTGCTGAAATCAATCCACAGATTCAATGCAATCCCCATCAAAATTCCAACTCAATTCTTCACAGACTTAGAAAGAGCAATTCACAAATTCAGCTGGAACAACAAAAAACCCAGGATAGCCAAAACTATTCTCAACAATAAAGGAACCTCTGGTGGAATCACAATCCCGGACCTTAAGATGTACTACAAAGCAATTGTGATAAAAATTGCATGGTATTGGTACAGTGACTGGCAGGTAGATCAATGGAATAGAATTGAAGACCCAGAAATGAACCCACACTCCTATGGCCAATTGATCTTTGACAAAGGAGCTAAAACCATTCAGTAAATAAAAGACAGCATTTTCAACAGATGGTGCTGGCTCAACTGGCAGTTAGCATGTAGAAGAAGGCTAATTGATCCATTCTTATCTTCTTGTACAAAGCTCAAGTCCAAGTGGATCAAGGACCGCCACATAAAACCAGATACACTGAAACTAATAGAAAAGAAAGGAGAGAAGAGCCTGAGGTACATAGGCACAGGGGAAATTTTCCTAAACAGAACACTAATAGCTTATAAGAATTGAGAAATGGGACTTCATAAAATTGCAAAGCTTCTGTAAGGCAAAAGACACTGTCAATAGGACAAAATAGGACAAAATGGCAACCAACAAATTGGGAAAAGATCTTTACCAGTCCTATGATAGAGGGCTAATATCCAATATATACTAAAGAAGTTAGACTCTAGAGAACCAAATAACCCTATTTAAAAAAATGGGGTACAGAGCTAAACAAAGAATTCTCAACTGAGGAATACTGAAGGGCTGAGAAGCACCTTAAGAAATGTTGAACATCCTTAGTCATCAGGGAAATGCAAATCAAAACAACCCTGAGATTACACCTCACACCAGTCAGAATGGCTAGGATAAAAAGCTCAGGTGACAGCAGATGCTGGAGAGGTTGTGGAGAAAGAGGAGCACTCCTCCATTGCTGGTGGGATTGCAAGCTGGTACAACCACTCTGGAAATCAATTTGGTGGTTCCTCCAGAAATTAGACATAGTACTAACAGAGGACCCAGCTATACAACTCCTGGGCATACACTCAGAAGACGCTCCAACATGTAATAAGGACACATGCTCCACTATGTTCATAGCAGCCTTATTTATAATAGCCAGAAATTGGAAACAATCCAGACGTCCCTCAACAGAGGAATGGATACAGAAAATGTGGTACATCTACACAATGGAATACTATTCAGCTATTAAAAACAATGAAGTTATGAAATTCTTGGGGAAATGGTTTGTCTTAGTTAGGGTTTCTATTCATGTACAAACATCATGACAAAGAAGCAAGTTGGGGAGGAAAGGGTTTATTAGCTTACTTCCACATTGCTTTTGAACAACAGAGGAAGTCAGGACTGGAAGCAGAGCTGACGCAGAGGCCGTGGAGTGATGTTTCTTACTGGCTTGCTTCTCCTGGCTTGCTATGCCTGCTCTCTTATAGAACCCAAGACTTCTAGCCCAGGGATGGCACCACCCACAAGGAGCCCTATCCCCTTGATCACTAATTGAGAAAATTCCCCACAGCTAGATCTCATGAAGGAACTTCCCCAACTCAAACTCCCTTCTCTGTGATAACTCCAGCCTTTATCAAGTTGACACACAAAACCAGCCAGTACATGGATGGAACTAGAAAATATCATCCTCAGTGAGGTAACCCAATCACAAAAGAACACACATTGTATGGCGAAACTGTCCCGCAGTTTCATGAACCGGGTTCTGCCTCGACCGAAGGGAGAAAGGAGACCTCACAAAGCCAAGTTGAGGGTTTCCAATCAAGGCTCTCCTTTACTTTGGGGGTTCAGCATTTATATACAAGAAAGCAAAACTGAATCTCTAGTTTACAATGACATTTGAATAACATAAGCAATTAGGGAGGAGTCAGGAAAAGTCAGAACAAAGTCAAAGGGGAAGTCAAAGGGAAGCTGGCTGCTGGGCAGAAGGTGATGGCTCAGGGCATTCCACAGGTTTCAACTCTGGGGAGTGGCTGGAGGCGCAGTCCACAATGGGGGAGGAGGTCAACAGCAGACGTCCTCAGGCTATATACATGCTAGCCAGCAGTCGTAGTTTCCTCTGGAATCCTCAAAGGAACTGTAGTGAGCCTTTGTTTCAGGCACAGCAGGCAGGAGTTGAGTCTGAGTCTCTTGTGTCTAAGCAAGCTCCGGTGTCTTGCAGCTGAGGCAGAAGGGAGGGACCCAACAGCAAGCATCCTCTGATAAGTGGATATTAGCCTAGAAGATCAGAATACAGAAAGTACAAACCACAAACCATAAGAAACTCAAGAAGAAGAAAGGCCAAAGTGAGGATACTTCTTAGTTCCTTCTTAAAAAGGGGAACAAAATACCCATGGAAGGAGTTGTAGAGGTTACAGAGACTAAAGGAAGGACAATTCAGAGACTGCTCCACCTGGGAATTCTTCCCACATTCAATCATCAAATCTAGACACTATTGTGGATGCCAACAAGTACTGGATGACAGGAGCCTGATATAGCTGTCTCCTGAGAGGCTCTGACAGTGCCCTAGTAATACAGAAGTAGAGGCTCACAGCCATCCATTGGACTAAGTACAGAGTCCCTGATGAAGGAGCTAGAGAAAGGACCCAAGGAGCTGAAGGGTTTTCAGCCCCTTAGGACAAACGACAATATGAACTAACTAGTACCCTCAGAACTCCCAGGGACTAAAACTCCAACCAAAGAGTACACATTGGGGGACTCATGGCTCCAGCAGCATGCATATAACAGAGGATGGCCAAGCTGGTCATCAATGGGAGGAAAGAGGATCTTGGCCTGGTGAAGGTTCTGTGCCCCAGTGTAGGGGAATGCCAGGGCCAGTAAGCAGGAGGGGGTGGGATGGTGAGCAGGGGTCAGGGGGAGGGAACAGGGGATTGTTTTAGTTTTAGTTTTAGTTTTTTTTTAATTTTATTTTTTTTTCTTACTTTATTTTATTTTTCTTTCTTTCTTTTTTTTGTTTTTGTTTTTTTGTTTTTTTGAAGGGGAGCCAGGGAAAGGAGATATTGTAAATAAGAAAATATCTAATAAAATAAATAAGTAAATTAATTAATTAATTAAAAGTTACTGTTAGGGTGTCTTTTCATAGCAATGGAACCCTAACTAAGATAGAAGTATGTACTAGGGAGTAGGGTTTTGCTGTGATGAGCCTGACCATTCCTTTGTTTGGAGGATTGTAGATTTGGGGACTTTGGGTTAGGAAAGCATTGAAATGCTTTATCTCTGCTTAATGGGCTATACTACTAAAAACATGGAAGACAATGATGCTGCAGGTGATTTGAACTGTTGGGGCCTGCTAAACAGGCTTCAGAAGAGGAGAATTTTAGTATGTCGACTAGAGAATATTCTTGTGAGATTTTGGTAAAGAATGTAGCTGCGTTTTGCTTTTTGCCTAAGGCAAAAGTGAAGAGATTTGATTAATTTCATTACCAAAGGAAATTTCAGAACAGCCTAGTATAGACTTTATTGTGTAGTTACTACTGTTCACTCTTATGAAGTGCATTTTGATGAAAATGAGTAAGTTGAACAAGAAAAAAAAATGTATAGATTGAGGGGAATAGGGATGCCAAAAAGTGGGTGGAGCTAAATCCTGTGTTCAAGGGTCTAAACGTTAAGAAATGAAGTAAATGGAGAGGTGACCTCAGGAGAAGACCCCACCCAGATAATAAAAATTCCATCTTGTGAAAAGGAATTTAAAAACAGCTTTGATCCAGGCATAGTGGGACACACCTTTAGCCCTAGCACTCTGGAAATAAATGCATGCTGATCTCTGAGTTCAAAGTCAGCCTGCTCTACAGAGCAAGTTCCAGGACAGCCATGTTTAAGTGAAGGAAACCATGAAAAACAATAAGCTGGTGAAGATGTAATTGAACAAGGGGGCTTTGTTCCAATCACAGCAAGTAACAGAACCTGGCAACTTCAGCCATGTGGTTCTGGCATTACAGAAAAAGATAGAATAAAAGGGATTATGGAATCTCCCTCTGTGACTTAGAAAAGTTGCAGGTGGCAGGGCTGTCTGTGCCTGGAAGCCCAGAGAGGTCATTGCATGAAGCTGTGACATTGAAGTTGCCTGGAGAACCCAAAATCTTGGAGATGCGAGAGTTGATACCTGTCAAGAAAAGCTGCTGAGAGAGAGAGAGAGAGAGAGAGAGAGAGAGAGAGAGA
>NW_022196910.1:57394449-57401706 GCF_008632895.1 Mastomys coucha | reverse complement strand
AGAGAGAGAGAGAGAGAGAGATTGTGTTGTTGCATTTACCAAAGCAGAAAGGAGTTGGAGATGGAGATATGGAAAACATTTTGACAATAGACATGTAGACATGGAGATTCAGAGTTTGGAGTCTGCCCATCTGGTGTTCAGTCTTGCTTTGGTCCAGTATTTCCTCACCATATTCCTTTTTGGAATGGTAATAAATATCCTGTATGTTATACCACTGTGTTCTGTATGTGTTCCGCTTTTTCATTTTGATTTTAACAGGGAATTAGAGTTAAGAGATTACATGAATCTCAGAAAATAATTTGAAGTTTGAACTTTTACATTTGAAGTTAGAGTGAATGCATTTCTGCATTATGGTATAGCTACAAGCCTATGGGGTCCAGAGATTGGAATGTGGGGGATTTGAATAGATATGGCCCCCATAGACCCATGTATTTGAATGCCTGGCTCATATGGAGTGGCACTATTAAAAGGCATGGTTTTGTTGGATTAGGTGTGGCCTTATTGGAAGAATGTATCACTGTGAGGATGGACTTTGAGGTCTTCTATGTTCAAGCTCTGCCCAGTGAGTCAGTGTCCTTCTGCTGCCTGCAGATCAAGATGCAAAACTCTCAGCAAAACTTCTCCAGCACCATACCTGCCTGCAAACTGCCGTGTTTCCTGCTGTGATAATAATGGACTAAACAGATGAAACTGTCACCTAGCCCAATTAAATGTATTTCTTTGTAAGAGTTGCTGTGGTCATGTTGTCTCTTCACAGCAATGAAATCCTAACTAAGACACCCTTCTATGTACCTCTCTTCTCTTTCAAATTCATGGACTGTTTCTCTTTAATTGGTGTGATACACACACACACACACACACACACACACACACACACACACACACGCATACACATACACACCTAATTTGGAAATCCAAACATAACACTCTTCTACTGGTACCATTGATTTTTTTCATATATTGTGTTTATATAAATATTTCTAATTAAATATGAAGTCTTAAAAGAAGAGATGAGGTCTTTCTCAATATAGTATGTTCAAGCCAATTCTGCATTGATGATTTGCAATATAAAGTGATTTACAATTCTCTATAGATGTTTAACCTAATACTCTATTTTTATAGTTAGCCATGCTATAGTAATCTGTGTGTGACATAAGCATAGAGTTCTTCATATTAAAATAAAAACTTCTTAAAGCACAAGTAATGAACACATTTGTAAACTCATCAAAGGTTCAAATTCCCAGTTGCAATGCAATATTCCATTTGCTCAGTTGTATGATTTTCTATAACCCTGTCCACATTTTAAACCTAAGAATTTATTAAGTTGATGGAGATAGTTTCTGATTGCCTTTCTTTTAAGGAGAATTTCATCTTAGTGTTAAGACAACCTCTTCTATTAATCCCTTTAAAATTTCTTTTTCTCCTAAAATATGGGAGATTTCTGAAGTAATTTATTCAATGTAAATTTGCACTTTCAATGCAGTGAACACTGGAAACAATCCAAAAACGTACAGAAACTCTTCTCTCATTGCTATTAATTATTTTCATCCCTTGAGACTATTTTTACAAATATTTCTAATTAAATGAAAAGTCTTTCTCAATATAGTATGTTCAAGCCAATTTTATATTGCTGGTTTACAAACATAGTGATTCCCTCTGGATAATTTACCTAATTCTCCACTTCTATACTTAGGTGTGTTAGTTAAAGAGTCCCAAAAGATAAATTTGTGACTTTGAGAAGGTTAATGTGAGCTGGGATTTTTGCTTGTTTCTAGGTACAATTTAGTTATCAGGAAGATAATTTTTCAAACTTAATAAACTAATCTACTTTGTCACAATTAGTTATAAATTGTAGCAGGGAAACTAGATGATTCTCAAAAGGTGGAATGAAACTTTTATATTCTACTGTGAATTACCTTCAGTTAAGTCTGTGTAAAATATCTCAATAATTTAATCAGTCTCAGAGGGAATTATTAAAAAGTGAATTTAGCAAGGAACAAAATTGGAAGTAACCCAATCCCTAGATAAATGATTAGAGAGTTTTTGTATTTGTTAAGTTCTGTATGTGGTACAGAAAGAGGTTCTGTAAGTAGCACATTAGATATTAAGAGTTACAGAATCATAGAGAAATTTCTAAGTTTTCAGAGTTATACACACACACACATACACACACACACACACACACACACACACACACACAGAGAGAGAGAGAGAGAGAGAGAGAGAGAGAGAGAGAGAGAGAGAGATAGATCTTGGGTGGATGCAAACAGTATTATACTATTTACCAAAGAATTCACATGTTAAGATTTTAACTTTTAACATATAACTTTAATATGTTTGCAACCATATTTGGATTCCTCCCATGGAGAAGTACACCTGCATTATGTCATACCTCTTCCTTTCTCTTTTAAATTTATTTGAAATAATAATGTATAGTTTTCATTATAAATGACTTTATATTAATCCCTGTAAGTTAATTTAGGTCTGATGCCCACTTATTCATTCAGTAGACATGCTGTAGTATTATATATTAGTATAGCTTAGAACAGATGGAAGAAAATAAAGCTTTTGTAATGAAAATCTTCCCCTTCTCTGTAAAACCATGTAGACTATAGTCCCTGCTGCTTCTAGTACAATTATGCAAAAATAATATTTTGTCCAATTCCTTCCAAAGATTTTTTTGGAAGTTTTTTTCTTTTAAGAAGTTCCTTTTGAATGTCTAGACAAATTTTAGTAATTTCTTTTGATATGCTATTAAAATTTATTGAGACACTTGTAAGATGACCAAAACTGTTAAATTCAAAGGAGAATGAAATGCTAAGAATGTTGTATCTCTATGATATACATATAAAATAATCTTTAGAAATGAAACCCAGCTGGGCAGTGGTGGTGCACGCCTTTAATCCCAGCACTTGGGAGGCAGAGGCAGGTGGATCTCTGAGTTCAAGGCCAACATGGTCTACAGAGTGAGTTCCTGGACAGCCAAGGCTATACAGAGAAACCCTGTCTTGAAAAAACCAAAATCAAACCAAACCAAACCCATACACATGGAAGGCAAGAGTGCTGTAGAAATGAAAGCAAGACATTGTGCTGTCAATAAACATTAAAGCATTTTGTGTTTTGTGACTGAAGCTAAATCAATATATTAAGTGATTATTTCAAACCTATCCTTTTACTTTTCCCAGAACCTTTATCAAGTAAAGGGTACAAATTTTCACTAAAAAGAGACAGTTAGTGCTTTAAATATTAAAGATATCCCTAAAGTCTATGCATATCCATGTATTTTTTTCTGAGACTATTACTTTTAACAACAGGCTATCAGATGATTATGCTGTAGAAAATAATTATTCCTAAGGAAAAGTTTATTTTCCCTTGTCTGTTATATGATTATTCACATAAATAATATTCCTAAAGACTCAAAATCATAATCTACCTACAAGTAGGAAATAAAAACTTTAGACAAAAAATAGAGTTATATTTCAGATACTCTCATTTAATATTTAATGTTTAATATTATATATAGTATAATACATACATACATACATACATACATACATACATACATATGTATGTACGTAGACTGGGTTTCTCTGTGTATCTCTTACTGACTCTGTAGGCCTGGAAGGCCTCAGATATTGGCTTTACTCTGTCTCCCAAGTGTCATAGATTTATTATATATAATTTACATAATTAAACTATTCTAAGTGAATCCTATTTGAATACTTCCTAAGTCAATAATCAGTGAGGTGACATCACAGCACCATAGTAGAGAATTTCTTATTTTTCAAAGCAGTTATTTTATTTCCAGTCAATTTATTTGGTTCTTTGTGAGGTATTCTTTTTGATCAAAAAGTCTTTTTGACCACTGAGTCCCTATGTCATTTTTAAGATCTACCCTTTGTGTCCTTTAGAATTGGTCTAATTCTTGTGTGCATCCTTTAAATGAATGATGGAAATGACTTCAGTCTTCTGGGAAAATATTAAGCTTGTATAATAGTTGTGGTTAAATCTTGTCTATGCTAGTCAAACAACATTTCTGGCCACTCCTGTTACCTGACTGCACTAAAATATTTGACCTTCAACATGTAGTGACACTGATAATGTTACCTAACACTAATTTGTTCTTATAGTTAAAATACAGTTTTTACACTACTATATTGGTCCTCCCTTTCAAGGATAATGATATATTCTACATGAACATTCGGGTTAGGAATATGTCTAAGACAGTGTCTGCCATACTCCGTGTCGGTTAAAATCATTGAAACTTCATGCCAATTAATTATAAATGCTTTACAGTAAATAGTGTTGGATGATAAAAGGTGAGCCACGTATGAATTATACATTTAGTAATATACATATGACAGAGTGAAAAAGCAAAGGACAGAATGAAGCAAACTAAGTAAACTTTAAATGATATAATACTTTAAGGAAAATGCATTTATCACATTACATTGAAAACTAAATTTCACAATAGGGTCATATTGGATTTTTTTCATATGAAATGTATAGATATGGAATAGTCAGATACAGTCACAGTAATTGAATCCACCAGATAGCACTGTTAAGTTTTTCAAGTGCATACAAATTGCTTCACCCTTTAAAGTAACTACTTTTTTGTGTGCAATGAAAATAAAGGTAGGAAGAAAATTGCTTTCTTTTGAGGCATTTATTTAGCAGTCAGTATTTTGATTGTGTAAAATTGAGGAACTGTACAAGTTGGTGAAAGTTTATAGTTGTTTCATCTAGTAAAAAAGTATCTATAAATAGTGCTGCCAGTCCAACCACTAGTTATCAACGGCCATCTTCTGTTGCTCCTAAGTAGTGGCATATACACATATATATGCTATTATATATACATATATATATGCTATTATATATACATATATATATGCTATTATATATACATATAGATATATACATATATATGCTATTATATATACATATATATATACATATATATGCTATTATATTTAGAAGCTGAGGATAAAGCATTTCTTTAATCTTGTTTAGACATTCTTTTAAAAATTCAAAAGGTTTAAACATATTTTTGGGAAGAGGCAGGGGAGAAAACAATGATAGAGTTATATGAATGATATGTTATATGAAAAATTTTGGAGGGACCAGTGGCTTCAGCTGCTTATGTAGCAGAGGATTGTCTTATCTGGCATCAATGGGAGGGGAGGAGCTTGGTTCTATGGAGATTTGATGTCCCAATGTAGGGGAATGCTAAGGTGGGGCTAGAGTGTGTGGGTTGGTGGGGGAACAACCTCATAGAAGCAGGAGGGAGGGTGGATGGGATAGAGGGTTTGTGGAGGGGAAACCAGGAAGGGGGATAACACTTGAAATGTAAATAAATAAAATAACCAATAAAAAAGAAAAGAAAAAATTTCAGAACTATATTAAAAAATAATTATTTTAGTTTCAGTAAATTCCACATTCAATTCATAATGATTTTAAAAATATCTCAAGAAAAGTAATAAAAGCTGTCATAGTTTTTCTCATCTGTAATTCTGTGGAAGTACTATCAACTTTGGTTGTACAAATTGTTATATCAAACAGTGGTAACATGGTGGCGATAAGAGCTGGTCAGTTCTCAGAAGAGGCATATATTAAGGAAACATTTCATTGGTTTCCTCAACATTTTATCCTTTATATTCCAGATCAATGAGGATCCATTTCCTCTCACACCTTTAGTCAACAACTTTTTTTGAGGTTTTCTTTTGAAGCTCTCCACACTATTTCAAACCAAAGGCTTTGGTTTACCTCTTGTGATATATGTAATGAATATACTTTAAAGTTAGCGTACTGTAATAAGTCAGATTTCCCCTTTGTGGTGAATGGTAGGATTTAAACAGTGTGGGTATGCATGTGTACATGCATAGAGAAAATCTATTACTTACTGTATGGAAGCAACACTTGTCAATAAAAAAGCCAATGTCTAATAGCTGAGGCAAGAAATAGGAGGTGGGACATCCAGGAGAGAGACAGAGAAAGAGAATTCTGGGAAAGTGTCAGACTGGAGAGATTCACCTTGAACTCTGGAGGAGATGGTAGCATAAACCTGAGGAGAGGTAATTAATAATATGGCAGAGCTTAGAAAAAGTGGGTAACTAAGTTATGAGCTATTGGGAACAAGTTCTAGCCTTGGCAATTATTCATAATAATGCAGTCTCAATGTCATTATTCTGGGAAACAAGAGGACAGGAGGAAAAACCTGGAGTTATGTACAAGTATATGTGTGCACATGAATACATGCTATGTATCTCAACTTGGAAGTGGTAAAGCTATTTGTAATTCCAAATATTCATGATGCCTTTGTTTTTTAACAGCTCAGTAATACTCCATTGTGTAAATGAACCACATTTTCTTTATTCATTCTGCAGGTGAAAGACGTCTAGGTTGTTTTGAGTTTCTGGCTATTATGAATGAAAGTGGAATGAACATACTTGAGCAAGAGTCCTTGTAAAATGAAGTGTCTGTTGGGCATATGCCCAGTAGTGGTGTAGCTGGGTCTTGAGGTAGATCAGTTCACAAATTTCTGAGAAACAGCTATATTGATTTCCAAAGTGGCTGTACAATATGGGGCAGTGAGCACTTTCTGACAGCCAGAGTCCAGTAGAGCAGCCACCTGGGAACCCTGGAGACCCACTGACCAAAGTAAATTTGTTCATAAGGGATGGTAGGAGTTCAGTGATAGCTCCTGAGACCAATGGCTCAGATTTCAGCCCAAACCCTCACAGCTGCCCCTGCAAGAGATGTGTGCTCTATCAGGCAGACAATGCTTTAAGCTCCTAGCATTCTAGCTGGACCTTATACCCAGTTATCTGACCACAAGCCAGGTATGCCATGCCCCATACAATAAAAGGGGTGGTTTGCCCCCTCCTCACTCTCTTACTTTTCTCCCCTCTTACTCTTACTCTTGCTCTCTTGCTCTTCCCTCTCTCACTCTTCTCCTCTTGCTCTTGTACTCTTCCTCTCCTACTCTTCCTCTCACTCTCTTGCTGTCTTGCTCTCTCATTCTCCTCTTGCTTTCTTACTCTTCTCTTCCTCTCACTCTCTTGATCTTTACTGTCTTACTCTTACTTCATTCTTGCTTTCTTCCTCTCCTTCCTCTCTCTCTTTCTTCTCCTTTCCTTCTCTCTACTCTACCACCATATTCTATCCTTCCTACAATAAAATAAATCATTTATACTGAAGGAAGCCGAGCTCCTAGCTTCACTTCATCCCGTGGGAGCTCCACGAACGGGAACTTGAGGT
>NW_022196910.1:57377734-57389906 GCF_008632895.1 Mastomys coucha | reverse complement strand
CCCCCAGCGAGCTAAGTCTCTGGTTTCGGATTTGAGTTCTTTCAAGAACACAGCAGGGCCACCACATTATACATTGCCTCCTTTTTAATTAAGGTGCCGTGCAACAAACAGGTCAGCCCTGAGGGAGAGAGAGAGAGTCCCAGGCCTCAGCACCAGGCCCCCTGCCACCAGGGAGAGAAAGAGCCTCAGTCAGGCCACAGCTCAGGCCACTCCCTACCCCCGCTTTTGGAACAACAGTACAAGTCTACACTCTCGCCATCATTGGAGGCATGTTCCCCTTGCTCCATATCCTTAGCATCATAAACTTGTGTTACCAAAATATTTATAATGATAGATTTCCTACTCAAAAATTACTTTTAGTACATTCTATTTTAAAATTATTATTCTTTAATTTCTTTTTACAGTCTAGATGTTATCCTCCTCCTGGTCCATCCTCTGACTGCTCCTCACCGCATATCTCCTCTCTTGTCTACAAGAGGATGTCCTGACCCCTTCACCACCACCTAACCAGACCTCCCCACTCCCTGGGGCCCCAAGTATCTCAAGTTAGGTGCATCTTCTCTCTCTGAGGCCGGACTTGGCTGTCCTCTGCCATATATATGTTGGGGGCCTCATATCAGCTGGTGTATGCTGCCTGGTTGGTGGCTCACTGTCTAAGAGATCTCAGGAGTCTGGGTTAGTTGAGACTTCTAGTTTTCTTATAGGGTCACCCTGCTCCTCAGCTTCTTCTAGCCTCTCTCTAATTCAACCACATGGGTCATTGGCTTCTGTCCATTGGTTGAGTGCAAAATCTGCATCTGACTCTTTCAGCTGCTTGTTGGACCTCTCAGAGGGCAGCCATGCTAGGCTCCTGTTTGTAAGCACACCCTAGAATCGGTAATAGTGTCAGGCCTTGGGGCCTCCTACTAAGCTGGATTCCACTTTGAGCCTAAAACTGGACCTCCTTTTCCTCAGACTTTTCTCCATTTTTGTCCCTGCAGTTCTTTCAGATAGGAACAATTCTGGGTCAGAGTTTTGTCTGTGGGATGGCAATCTCATCCCTTCTCTAGATGCCCTGTCTTTCTACTGGGGATAGACTCTACAAGTTCCCTCTCCCCACTGTTGGGCATTTCATCTAAGGTCCCTCCATTTGAGTCCTGAGCATCACTCACCTCCCAAGTCTCTGGTACATTCTTGTGGGTTCCCCCACCTCCTACCTCCCAAGGTTGCTTGTTTTCATACTTTCTGTTGGCCCTTGGCATCCATCCTGTTTCCCCTACCCAATACCTAACCATGTTCCCCTTTTCCCCTCCCTGTCCATTCTCCCATCCAGGTCCCTCTCTTCCTTAAAAATTATTTCAGAACCCAATGGTAGACTTTATCTTCCCCTTATAATAAAGAGAAAGACATAGTGAAAATGGCTACTTTATCCTGTTTAAATAATGGGTTATAAGGAAAATTCATTCAAAAGTTTGAAAAAAATTAAGAACAGTTAAGCATGCTTGATATGGACATGTGTTTGGAAACTTCACTCTCAGTCTTCAATTCACTCATAAAACAGGTTTTTATTGTTATTTGTGAGTTCTCCTTTAAGGAAGATAATAGTGTTAGATATGCAAAAATAAGTCAACAGTACTAGAGAAAGTTGAACAAGAAAGAATTGACATGATAGAATGTATTTAATTATATATAAAATATATAATAACCACCCACAACTTGCCATGTATAATTGTGCATGTACACATACATAAATAAAGTATAAATAAATAAATATTTTAAAAAGTTGGTCTGATATACAGTTACAACTTAGAACTTTGAGAATTCCACTAGAAAGAGTCAAACATAAAACAGAGAAAATGATTATTGCAATAAATTTATTTTGTTAAAAATTTTAAATTTTTCTCATTAACTGCAGAACCTGTAGTAAAATGAAACTCTCCAATTGGGCAGAAAGTACACTTTGTAAATGGTGGAATTTAATTGAATGTTTAGCAGAGGAAAATTTCCAGTAAATGATGATCTTGCTACTTAAACAAAATGTGAAAGAGAGGGAAAATGATTGAGAATGAAAGAGAGCGAAGAGTTGAGCTGATAATTGTTAAACAAAAAGAAATCAAAAATTGATGACTTTGGAATCTCTTTATCACATTAAAAAACCAGAAGCAATATAATCTAGCTGTTAAATAGAGTAGGTATGGAATGATTAAACATGTAGCTTAATTTTCAACTATTTTCAACTCCAATTTGGAACAAAAGAGTGTTCTTGTGTCTCTATGTGACAGATTAGTTAGAAAATCTACCCAACAGTTGAATACTCTATTGTTTATATTGTTTTGCTTTGTAGTGGATGGAGTAACAAACTGCATTAGTGGAGAACAGAAATGCATTTCATGAAACTTAATTGTTAATTTAGTGACAGTATCTATGTTAATAGAATATGCTTTGATATACCATATCTTGATCATTTGTAAGAAATTGCCTAAAATATGACTTGAGAAAAATCACATCAGAATCGCCAAACTAATTCTTCTGGGATTCAGAAACAACTCTGAAATACAGGTATTATTCTTTGTTTTGTTTCTGTCCATCTACTTAGTTGCCTTACTGGGGAACTTTCTTGCTATCACAATAAACATGGTAGACCCTACTCTTCAAACACACAAATATTTCTATCTGCGAAACCTATCACAACTTGAAGTTTGTTTCACTCTGGTCATGATACCAAAGATGCTGGTAGACCCAGTAAAGTCATTTCGTTCTGGGGTTGTGGTGCCTGGGATTGTTTTCTCTTCCTTCTTCCCTTCCCTCCTCCTCCTCAGATTTGATGATGGCTCTTCCTTTCTGTATACGTGTGTGTGTGTGTGTGTGTGTGTGTGTGTGTGTGTGTGTGTGTTGGTCTAGTCACTGATGCAGGTGCTTGCATCCTTTTCTCTTCATTACGTTTCACATTTATTTCACTTTAGTCTCCTATGTACACATTGCTGGAACCACTCTGAGGATGTCATTTGCAACTGATGGCTAGAAGGCAGTTTTTATTTGTTTATTATACCTTATTGTGATATATTGCTTTTATGGAGCAGCCAACCCGACCTACTGATCCAACTAGTGTTCTGAAAGCAAGTTCTTTGTCTTTTTTTTATATTAAAATTTATGTATTGCTTTTTTTGTTATTATATTTTTATTAGATATTTTATTTACATGCAAATTTCTCCATTCCCAGTTTCCCCTCCAAAGTTCTTTGTCTTATACTGTCTTTATACCTATGTTAAGCCAAAGTAAAACAAAAAGATCAGCCAATCAAGCTGTATTCAACAAATTATCTTGAGAATGAAACTTCACAACAGATCACACTTCTGTAAGTTTGAAAGGGCTTAGACATAAGCTACAATCATTGTGAGGTCTGTCCACCAGATGGTGCTGCAGAGCTTTCTCACTTTCTCACTGTTTACATAGTAAAGCACACTCACAGAACTGGTAATGTGAAAATGTAGTTGTAATATTTTTTAAACAAAGGCCTTTGTTGTAAATAAACAATTCAAATGTATGCAACTGAAGATGTGTACAATTTACTATAAATTTGTGGCTGTATATACTTATTGTAGATGATTACTTTTACAGGTGAAGCACTGCTGCTGCCAGATCACTCCACTTGTTATCAGCAACTATTTTCTGCTTGTTCTTGACTAGTGACAACTACATATAGAGACCGAGCAGAAAATATTTGCTTAATTTTATGTATGCATTGCTTTATAAAGTCAAAACTGAATTTGTAATAGTGAATCAATTTATAAATTAATAATTATTTAGTCTGAAATATAGCTCAATATCTAATGTACTTGCATAAGCAAGGTCCCAAGTTCAATTCATACTGCCAGAAAACAAAAACAGTTTAAAAAATTCAGGCAGTAGCCCTTATATTTATTATAGTTAGAATGTTTTTTTAATTATTACATAATTATTTCCTAAACACTCTGTGTTGGGGGTTGGGGTGGGATGGGGAGGGTACTGCCATTTGGGCAGATGTTCCCCAAAGGCCTACTTGTAAAATTTTGGTCCCTCAGATAGCATCATAGATAGTGAACACTTTTGAGATGTTGGTTCTTTTGTTTGTTTGGTTTGTTTTTAGAGACAGGGTTTCTCTGTATAGCTCTGACTGTCCTGGAACTCACTCTGTAGACCAGGCTGGCCTTGAACTCAGAAACCTGCCTGCCTCTGCCTCCCAAGTGCTGGGATTAAAGGCATGTGCTACCACTGTCCGGGTGAGATGTTGGGTCTTACTCAGGCCACTGAAGCTGACCAAAGAGGAAACTGTCAGGTCCTGTCTTTCTCCTCCTCTTACTTCTCCTCTTTCTCCTCCTCTCCCTTTCTTTCTTTGCCATACTTTACTTATTAGAACAAGATGCAAATAGGCATACTTCTACCATGATGTTCACCTCTTATCATGAGCTACAAAACAAACAAAAAAACCAATGGAAAGCTCAATGAGCTTGGACTTGAGTCTTAGGATGTGAGAGTTACAATAAGCCTCTCTTTACTTTCTAAGTAGTTCACATCATGAATAGACACATAGTTAAGTGTTGTTTTAAAACAAAATCCCAGATATTTGATTTTCCAAATGAAGATTTAGGAACCAAATGTTGTGGTGAAAGCCTGATAGTTCAGAGAGCCAGAGAAAGCATCCATTTGACCTTCCCACTATCGATGGCCCAAAGGGAAAAAGCTCTTTCTCCTTTTCCATGCTGCTTAAATACCCTTCAACTCAAAAGACCCTCCTTTCTGTTTACTTATGTTCACTTCCTGTCAGTTTTGTTGCTAGCTCTGCCTCTTGACCTAGTGTTAACTTTAGCTCTTGGATTAAAAGTGTGTGCTATGGCTGAGCCACAATCTTGGGGATCACAATTGCTAAGGTGTAAGTAAATATTAAGGCTTGGATGGAATGTTAAGGCCTAGGTAACTGTTACCTGACTAGCCTGACATTATAAGGAAACTTTCTCATATGTTGTTTTTGCTGTTACTAGGAACCTTTTTCATGCCCAGGCTGATTACATTACATCTGTAATGTTCCGTGCCCTTGGAAACCAATCATGATAGATATCAGTAGAAGTGCTTTGCATAGTTGTCCACAATAAGCTTGGACCCAAACCAACCACCCAGCAGCACTTCCTGCACCTGTGTATAAGCTTTTATGGTATTTGCTTTTATAAGCTGCCCCTGGAATGGAGCCCAACATAAGAGAGAGATCTGCATCTATTTAAAGTAAGACGTCCATTTTGACCAGGAGTGGAGTTTAAGTTTCTAAGACCTCCCTGGAAAGTGAGATTTTTACTTGGTAGGAAGCGATATATGTGGGTAACTTACATCATGGTTGGCAAGTTAAGACACCAATGTTAGAGAAGTACTATCCTGGTAGACAAGTTAGGACATGAATATTAAACAAGGCAAGTCCCCTGCCACAGTTGAATACACAACCAATGGGAACAGGATAAATGTATAACAAAGACAGGTTCCTAAGGAAATTCTTTATCCCTAAATCCTGATTACTGGAATAACTTGGCACAGATGTTTCTGAATTTTAGACTTGAAAATCCTGTAGGATCTTAACTCAATGTCATGGCCCACTTCCTGAATCTGGACAATGGTTCTGGTTGATCAGTTCTGGGGTGTAAGTTCAATAAACTATCCATGTCTGACTGAGATTGGTGTTTGTGTGGTTTCTAAAGCCATCATGAACCCTAACATAATCAAATATCCAGTAAAGAGAAACAAACTGACATAAAAACATCTATTCTGAAAATCATGTGAACAAATAATAGACACATGAGAAACTATTATCTTGTGCAATGAATATTCTAGAATGCTAGTAAAACTATGTTTAGAGGCTTCTATCATAGCTCATAATGTGCAATGTTTTCTTTCAATTGACAATGCCCTCATGTTACTCTTTTTCTTTTGGGCTATAGCATACAAAATAACTAAAGATATTTTTTTCCATTCAAGGTAAAGTCTAATGGAAATGATAATGTTTTTCCACTTTTTAAAACTGAAAATAGATTCTTCTTTCTTGTTTTCCTTTTTTTTGGTTCTTCTTTCATACAATATCCCTATAAGAGTTTTGCCTCCCTCTACTCCTCCTAGATCCCCCAACTTCATCTCTTTTCCATAACAACTCCCCCTCCATTTTCCTTCAGAAAGGAGTAGGCCTTTGCTCTGGCTTTTGTGTCAACTTGACACAGCTAGAGTCATCAGAGAAGAAATAGCCTCATTTGAGGAAATGCCTCTGTAAGAACCAGCTGGAAGGCATTTTCTCAATTAGTGGTCAATAGGGTTTGGGGCGGGCTTGTAAATTGTGAATAGTACCTTACCTGGGCTGATCGCTTTGAGTTCTATAGAAAAGCAGGCTGAGAAAGCTAGGGGAACAAGCCAGCAAGCAGCACTCCTGCATGGTTCCTGCCTTCTGGTTTCTGCCCTTTTTGAGTTCCTATACTGAATTCCTTTAGTGTAAAAAGCAATGTGGAAGTATAAGCTGAATAAACTCTTTCCTTCACAAATTGCTTTTGGTCAAAGTATATTGTTGCAGCAGTAAAAACCCTAACTAAGACAGCCTCTAACAGAGGAGTGAACATGAAAAAACAGAATAATTTCTAAAAACTCTGTATTGGCTATTCATGTCACTCAAGTGGCAGGAATTCCTGCTGTGGACTCCTTTTGTAAACTTTTTGTATACTTTGTAAACCCACCAATCTCTGAGCTTCCAAAAGCTCAGGACTTGAAATCCCACCAATCCACACCCTGGAAATTTCTTCCCTAGAAAGCTACACCATCCCCAGTTCTCCAAAACACTATATAAAGGCTGTGTTTGCTCGGTTTCCTGCTATCAGCTCCCTGAGAGCAGAGGCACTGTGCTCCCCTCCTGCTCCCAGGATTCATCCTTCTATACCCTGGACACTCCTGACAAATCTCTTTTATAAGAGTTGCTGCTGGTGTGACTTTCTCATGGAAAGAAGCCAAGAAGAAATTATGAGAAGGGAAAAAGCAAAGAGAAGGAGCAGGGCTGAGGCTCCTGAGCTCCTGAGCTTAGCTAAGGACACCCTTCCTGTCTCAGGATGCCCTTTTATTGGGACACTGTACCATCTCAGAGCTGTGGTTCCTGGGCCACTGTGTCTCAGGATGCCCTTCCATTGGCACACTTTCTCTCCTCAGAGCTGTAAGGTTCCTGGGGTCCTGAGTCCCAGGGCGCCTTCCCATCTGAACAGGAAGGCAAGCACTCCAGAGTTTTAATTAAATTTCCAGAGTGTGAACCTTTGAGACTGTCTCTTCAAGGTTAAATCCTCATGCCTGTCCCTGTCTTTCATAGTGCTGACTTGCAGTTGGGACTGGGGAGGTATGTATTCTCCAGTAAGAAGCAGAGCAAACAATCTGCTCAGGACACACACACACACATACACGTCAAAAGTGTCTTTGATGTTGGAGTAATATAGGAATGCAGGCACAGATTTTTTTTCCTTTCACACGTGGAAGGTAAACTGTTAAGGAACATACATATTGAGTATTCTGCATATTTCTAATTTTCACAAAAGTGTTGGGCTTAAAACACAAACCAACTTAGTTGATTATGGGTGAGAGTGATTTAGTAACAGCAATACCAATGTTACTGAATTCATGGTCTATGTCTATGCTTTTATTTTACACTCAATAGTTTTGCTAGCATCCTAGAATTTGGAAAATAATACATTATGAAAACCAAGTTCAAGATAGTAAAAGTACCTTTATTCAGAAACTGATATATCAGGAGATGTCTGGGTTCAGGATCCAAACCAAGTCAATGGTGGGGGAATGGGGACAGGATAGAGCAACCTTTTAAAGCAAAATATTACAAATTAATTGGGTATTCACTTTGCATCCACTCACTGCCCCCTTTCCAGTCAACCTCTCCCACAATCCTTCCCCTCTTTCTCCTCTCCTTCTTCTGTGAGTGGGTGAGGGCCCCAATACCATGGAGGCTTTCACTGATTTTTATATCTGGTATCTTAAGTGGGTTACTACTGCCTGTCAAGTACCTCAGATGGCTTTCTTGATAACAGATGACAATTTCTGTGTATCACTTCCAGCTAGGTCCTAACCAACAAAACATAGGGTGGGATATTGTGATCTAGGTTCATATGGGGCACTTGGAATCAGAAGTCATTTCTAGGAATTCAGCTATTTCTTAGAATTTAGTCTAATACAAAATAAAGACAGCATACAAGATGGAGTCTCTGAAGCTAAGGAGGCCCCCAACAGTTTGGCTTCATGCTTAATAAAATTTTGTCTTCCTAATCAGTTATTTTCAGAGCAGAAAATTCATTGAAAGCCATCAAAATTGCATAAAATGAACATGTAGTAGATAGGGTTGATAAACCCAATAGGTGTCAGATCATTCAGGACTAATTAGGTAGAAAACTCATTTGTCTTTTTTTCTGAGAGAAATGGAGACCATCAATTTTACTTAAATATGTTGATGATACAATGAAATTTACAATTTTCTCTAGTATTGAATACTTGGGAAAAAAAAGTCCATCTAAATGTAAATGGGAGTGGTAAATAAATGGTCAAAGATAATGGTTGGATTTTGCCAAAGGAAATAAAGGATAAAGTTACTATCATTTTCAATTGTAAAACTCAGTATTTTATGAAAGATAAAGCAATAGATATGTGCTAAAAAAACCTAAGATTTTTTTCATGTATAACAGAATGGAAGTTGTAGAAATTAATGCTACCATACAGAAGAAAAAGGTTTGATATTTTTAGCCAAATATTATTACACATTTAATTCAAACATGTCTAGTTTGAAATGCCTTAAACTTCAAATGAGGCATAAGATAAAACTTGGGTTTCCTATTTCAAATTGGTACAGTGCAGTGCTAGTGTTTATGATATGGAAATGAAAATATAACAGAAATATTTTGTCTTTGTAACATTTGTAATAAGAGAAGCAAGAGTTGACCTCCATGTTTGTATGAAACAGGTTAAAGAAATTTATAATAATAAGGAAGAAAGCAACTTGTGAGAACACTGGATATTGACCTTTGCCCTCTGCATGGATGAGCACACACATGTACATATGTATACACAATAGAATTACAGAGTATAAAATATTTTCATGACTTTAGCAAGCATTATTCTATTAATAACTTTTTATTTTTTTCAAAATGCTTCTAATTTCAACTATCTCCAGGGTCAATTTTTCTATCTTATTCATTACTTTGAGATGACAGTTTGTTCTTACCATTAGAAAATACATCTATTTCCTTAAAAGGGCAAGCATTGTCTTCCAAAAGTAGAAAGTTTTTGTTTTGTTTTTTAAATTTTACATATATTTTATGGAGTACTAGGGGTTACCTTACTAAGAATTGAAAATTTTTAGAATACCAATAAAAGAAGAGCTCTGAAGGTAAACTGGGAAGGTTTTATCAATATTGCATGTTATATTGGTTTAAGAGTGGATGTTTTAATTCATAGTTTGATAACAATATTGAAGCAGAAATTTCTGGTTTCTTTGGAGACTCTTTTGTCATGTGGTGTTTTTCTGGAAACTCTTATGAGAGGATGTATTGCTGAAGCAGACACTTGAGAGAATGTTGTGCTGAGAATAGACACATGATGTTTTTCTAGAAGTTTCCTGATGATGTTTTGCTGGAGTGCATGATTGAGAGGACAGGGGAAATGGTATAAGTATAACCCAACAGACAGTGGATGATGCTCTGACATTGGTTCACCTTGCTGGTCATTGTTGGGCTTCACTGACATTGCTCTTTGTTGATAATGTGTTACATCCCCTCTTTACTTCAGTCATCCATCAGACTCCTGACAGCCTCTGTTTGAGGGCTAACACCTGAGAGCTAAGACGGATGCTCTCTGTTGACTGTTTGTCTTTAAAGAAGCCGCCTGACCACACCTACCACCTGAATACACCCAACACCTGAGCACACCCACTGCCTGAGTATGCCAGCCCACTGAAGATCTTATGAACCAGGAAGACTTTGGCACCTGAACTTTCTTTATAGTTAATCCAGAGACTTGTTTTCAGTTTCCCCTGTGATTATAAAAACCCTTGTTTGTTCTCAGTAAAGTGGAGCCTTGATTGGGACGCAACTTGACTTTGCATTTTCTCTTTCATTTCAAACCCTCTCTTTCAGGTCCTTTATTCCCTCCTAACTGAGGAGAACCCCATTCATGAAAATGCGGGCAGTTTCAATAATGTTCTGACATTGGTTTGTTGATCTTTGCTTGTCATGATTTCATAGAGAGAAATGCACCAAAGAACTTCTTGTGATATTTCAGTGATGTCTTGCTGCTTCTACACTCATGCCAATTGGCAGAGCCTTGTAGTTTCTTCTGGACAGGTCCATATTCCCTTTATCCTTCCCACCTTCCTCCTCTGCCTTTGCTTGGGGTACTATAAGGGAGGTTGAAGCATTTAAGAACCCTTATTAAAGTAGGTTTTGAAAAATATAAGCCTACACAATGTGATATGAATAAGATATTCATTGATTTGTAGATTCTGAAACAAGAAATTATGTGAGCATAGATGAGTCTAGTCATTAAATTCTCTTATGCAAGACAAAATATTTAAATACTGCATATATATAACTGGTTTTCAAATAATAGAGCCAAACATTTATGACAAAAGATTCATTTCATTCAAAAGGAAACTATGAATAATTTTAGTTTTTTCCAACAATTCTTTATGTCCTATATATTGCCCTTGATATAGTCATCAGCTTTTCTGACTCTCAGGACAATATAATTACTAAAATTCACACAACTAGAACACCTAAAACTTTCAATAAAATGAATTTGTGAATTCAGTTTATGTCTTTCATTTTTTTTCAGCCCATTTTTTTTTCTATTAAGTTTAAACATGAGAGATGAAGGAAGAAGTGACTGTGGAGCACCTACTTTTCTTGAGTTTTAGAAACATTTTAAAGGCCAGTTATATACTACTATGGTTCCTCTGTACTACACACACTAGAACTCTTATTAATTATATTTACATTCATATGAATTCAGATAGTGATATAATAGCCTTAAAGGCTCTGTCTTCCACTCTTCAACTATCATAGAAAAGTATTAAATCTACAGAATATTCAAACATCTTGAAAAGATATCTTAAGAGGGTAAATGCTTGTTGTGAAAGCATGAGGATCTGGGTTCAAATCCCCAGAAAGCACATTAAGTTAGGCACATTAGTATGCATTTGTAATCCTAAGCTACCTTTGTTAAAATGAGAAGAAAGGGACAGGAGATTCCTTCAAACCTTGAAGGCCAGCTAGGCTTGGAGAGGTAACAAACAAGAAAGTTCTGTCCCAATTAGAGTAGAAGGCAAGGACAAAAATAAATATCTGTCATTTGACCTCTATATGCATGTGTGCCATGGCATACAAGCCATGACATATAACCCATGACATACACACACACACACACACACACACACACACACACACAGTTTGAGTTGAGTTTCTATTACTGTGATAACGACCATGACCAAAGGCAACACTGGGAGGAAAGGGTTTATTTGGCTTACATATCCTAGGCTAGTCTTTTGAGGGAAGCTAAGAAAGGAATCTGGAGGCAGAAACTGGAACAGAAGGCATGGAGGAACACTGCTATGCTTTTCCTATGCTTTTCTCAGCATGCCAGAACTCTGCCCAGTGATGGCACTACAACATCAAACATTAATCAAGAAAATGCAATCAGCTTTGCCTACAGGCCAATCTGATCGATGCAGTTTCTCACTCAAGATTCTTTCTTCCTAGCTATTTCTAGGTTTGTGTCAATTTACTAAATGTAATGATCACATACATAAAAATATGTTAGAATATATTTTGCTTTTAATTTACAAGAATTAGAGTATGTAATTCTTTTTTTCCCCTTGGTTTTTTTGAGACAGGGTTTCTCTGTGTAGCCCTGGCTGTTCTGGAACTCACTTTGTAGACCAGGCTGGCCTTGAACTCAGAAATCCACCTGCCTCTACCTCCCAAGTGCTGGGATTAAAGGCGTGTGCCACCACTGCCTGGCCTAGAGTATGTAATTCTAACAGAAGACCCAGTAGCTTCATACTCCCTTATATAAAACAAGTTATTTATTGTGGAGTGCTGCTGCGCCTTAAAGATGGCGCCTGCCATTCTTCTGCTAAGGAGTAAACAAGTCCTTA
>NW_022196910.1:57375164-57377140 GCF_008632895.1 Mastomys coucha | reverse complement strand
TCCTCGGAAGGAGGCTTCATATATAAGGATCTCGGGAGTAGAGACAATAAAATAAGGTCTCTGGGTTGGAACAATAAAGAACTGGGAAGTAGAGGCTATAAAGAGTAGTGAACTGAAAGTAAAAGAAAAGTAACAAAAAAAGGGTAACAAAAATAACCATAGATGCTTTGTATTCAATTTTTCTGGCTCTCCTAGAGCTGTTAATGTTAAACTCAATTTTTCTGACTCTTTAAGAACTGTTAAGATCTGTGTAGAAGCTCGTTAAGAACAAAATGGAAGATCAGCATTGTTTTAAGGCTGTAGAACAACAGCTGCCTTCAGCAAACAGCCCTATGCGGGGGTGGGTGAATTCAGCTTGGGAGATACTAGCCACCTGTTTCTGGTTAATGTTAATCCTGGCAACAGCTTGGTATCCCTGGGAAGCCCAAGACCTTAGAGAACTGAAGAAAACAGTACAGAAGATGGCTCTCATTCACCCTGGGTAGAGACCGCCCTTGAGGGCTTTGCCCACCAGGCTCTCACCCTCAGAGATTGGAGGGAGGTGGTCAAGGCTGTGTTCCCCTCACCCATGTTCCTTAAATGGATGGCCTTTTACCAAGAGGAGTGCCGAGTGCAGAGAGAACAGAACCAACATTGTATCTTTAAGGGAAGAAATGTTTCAATTCGACTGTTTAAAACAAATCCTCAGTCTATAGTTAGACCTGTTAGTTCTAAGGTGTATGAGACAGAGAGGTCAGCCCAATTTAAAGAGAGCTGCTTAGAAGATCACAAGTGTTGTAAGGCAGTTGAGGAAAGGCAGACAGCTCTAGAACAGCTGAAAGAAGAACAGTCAGTGAAATCAGGAAAGGAGAACTCAGATATAGATTGGTCTGGTACAGATGAAGAATTACAAGATCTAATTGAGAAGATAGAGAAAAGCTCCCTTAGGAAGAAACAGAAGAAAAGGGGGCCAGAGACTGAAAAAGGCTCCCCAGGCTGTGTACTGTCAGTGCCTCACCCATATAATCCAATCAACAGTGGGGGTCCAAGACTCTCCTTTTACCCAGAGGTTTGGCGAGCAGTGACGTCAGAGCTCCAGCTCACCTGCCCAGTTTTTCAAGATGCTCAATCCTTCTTTAGAGAGCATCCTGTGATCTTTCCAAAGATTACATCAGCTACCCTTATAGTTAGGGCCTAAAATATGTTTACTGATAGTTCTAAAACAGGCTGTGAGACCTATTTGGTAAACAAGAGCCCGTGTTATGTCAATTCTCGCCAGACTCTCCTCAAGTAGTTGAACTCAGAGATCCCTGAATGCTCAGTTGAAAGGTGGCCTTTTGATTTTGAATCAACGTATTGATTTGGTATAGGAACAAGTTGATACCTTATGGCAGCTGGCCCAGCTTGGGTATGAATAGAAGATGAAAGGATTATGTGTTACTTCGGTTCCCTATAATAATATGTCGCATACAACTAATCTTTCCAGACATTTGTCCCAGTATCTTACAAGAAATTGGTCAGGAAGCTTTGATGATTTAATACAGAATTAAGGATGGCAATTGTGTCTGTCAATTCCACTCGTGTGGACATCTCTATGGCTGAAGGACTGACTACGTGGATTCATCAAGCAATGATTCATCTTAAAGAGTGGGCGAGAATAGGAGTGCTAGCTGTTGCCCTAGTAGGTGTCTGTGCACTCTGCCTATTTTATATCTGTCAGATGGCAAGAGCCCAGAAACATGAGAGGGCTATGGTGGTGCGTGCCTTTCAAGCCATTGAGGCTGGTGTATCTCTCCAAGCAGAGTTGTTGACATTGAAGCAGTAACCACTTGTAACCCCATAAGTCTCCTAGGCTTGGACAGCCCTTGCACCCCCTGGAGGCCTGCAGGCCTCACTGCACATGAGATGGGTGTCCAGCCTGTTTCCTGAGACTCAACTCTTGCACCTGGTGGGCTTTGCCCATTGCACCCAGTAGAGTGAGTGCCATGGTTTAAGCC
>NW_022196910.1:57368759-57374981 GCF_008632895.1 Mastomys coucha | reverse complement strand
CCTGAGTAAACTGTTGCTAGAAGGAACTGGTGTGCTAGTCTTTCTTCCCTGCTGGTCAGGGTGATCAGTGCGGCACAATTTATAATGATATATTTTCTTGTGAATAGGAGTTTTAAAGCTGTGGGTACAGTTTGTCTTTCAATTGTTACACTAAGGAAAGAGAACATAAGTAAAGAGAAAGAGAAAATGAATCTGGTTGGTTATATTCAATTTAAATAATAGCTTATAAAATGTTACACATAAATTTTAAGAATTATTCACACTTAAACATGTTTGATACACATGTTTGAGACTTTTTATCACAGCCTGGCTTCAGGAGATAAAAGTAATAAAAAATTTTATTTGTGTGTGATCTACAGAATACTGTAGTGTTAAATATTTCAAAATAAATTAGTTGTTTGAGAGAAAAATAGAACAATTGTAAGATGAAATGATTTGTTTATATTTTTCTCCCATGAAGAATCTGTATTTTCTCCCATAAAGAATCTAATATTCAGCCACAAGTCAGGACTTTGGTATTTCCAATGGACAAAACAAAAAATGATACAGAAATGATTAATACATGAGATAAACTTCTTATAGTATATATTCAAGCTGTATTAGTCAGGGTTCTTTAACCCTAACCCTAACCCTAACCCAGAACTAATAGTTATATACAACTTATTAGAGTGGCTTGTGACCCTTGCTCTGATATTCCAATTGTATCTCCCAGTGGAAAGTCCTAGAACCCAGAAGCTGTTCAGAACACAAGGCTGAATGTCTCAGTTGGCCTTGAGAATACCTTAGAATTCCAAAGAAGCAGGTTATAATGCCAGTGTTGGAATACACTTGCCTGTAAGAGTCAGGAAAACAGGCAAAGAGAAAGGTTTGTTTTTTTCCTTGTCCTTTATATAGTCTGCCAAGAGAAGGTGTGAAATTAAAGATGATTCTTTGTCTACCTCAAATAATCCAATTAACCAAAATTCCCTTACAGGTATGCCCAATGGCTTGGGTTTCTGTTAATTCTAAATGTACACAAGTTGCCAAAAAAAGAATTTCCATCACAAGTCTATCTCTTGTCAACTAGACACACAATCATACCTCTATCTCATACATAATTTCCAAATGAAAATAAATTCCAAGTCATAATCATGTAAACATGATATACCTATTTCATGTACAAATGCAAATATATTATTTATTTACCTATGTAATAATTACACTTAACATGACATAATTATTCCACTTACAACCAATGTACTTTAAAGGATATTATTTAATATATCAAAACATAAATATGAATATGGTTCACATTCTCTCAATTAATATTACCTTGCATAATAAAAAAAAATGAAAGAAAACACAAATATCTGCACAGAAATGTACTTAAATATGGTAGAAACATTCATGCTAAATGTAATCTTCATTTCTGTACCTGGTCATATGACCTTAACTGGTATTTATAGCTACCTTTCTTTACTCCCCATTCTATATTTCCTCCACCTTCAGCAAGTGCTTCCAGCAGGTCTTGTTTTTTTTCCTGGAGCAATTAACCATACCTTCATTGCTAAAACATCTAGGTCCTTGGTCATCCTGCCTGGATTGAGTTGCTGTAGCTTGCCATTAACTTTAATCACAGAACATAGTAATACCAAAAGATGCCTTAAAAGATCTACTATACTCTTGTTTACCTCTTTTATAGACAAGCAATCCAATTTCTCCTTGGTAGTCTGGCTCAATCATCCCTTCTAACACTATTGTTTCTAATGGATTAGGGTTTTCAGAAGCCCAAACAGGCCAGGTGGAAATCTGAGTTTCCATTCTAGTAGAATGTGTGCTGTATCTCCTGACAGGCATGCTCCCCATTCTGGAACCAAAACTTCTAGGCCATCAGGATTTAAAATCTCTGCAATAGTAAGAAAAGTTTTTTTCTAATGGGTCCTTAGGAGTAATAGTAAGTAGAACCATTTTTGTTTTCCAACCTTTATTCCTAGACCTATGAATCTTGGTTTGGGTACCTATCATGACTACCAGTGGTGTCTGCGTGACAAGCCTGAAAGCTTGGCCAGAGATCTGAGGTGTACAGCTTCAAGGAAGCTGGTCTCCTGGAGGTCATTAGTGTCCCCTAAAAACAGAAGTGGTTCAGATTTGTCCTTGCGATAGGTGATGGAGGGTCTTGTGTACTTTCTTTATTATTAGGCATAGAGGTGCCACAAGGAATGATTTGCAAATAGCCAAGCTAGATTGAAAGTTGTTTTCTGGCTCCCACCAATGTTCCAACCCATCTTAGTCAATGCTGAGCTGACTCTCAGCTTGGAATTTCATAAAGAATGTTACTTGATCAGACAAATTGCCTCCAATGTTGTTAGAGAGATAGTGATAGAAATCAAGCATTGAAGTTTCCTGGCAAACGGAAAATCCACCACAAACGGGCTCCCCTGGCAAATGGAGTTCCACCACAAATGCTTAGAGTCACTCCCAGAAACTAGGGTAATGTATTATTCATGAGAAGTTTAGCAAGAATGGAACCCTCTGGTGCATACTTCTGATAGCCTGGAAAATTAACATAGTTTACCTAGGGCTGGCTGGTGGTAGTTTATACAATAGAATAGAAACTACTCACACCTGGCTGCTAAGATCAAGCTGACTTTACATGGTTCTGACTTTTATGTGGACGCTGCCTGGTTCTTGTCAATTATCTTGACTAGTGTATTATCTAGTTCCTTATTTCCTCTGTAATGACTATAAAAGTCTGATGCTTACTTTGAGAAAATACACTCAGATTTAGCACTACCTTGTGTCCGTGTCTGTGTGTCATCCTGCCGACTCCTTACCCACCTGATTACTGAGACCCTGATTTCTCCCACGGGTTGAGGGACCCAGACTGGTCCGGCCCTGTGGCAGGATCCAATACCATATATTGTATAATGAGTCAAAAAACTATACTACTTTCTGGAGAACCCTGACCTAGTCCATCAGCCTTCTTCTACCTAGTTGGCACTGCACTGTACCTACATATTTGAGAGGCTATTATATTATTCTTTTAGGCCAGATGCTTCAGAAAGGTTGGAAACAGTAAGAATAGTGGATTCCATAAGCATGGGACCACTGTTGCACTTCTTTGTCTGTGAAGTGAGTCCCTTGGTCAGAAACAATGCTATGTGGAATACCATGACAATGTACAAGGAATTCTGTAAGTCCATGAGTGCTGGTTTGGGCAGAAGCATTACATTCTGAAAAGGCAAATTGGTAGCCAAAGTATTGGTTAAGAAAAAGCATTGACCTTTCCATGAAGAAAGTGGTCTAATGTAGTCAATCCGCTACCAGGAAGCTTATTGGTCACCCCGGTGGCCCAGAATTTTTCTCTGTTAGCAGACTTGGTACTCAAAACAGCTGTAGGCAGGTCAATCTTGCTGTGTGAAAGTCCATATTGTTGGACCCATGAATAACCTCAATTCCACCATAGCCACCTTGTACACATACATGTTCATTAAGCAATAAGGATGGCCATGAAAAGAGGCTGTCTGTCAACAGGCTTTGTCATCCTATCTACTTATTCAGTTTGGAATACTGAGCTGTTATTGTTATTCATTTGACTTCTGCACAATAGGAGAATTGAAGGGATGCAGTGGGAAGCACTACTGCTCCTTTCTAGTCCCGATGTTAGCACTAATAACTGAAGTTCCTCCAGGGAGGCAATACTGGTTTTGTCTCACTATTTTCCCTGGCAGAGACAATTAAAAAAGCTTCCATTAAATCTTTCCAACAAAACAGCACTTATGCTACAGTTTTGAGAACCAATATAGAAATCATGGCACTTTGTAAGTATATATACCCCATTATACATTCTGGGACTAAAGAAATAACCACAGGATGAGATTTTGCCTCCACTCGACCCGCTGTGAGTTGTATTTCAGTGAAAATTTTATTAATCATCTAACTCCCATAGGATCATATCTTAGTTGTTTCTTGGGTAATATTTCATGGAGTCTCTCAGAATCAGTGTCAATTCAAAATCAGAATCCAATAGATACTGGGAAGTCTGATTGCTTCCTTTTCCCCACTGTCCAGTTACCTTTGTAAAAGGAAGTAGGGAAGGTCTGGAGAAGTGCTCTGGGGGAAACTCTGCAGAAAGTTTAATTCAGGCATTTTATCGATGTCCTTCCTGAGAGGCACTTTCCTATACATTCATTCATGGGTTTTTGAATCTGCAAACTGGCTCAAAATAGGCAAAGTCAATGGAGGGAATGATAGTCTCGGGGAAGTCAAGAATCCTCTTCCTGTTTGTTCTTCATTTTGGGTAGTCATAGGATAAACTGGTGGGACAAATTACTATTTCAATGTGAGATATTCACTTCTTTATGAAGTCAAATCAGGGAAGTAAATCCTTTCTTTGGTCTGAAGTGTTCTAAAATTATTGGAGGAGGTAGATCCTTTGTTAAGATTTTAATGTGCTCATGTACTACGGTCTTCTCAATTTGTCCTGATAAATTTACAGGGTGATGTTCTTTATACTCTTTAGAATAAGCCATCTGCTAGTATATTCTATTTTAGTGGTTCTAAGCAGAGTAGTTCCATTCATGTCTTTATCCATGTCCAGAGTCATATTCCATCCTCAAAATAGTCAAAAGCTAATTCCAAAATAAAACATCTAGGGAAAGAGTCAGGAAAACCATTGGTTTACAGGATATGGACTAATTAGGAAAAGGCACCGCCTGATCACAATATGGACAAGTTTTTCCTCAAAGAAGATTCACAAGACAAAAGGGCCCACTCTTTATTCCACAAGAAAAGAAAGAACTCCAGATTCACATCAACCCTGTTGTGGTTTTGTGGATGGGACCTGTAGTGAGAGGACTGTGGTGTACTGCTATGGAGTACAGATCTGCTCTAATGAGGAGCAAAACAAGGCAAGGGTTGAGTAGTGTCATGTAGGAAATGAGTACATCATGGCTCTGTGCATCATGGGAGACGGGAAGTCAGCAGGACTTGCCTTTATGTAGTTTAGACTAGGACAGACACCCTCAGAAGACTTTACTAGTAAGAGTTGTGACCCAGATTCCTGAATAACAGACCACTATGCATGAATATTTCTACCAATGACCAAATCTTCCTTCAGTTTGTGAGAGTTTATCATCCCTTTTCATTCTATTGACATGGATCAGTGCTATTCTTTTCTCTCAGCTGCCTTCCAAACAGCTGAACATATATATATATCTTTCTACATCTTCTCAAATAGCATTGCTGCCTGTATGTATGTCTATTAGAATCAACAACCAAATCAGATCAGAAAATTTCAAATATAACTTAATGTATTATCATGTTATCTATTTCTGTAAATCTGTACTTCCATAATGTGAGAAAGTAAGATTACCAAGAAAAAATATTTATCAAAACTCCTGAAAACCATGTTAGAAAGGTGAATAACTTAGCAAAAGCATGCTGAGTAATAGTCTACAGACTTTTCATGTTAGTTTTCAATCTAGATGTTCTCAGCTAGAGATACAAACATAGATTTCTGCCGGGCAGTGGTGGCACACACCTTTAACCCCAGCACTTGGGAGGCAGAGAAAGGTGGATTTCTGAGTTCGAGGCCAGCCTGGTCTACAGAGTTCCAGGACAGCCAGGGCTACACAGAGAAACCCTATCTCGAAAAACCAAAAAAAATAAAAAATAAAAAATAAAATAAAATAAAATGAAAATAAAACCAAAACGTAGATTTCTGGACTTCTGGACTTTGAACTTAAGTAGACATTAATGTTATATCTCAGACAACACCAGGAGGAAAAAATACCATTAATAAAACTAGTCAAAACATACTAAGATCTTACTTACAATACACATGCCTAAATTTCAGAGACACTAGGTATTTTTGAAAGTGTGAAAACATAGTATAACCTCTTCCACAAAATTTTATAAGACTGTTGGAAATCTTAGTTTTGAAGGAGTAAATGTGTGTTTAAAATATAACATGTATAAATTATCAAGTACAATAATAATACTCCATGAACCACCATCTTTTCTAAGAACAAGATTATACCTACTGTCCTAAAGTCATCTCACTTCCTAAATTCATCTTATGACTCCACCCCACCCTACCCTTCTTTGCTTTAAGAAGAAAAGGTTTGAAAAATGTTTTCTTTCTGAAGCTGTGTTTGTTTTTAAGCATTTCAATTTTCTTTTCTTTTCTTTTCTTCCACTTTCTTTTTTTTCTTTTCTTTCTTTCTTTCTTTACTTTTTTTT
>NW_022196910.1:57363701-57368749 GCF_008632895.1 Mastomys coucha | reverse complement strand
TTTTTTGAGACAGGGTTTCTCTGTATAGCCCTGGCTGTCCTGGAACTCACTCTGTAGATCAGGGTGGCCTTGAACTCAGAAATCCACCTGCCTCTGCCTCCCAAGTGATGGGATTAAAGGCATGTGCCACCACCACTTGGCTAACATTCCAATTTTCAAACAAAACAATTATTATTGGCTTTTGAATAAAAGATTTTTAAAAATTAAAAAGGATTTACATTCCAAAACCTGTAGTGTGAGAAGTAAAATACAAAAAATACATGTATTTATAAAGTAGCTCACAAAATACGGTATATACCTGAAAAAGTATTACTATCTATTATATTTACTTTTTGAAATTTTGATAACTACACACAAATTAACTTTGGATCCCCACTGGGTGTTGATCAATAGCCAAAAACTCCCCTTAAGTGGAAGACTTGATTTTGAAACTTTTTTTTACAAGTTGAATGGAACATCTACAAATATACATATTTCTCTCTTTGTCCATTTGTTTATATATATCACAAAGCTATATCTGAAATATACATCACACAAGCAAGTTTAAAAATGATAAGTAATAGTTAGCATTGTTTTTATTTAGTAGTCCTTCACAAATCATCTTTCATGGTCTCAAAGAATATAGAAAGCTACTCAAAATTTTGTAAGCACCAATACCTATTTTATTACTAAGATTCAAAGTGAACAATAAGACTTCCACAGTTCCATTTTGATACATCTAGAAATATTTGTCAAGTATAAATAGAATATTAGTCTTAAATAACTATTTTCCATAAAGTATCTTAAATAATTACCATATATATATATTTTCCAAGATGAGCAACCACAATTAAGGGTAAACTCTGCTAGAATTGTCTTTTAACTTTAAAAATTATTAAGAATGGCAGGGAGAGAAAGGGAGAGGAGCCTGAGGAAAAGAAGGTCCAGCGACAGGCCCAAGATCCAGCTCAAGGGGAGGTCCCAAGGTCTGACACTATTACTGAGGCTATGAAGTGCTCACAAAAAGGGACCTAGCATGACTGCACTCCAGAAAACCTGACAAGCAGCTGAAAGTGTCAGAGGCAGATATTTACACTCAACCAATGGACAGAACCAGCTGATCCCCTTTGTTGAATTAGAGAAAAACTGAAAGAAGCTGAGGAAGAGGAAACTCTGTAGGAGGACCAGGAGTCTCAATTAATCTGGACCCCTACCCATCCCCCAATCTCTCAAACACTGGACCACCAACCAGGCAGCATACAACAGCTGATATGAGGCCCCCAACACATAAACAGAGGAGGACTTCAGGATCTGGGTTCAGTCAGAGAAGATGCCCCTAACCCTCAAGAGACTGGAGGCCCCAGGGAGTTTAAAGATCTGGTGAGGTGTGTGGTATGTGGTGGAGACATCCTCATGGAGACAGGTTGGTAGGGAGGAGGTATGGGATGTAGAACAGTTGGAGGGTGGGCTTGGAGGGGAACAAAATCTGGATTATAAATAAATAAATAAATAAATAAATAAATAAATAAATAAATAAAAGATTAAACTTATTTATTCACTTTGTCACTGTGTCTATGCGTATAAGAAAAAATAGCACCACTTTTGGAAGAAATCACATATTATCTTTTGAGAAGTTGGTTTTGTCAATTTGCCATGTGGGTATAGGGACAAAACTCAAGTAGTAAGGATTAGCAGGTAGTATTTTAATTGGTAAGCCACTTTGCTAGCCCTCAATTTCTATGAATGAAATACACTTTAATAAATTAGAAGGATGTAAATAAAAATAAATATTAAACATTACCTCAGGTTTATACAAATTATTATAAACACAGTGTAGCATAATAATGTCCACATTAAGCAATGCACTACATATAATATAAAATAAAACAGAATTTCATAGTTTTGACTAATTAGAATTTTAAAATTCATATTTTGTAGTTTGTAGTGTTGGGGATCAAGACCAGGCAAATTTATGTTGGACAATTCCTCTACAACTGAGTCAAATTCTAAATCATAGCTGTAACATCTCTTTAACAAAAGAAATGTTTTTTTAAAAAAAAGAATATCATTTTCTCTTATTTCTCACTTAGAAAAAAGACAAAGGTTAGATTTAGGAAAAAATGTCTTTAGATTTTGGATTATGTACAGCCAAGACCAAAGCTCAATAGTTCTGTGTTGCTTTAGTATGTATAAAGCCCTAAGTTTAATTAAATCTATGCTCCCCAATATATAAAATTAGCTTCTTTAGAGCAATTTTTTTGAAGATATTAAAATGAGTGACAGAACAATATGAGGAAAATGAACCAAATTTATCTTAGAAATAATTGGTGTCATTTAAATCTCCTTTCTTCCTTTCCTTCATATAATGAAATAGTACACTCATTTATTTGAGAAAGATGCAATTCTGTGTACTGTATTAATGAATGCCTTTTTCACTTGCTGATTCCTCAAGGTGTAGATAAAAGGATTCAGAAGTGGAGCCACTGAGGTATTGAGCACAGAAATTCCCTTGGAAACAGATACTCTCTGCTTGACTGATGGTTTAACATACATGAAGATGCAGCTCCCATATGAGAGTGATATCACAATCATGTGAGAAAAGCATGTAGAGAAAGCCTTCTTCCTCTGGCTGGTTGAAGGGATTTTTAGAATTGTCATAACAATGTAGATGTAAGATATGATCACCATTACCAATGTGAGTAAGAGTGTCACCAAAGTCAAAACAAATGCCATTGTCTCTAGGAGCTGTGTGGCTGTGCATGAAAGCTGCAGGAGTGGAGTTGTGTCACAGTAGAAATGATCAACAATGTTGGAAGCACAAAAATCAAGATTTAAGCCAAGCACGAGTGGTGGAAAGATGACAAAAAAGTCAACAAGCCAACAACTAAGGACCAACTGTGTACAGACTTTATTGTTCATGATGGTCATATAGTGCAGGGACTTACAGATGGCTACATATCTATCATAGGACATAGCTGCAAGCAAGTAAAATTCTGATGCTCCAAGAAGGAAAGCAAAGTACACCTGAGTGCCACAATTGTTGTAAGAAATGGTTTTGTCCCCTGTTGCCATAGTAACAAGCAATTTGGGAATGCATGTAGTAGTGTAGGAAATCTCTAAGAAGGAAAAATTCTGAAGGAAAAAATACATGGATGTCTTCAGGTGAGTATCCACCAGTGTGAGTGTGATGATGGTCAGATTGCCAGTGATGCTGAGCAGAGAGGTAAGAAGTAGGAAGATAAATAGCACAACTTTCCACTGCGGGTCATCAGTCAAACCTGCTAGGATGAAAACTGTCATCCTTGTTTGGTTCTTCATTGTGACCCTCTGACTGTTAAAAGGTCTAATGGAAGAGAGAGGAGGTGGGGAAGAAGCTATCACTACAGAACTGTACTAGTAATACATGGTCATGCCCATGTACATACATATATGTATGTGTGTATGAGAGAGAGAAATGGCTCTTCTATTACCACAAACATTGCAAAAGCCAGTTTTTAGACAGAGTGACATCTCTAAAGAAGACTGTATTAAGAAAATAGTAGAGAAAGTGAGAAAGAGCCTCGAATACTTGGACACAGGAGAAAACTTCTTGAACCAGTGGCTTATGCTTTAAGATCAACAATTGCCAAATGGGACCTTATAAAACCAAAAAGCTTCTGTAAGGCAAAGGACACTATCAATAGGAAAAAAAATGACAACCTACAGATTGGGAAAGGATCTTTACTAACCCTACATCCAATAGAAGGTTAATATTCAAAATATACAAAGAACTCAAGAAGTTAGACTCCAGAGAACCAAATAAGCCTATTAAAAGAGGAGGACAGAGGTAAATAGAGAATTTTCCATTAGAGGAATCTCAAATGGCTGAGAAGCACTTAAAGAAATGTTCAACATCCTTAGTCATTGGGGAAATGTAAATCAGAATGACCCTGAGATTCTGCCTCACACCAGTCAGAATGGCTAAGATCAAAAACACAGGTGACAGCAGATGTGAGCAAGGATGTAAAGAGGAACACTCCTCCATTGCTGGTGGGACTGCAAGGTGATAAAACCACTTTGGAAAACAGTCTGTTGGTTTCTGAGAAAATTGGAAATAGTTCTACCTGAGGACCCAGCTATACCACTTCTGGGCATATACCCAGAAGATGCTCCAACATATAACAATGACACATGCTCCACTATGTTCATAGCAACCTGACACCAGTCAGATTGACTAGGATAAAAGACTCAGGGGACAGCAGATGCTGGAGAGGTTGTGGAGAAAGAGGAACATTACTTCATTGCTGGTGGGATTACAAACTGGTACAATCACCTTGGAAATCAGTTTGGCGGTTCCTCTGGAAATTGGACATAGTTCTACCATAGGATCCAGCTATACCACTCCTGGGCATATACCCAAAACATGCTCCAACATGTAACAAGGACACATGCTCTACCATGTTTATAGCAGCCTTATTCATAATAGCCAGAACCTGGAAACAACCCAGATGTCCCTCAACAGAGGAGTGGGTACAGAAATGGTGGTATATCTATACAATGGAGTACTACTCAGCTATTAAAAACAATAAATTTATGAAATTCTTAGGGAAATGGATGGATCTGGAGAATATCATCCTGAGTGAGGTAACCCAATCACAAAAGAACAAACACGGTATGCACTCTCTGATAAGTGGTTATTAGCTCAGAAGTTTGGAATACAGGAAGAACAACCCAGAAACCATAAGAAACTCAAGAAGGAGGAAGACCAAAATGTGAACATTCCATTCCTTCTTAAAAGGGGGAACAAAATACCCACAGAAGGAATTGCAGAGACTGAAGGAAGGACAAGCCAGCCTAAATACAGCTATCTCCTGAGAGGCTCTGTCAGTACCCAAATAATACGTATGTAGAGGCTCACAGCCATCCATTGAACTGAGTACACGGTCCCCAGTGAAGGAGTTAGAGAAAGGACCTATGGAGCTGAGGGGTTTGCAGCCCTACCACGGACCGGGTTTTCTCGCGGGGGGGCCCCTTGTTCCGCGGGACTAGGGATTCTGGCCAGGTGGACACGGGATAAGGCTTTGACAAAC